>NC_091821.1:52020689-52388189 GCF_038994185.2 Dermacentor albipictus
CTTCTTGCCATCAAGTGTCCCTGTATATGCTCCCGCAGGGAGCAGAGTTGCGCGAAAGTCCGGCCTTATGTTCCAATTATGCAGTGAAGCCACTCCTCGCGCGCGCAGGAGGCAAATGCCGCGCAGTGTTCATTTGCCTATTTTGTATGCTGGTCGCGAACTACACGCAAAAATAGATGGCATGCTATTTAATGCAGGCTACGCTCGAACCATTGGCGTAGCCGGAGGGGGGTAAGGTTCCAACCCACCGAAATGTTTAGTTTGTATGTACTAATATACACGTACATATACAAACACCCGCACGAACGTGCATATTGTGGGCGAGGACTTACGGAGTCGCCATCTGTCGGAAGCGCCTCCCTTGCGTAGCATGAGGGATCACGCGGCGCACTCCTCACAGGTTTCGCTTACGGCGCTCAATAAAAACACCATGCGGCAGTCCTCCTAGACCGTTCTGTAAGTACTCTCAAAACGAGGGAAGTTTTTTACTGTGGAAGTAATAATCTTGGGCATACTGAAAGAACAGAATCGTTTACAGACGCTATCCCTTTACCGAACACGTGTACAGTGAACGCCACTGCGCGCGGTCGCCGCGATGGAGTCTCCTGAACCGATTTCTTGCGTGAAAGGTAGACAAACACTGAGAGAAAACTATGTGAAATATGTTTTTATAGTGGGCTTTCTGTATAACCAAATGGAGCATAACACAATGAAGCCTCAATGCAGTGATCACACGGATTCGCACCGACCGACTGCGGGTCTGCATGCATGTCCGCGCACAATGTTTCGCTTTCGCTGCGAGCGCATTCTCACACCGTGCTGTGAGCTTTAGGCCGCAGAATATGAGCATTTGACAGTACACAAGCAACCATTGCTGCGTGGACGCTATCAGAACTGTTCAAAAATAATTTCATTATAGAGACTTCGATTCCTACGTGCCGTAGCGACGATTCAATCTTCTTGTCTTCCTTCTAAATTCTTGGACGTTTCAATATTCATTCTCAAGTTGCGTTGCACTATAGTTTATCGGTCTTCTCGTCGTGCGATTTCTCGCTGCTTCTTTTTCCTAATCCAGTGCATTAATTCATAAGACAAACATAGCCATGTGCAATGCCTTTTTTTAATGTGCTTCTTACCACTCCCTTTCCTTTCCAGCGAACTTGCTAGAATCTAGCATCAACAAGTTCATAGACCAAATAAAGCGTCATGGCATTAGCCGGGCAGCGGGTGCGGGCGAGCGTCTCAGTGCGCGTTTTCTGCTACTACCGAACATCGCAGTCCCGATGCCGTAGCAGAAATCTTCCTCGCGTCTGTGCTTGCTGCATACCCGAGTTGTAGCTGATGGCTGATTGCAGGTTCTAAGTTTCGCGAGCCAAGCTTCACACAGCATCTTGTTCTGGGCCTACGTGTGAATAAGGCTGACACCGGGTTCCGTTGCGTAAGTCCAGCACTGCGGCACCGAGCGGTAGCCTACCATGCTACATGTGCACGCCTCCAAAGGCAGCCACTACCTATTGTAGTGCTTTCAAATGTTCTCAAGCAGACACTCAATACGGGAAAGCCTCACCGCTTAATCAGAACCGCAGCGCAGGTGGGACTTTAAACTTTCGTTTTCAGCTCGCTTCAGCGCTCCCGAAGCAGCCGACGCGGCCGCTGTGTCCACGTGATCCCTCATGCCACGTCACGCCGATGGTGGCGCCAGCTTTTCCAGTGGTGTAAAACCCCTCAATCTCCCAAAGTAGCGCCATTCACTTCTCTCCTCCTCCGCTTGGCGTGGCCTCGACGGTGGTGCCGCCGCTGGTGGCCGGCCTGCCGTAGCAGACGACGGCTAACACGCTACGCGAGGAAATTCGCAGGAAAGTTCGTTCGAGCCCTGCAGAGCAGTTTTTTCAATCGAGATCTTTCTTCGACAGTCGGTAGCTGGCCTTTAGAATTTCGTGTTGGAATTGCGGAAGAAATAGAGAAAAGGATCATTATTCAAGGCGTATTTAAGGCGTAAAGCGCGCGACGTTGACAGTTCGTGTGTCTGAAACACGACGCAAGCACGCGGTGTACTCAAACACGCGCGCAATTACCAATGTTTTAGGTGTTGACAGCGTGAAAGTATGTGTACGTGGTTTCGAGATTCATTTACGTACCTGCAGGATACTTTTGTTCGGCCGGCGCGTGAGAGATTCCGGCTGTGTGCGATCAGCAATGCCTGGCAACAGGGCCGTTTTTTCATGGCGGGGGGCTTTGGTAATCGTGACGAGATATTGTTTTTTTTTTTACAAGTACATCTCCGGGAGGGCACATGTAATGGTTAACGGAGGCCTCTGAAGAGCACGTGACATTGCAATAATGCAGGCGTCGCAGGGAGTGTTCGCATACAAAATTGGCTGTCCTCGGTCCTATACCCCCTTGGCATGCACAGGCTTCGGCGAGCCCCATCCAGCCCTGGTTCTAGCTTTGGTGTTCCCGTTGCCGCTTTGGTGCCCTGGAGGCGCCGTCAGTAATACGAAATAATGACAAGTTGTTACAACTAGTAAATAAAATTTATTGAAGGAATACAATCGCGCCGAGGGGCCAACTTCTAAAGCAGCGCTACCGCGCCCGCGCGAGTATTATGAAACGCCAACGGGGAATTTACCGGCCCACGTACGACTCTACGATCGAAGTGCACGTGAAACATCCCCAGGTCAGCTAGATAAAGTTATCCGGAGCCATCCACTACGACCTCCATCCTAGCTTTAGTCGCTTCAGAACGTTAAAAACGTTCATCACCAGAAACCAAATCAATACATGCGGGCGTACATTCCAAGCTAAAAGACTGCATCGTAAGTCATAGTGAGCCTTGCAAAAGCGTCGAGGATGTGCTAACTTCTGGTGGAGCTCAAAACACACCCTGAATAAAGTCCTTTATGTCGTAGGCCAGCTGCAGATGCGTGCATTTCACCGCAAGACGAAACTACATGAAACGAAGAAAGCACATTCGAAAAAAAAAAGTCAAACAACGCGCTAAAAACCACGCAGAGCATGAACACACACTTTTTTGAAGTGGAAGGCGTGAAATAGGCTCAAGATAAGAGGTTGTGAGTAGCCGTGGCCCTTACTTCACTAACCCGTGCGTTCTTTGCCACTTCCTCGAAGTCAGCCCGCCCGATCCTGCGAATCCACACTTCTTTTTGCGTTGCGCCTGCCGGACGGCAAAGCAAAAAGCTTTTTTCCCTCGCTGTGTCTGTTGCGGCAACCGAAGGCGCAGCAGCATGGCATCGCAATTAGGTTCTCGGCCCTACACATTCTATTACGCTAACACACTCCATCAGTCCGCCTGCCGTACTTTAGTCGCGCAGGCCCAACAATGGAGGTTGGCGCGCGCTGGAAAGAAAAAATATACAAAAGCGCGGCGCCTGCCTCCACGTGACACAGATTGGCCAATGGGGGAGCGGAGGAGGCTGGGGCGACAGGAGGCGTGGAGGAGGATGCGCCAGGGTGAGCGGGGTGGCGGAAACATCTGAGAATGGCGCTACTTTTGAAAAATTGAGGGGCCCCCAATAGTGGTAGGACTCTCCTCGATCCACATCTGTCCGTCTGCACGGTACGGTGTAAAAAGCTTTGCCATCGCCGTGCGGTTTGTGTAATTTGGTGCGCTGCACCGCGTCATGCTGGAACACAAGTGTCAACATGATGTGTTTCGTATCACTTCACCAACGTCATTGACTTAAAATCGTCGAATACCGTACCTGCAACCCGGAGCTGATGAATGCAACGCACGCCTGACGGTCCACTGATTGCAATGTCGATGGCCCTGACGGAAATGATGAGTCGGCATCGCGCCCGTAAAGTTGGCTTCGCCGCGGCGCGGATGAACATTTGACGTCATCTTGCACCACGTGATAGCACTGGGCGAATAGTAGTGCGAGCGGCTCCGGAAAAGGTATGCCAAACTCTGCTCCCTGCGGGAGCACATACAGGAACTCTATTACTACCTCCTAGGGTGCCTCGATGTCTTCGTCCCCCGCCGCTCCGTAAAGGCTGGCGACAACCACGTCACCTGCTACGGCATCCGCCTTGTCAGTGCCCACTTCTTGGCAGCGCATGGTTGGCGCGCGGTTGTAAAATGGTTTTTTGAGAGAAATAAAACCATTTTCCATATGAAGTAACACGAATAAAATTAATATCCAACGTTAGTATGTAAGGATATTTATTGCTGGTCATTTTAATATTTCATCGAATTGTAAAACAACACCTGTAACATTTTTTTGTTGCATACATCACAGTGTTTTCTGACACTGCACGATCCTTTTGCTGCCGTTTTTCGTGGTGGGACCTTTCTTTTTTGCTTTTGTACTTTTGCATACTAAGGGTTGGAATCATTTTAAGAGAGCACTTCGCCTAAATAACAGGAGTTTGATGCGCAAATGATTTTACTGTGGTACTTAGTGTCGCGAAAAAACGATAGAAATTATTGGGTTTTACGTACGAAAACCACGAACTGATTTTAATGACGCCATATTTGGGGACTCAGAATTAACTTCCACTGCCTTGGGTTCTTCACCACGTGCCTTAATGTAAGTGCCCACGAGTGTTTTAACATTTCGCCACAATTAAATTCCGCCCGTAGCGACCGTAAACGAACCCGCGACCTCAACGCAGCACGTAGGCACTGGGCTAAGACGACGGGTTCATGTCAGCAAAGACGGTAATGGTTATGATGTATTTTGGAGAAAAAAAAGAAACGGCAGACACTGCGTAAGGTTTTTGGTGGTGGACTTGCCATATTGCGTCATTTATTTTAGAGTAAGTGGTCAGTACACGATCGTCTAAAACGATATAATAATATAATGACTAGGGTTCAGCGTTACACTTCCTGTCTTACTTTTTTTAGCACCACAACTAGAAAAAATGAGATCAAACGAGAAAAGTGGACGTTGTCTTATGTGGAAGACGACCTAAATTTGTGAAGAAATTTCGCCGCCTCTCTTTTTTTTCTTTTCTGGTTTAAACCAAGATCGCTGAAGCATGCATATATAGGAAACGGATTCATTCAAGACTAGCCTGGCCCAAGTCTTACGGCCGTGCCCGTAAACACTTCTCGCCATCGTTTGCCTCAGATGTATGCGGAGTCTTATTCTGGAGTAAGTATAGAAGTGAAATACTTTTGAACAGTCGCTATGTGATGATGGCAAATTTCTGCAGCTGAACACACCATCTTGCTGGCATAGGCCGTCATAGCATGTCCCGGTGTCTTAACTGAAAGGAGTATCTCCGTCCAAGCAGTTATTCCTTGGAAATGTTCCTCGTAGTGTTTCACACGCGCATGACTTCCTGACTTGTGTAGTGCAAGTTTTCGCCTTCTCGGACATACTCTTCTAAAGGGACACTAAAGGCAAATATTAAGTCAAGCTATAGTGACAGATTAGTGTTCGAGATTCTCTAATGCGTAGAGGCGTCGCGAACAGAGCCTTCATAATCGAAAAATTTAGGTAAATGCAGAACATGATTAGAGACTCCCCCGGTACATTATGATGTACGCCCCCAGATTTTCTCTCTCGCGCCCGCTCTTACTCGCGCCTGCGCACAAACGGCTGGCAATCCCTCAAATGAACGTCTCGTGTTTTACTCACCGACGGCAGCAAAGGGCAGTGATGGCGTATGCAACGTCAATACTCCCCCGGTTGGGTGGGGAGATTTGAATTTCGAAAAAGGTATTTGGACCCTTCAGATGCAATTTTGTCGTAAACTAAGTCTTTTCTTGGCGCGAAATAAGCGTTGCGATGTTTTTGGAATGGTACTTAAACAGTCCACGTCAACTTAATATTTGCCTTTAGTGTCCCTTCAAGGCCGTTAGGTGTGTGTTCGCTTTTAGCTGAACTTAACAGTGAAGCTTTAGGTTGGCCGCACTGGCAGATCCTCTTCAAGATGCCCTTCAATATGAATTTTTCTATGTGGAACAAGGTGTTTTAATCGACTGAAAACAGTTCTTCAATGAAAATGGTTTCTGAGTCTTCTACCTGTCCGATGAGATATTGGGAGTCGTCTACTTCGTGGCTCGAGGCCCTTGGTGTGCGCAAAAATTTGCTAAAACACACCAGCTTCAGTGCACACTTCATATCATATGCATTCGGTACCGGCTTTGTGAGACAGACAACAGAAAACAGGTTTTCCGAATAATCTTGCAATAGCGTGCCTGTGAGGGAAAACATGCAACTTTTACTCTTCAATAAAATATCTTGCAAGCGTAGAAAGACATTCGGGGCAATCAGAAAGTCAGCCTGAAAAGGTTTCCATTGAGATATGTTTGCCATGTTCATTCCCCGAGTCGACTCCACAGGCAGGCTTAGTGTGTTTGCCGCAGCATATTTTCGAATGTCTTCGAGACTGAGTGTGAGTGATGGGTGCCGAGAAAACATCAGTGAATACCACCGGTGCACAAGTTTTAGGAACCATGCGGTGTTCTCTGCCTCCGGCTCTTGTACTCCTTCCTTCACCAAATATCGAATTCCAGGTGGGCCTTCTCGAAAAAAATGCACTGCAATGCTTACTTTCATTCTCATGAAGTGGCCTCCGCGACTATGTGCTTCCGAGAGTTTCAGTGCAGCTCTCTCCCAGCGTCGTACTCTACGGCAGCGCGCAAATGTTCTATTTTAACCTGATCTGACAAGAGCGGTGTGGATCAGAGAGCAAGCAGGCATAGCTGATATTCTAATTAGCATTAAGAGAAAGAAATGGCGCTGGGCAGGTCATGTAATGCATAGGTGAGATAATCGGTGGACCATCAGTTTTAAAAGATTGGTGCCAAGAGAAGGTAAGTGCAGTTGAGGACGGCAGAAGAAGACTAGGTGGGGTGATGAAATGAAGAAATTCGCAGGCGCTAGCTGGAATAGGTTGGCGCAGGACAGGGGCTAATTGGAGATCGCATGAATATGATGATGATCATGATCATGGTGGTGATGATGATGATGGCGGCGGCGGCAAATCGTGCTGAACAACAGTTGCTTCGGTTAGCGTAAATGTGATTGAGTGAGATGCATGTGTTAAGAGCCAAAGCGGGCAATATCATTACTAATATAGATAAGATAGTTCAAGTGACTGAGGAATTCTATATAGATTTATACAGTACCAGGGGCACCCACGACGATAATGGAAGAGGGAATAGTCTAGAGGAATTTCACATCCCACAAGTAACGCCGGAAGAAGTAAAGACAAACTTGCGAGCTATGCAAAGGGGGAAGGCAGCTGGCGAGGATCAGTTAACAGCAGATTTCTTGAAGCATGGTGGACAGATTGTTCTAGAAAAACTGGCGACCCTGTATACGCAATGCCTCATGACTTCGAGCGCACCGAAATCTCGGAAGAACGCCAACATAATCTTAATCAATAAGAAATAGGACGCCAAAGACTTGAAAAATTATAGACCGATCAGCTTACTGTCCGTTGCCTACAAAGTATTTACTAAGGTAATCGCGAATAGAATCAGGAACACCTTAGACTTCTGTCAACCAAAGGACCAGGCAGGATTTCGTAAAGGCTACTCAACAATAGACCATATTCACATTATCAATCAGGTGATAGAGAAATGTACGGAATATAACCAACCCTTATATATAGCTTTCATCGATTACGAGAAAGCGTTTGGTTCAGTCGAAACCTAAGCAGTAATGCAGACATTACGGAACCGGAGTGTAGACGAACCGTATGTAAAAAATATTGAAAGACATCTATAGCGGCTCCGCAGCAACCGTAGTTCTCCATAAATAAAGCAACAAAATCCCAATCGAAAAGGGCGTTAGGCAAGGCGATACGATCTCGCCAATGCTATTCACAGCGTGTTTACAGGAGGTATTCAGAGACCTGGACTGGGAAAAATTGTGGATAAGAGTTAACGGAGAATACCTTAGTACTTGCGATTCGCTGATGATATTGCCCTGCTTAGTAACTCAGGGGACCAATTGCAATGTATGCTCACTGACCTGGACAGGCAAAGCAGAAGGGTGGGTCTAAAGATTAATCTGCAGAAAACTAAAGTAATGTTTAAATGTCTCGGAAGAGAACAGGAGTTTACGATATGTGGTGAGGCACTGGAAGTGGTAAGGGAATGCATCTACTTAGGGCAGGTAGTCACCGCGGAACCGGATCATGAGACTGAAATAATAAAAAGAATAAGAATGGGCTGAGGTGCGTTTGGCAGGCATTCTCAGATCATGAACAGTAGGTTGCCATTATCCCTCAAGAGAAAAGAGCATAACAGGTGTGTCTTAAGGCCGATCCACACGACGGACCAAATGGCTCTTTTGGACCGCGGTCCGCGCATCACGTGATAGGACGTCACCAGTTCGTGCGTACCGCCGTTGGCCCGCGCAAGACCGCGGCCCTCGCGGTCCAACAAATCGCCGAGGCTTTTCCCGCTTCCGTTTTGGCGGCGGACCGCATGCAAACCGCAGCGATTTTGGCTTAGCCAACGAATGTTGTCTGGCAACAGAGTGTCTTCAGCCACATACAATCCAGTTTTCGGCTCAGCAAAAGCCAGTCAAGCCAGTCGTTTCATGTCCGCCTTTCCGCGTACACGTGCGTGCAGCAGATGTATTTTTTAAACCGTGTCCTCTTGGAGTGACGAGGAGGTTTTTCCATTTTGTATACCTCGTTGAGCAGTTTCCGGCTTTGTGGGACTCGAGCCGGAATGTTAACAATGATAACACTCTGGCCGAGAGTGTAGCTGGTTGATCTGCTCTGTCGTCTGCTATGGCGGTCCGCCGTGTGCATGTGCTATGCGCCGGACCGGAGCGCGCCGGGCCGTGACGTCGCATCACGTGGCCGAGCGGCCCGCGGACTCGGTCCGTCGTGTGGATCGGACTTTACCAGTACTCACCTACGGGGCAGAAACGTGGAGGCTTACGGAAAGGGTTCTACTTAAATTGAGGACGACGCTACGAGCTATGGAAGGAAGAATGAAGGGTGTAATGTTAAGAGGATAAGAAGAGAGCAGATTGGGTGAGGGAACAAACGCAAGTTAATGACATATTAGTTCAAAACAAGAAAAAGAAACGGGCATGGGCAGGGCATCTAATGAGGAGGGAAGATAACTGATGGTCATTACGGATTACGGACTGGATTCCAAGAGAAAGGAAGTGTAGCAGGGGGTGGCAGAAAGTTAGGTGGGCCGATGAGATTAAGTAGTTTGCAGGGACAACATGGCGACAATTAGCACATAACCGGGGTAGCTGGAGAAGTATGTGAGAGGCCTTTGCCCTGCAATGGGCGTAGCCAGGTTCATGATGATGATGATGATGATAATTTAGTTTGAAAGTTGCCACGTAATGTTCTTCAAAACATTCGCAGCATCCGCACTGGAAAAGGTTCTCGTCCTTCTAAGCAAGGGTAAGGTATTGAACACACTGTGTTCGAATTTCTATGGCTGGAAAACTCAAGCACTCGCCACATTGCCCTGCTGGACGGGCCCATGTCGGATGTTGCGACCCAAACGTTGAAACTGATGTTCGCGCATACACGTACGATTGCTAACGCATAGTCCTTGAGGAGACTTCCTTCGACGTGACTCCCAGTGAAATTGTAGGGAATAACCTGCTTCCACTTTTGATTGAGGCCTCCTACCATAAGCACTGAAGCATGGCTAGCTGGCTTAGACGGCATTGTTTTCCACCGAACACTACATCTTCGAGAAAGTCGAGCTTGAAACCCTGAGCGATTTCTATCTCATCGAGGAACAACACGCAGTCTCTCTCGATCGGCTCGATATTTTCGACCTTGATATTGAGAAGGTAGACTACGCCTGTCAGGATTCTTGGCAGGAACTTCAGACCCTATAGACGATGTTCTAAAGTCCTGTTGGATGGAAGCGGGTAACCTAGTTTTCCAACGTCCCTTAGCCAGAAGTTCTGCAAGCTAATTTGATCTGGAGATCTTGTTTTATAATTGCTGGCGACCACGGGGCTCTGTAGTTGCTATTTCTTGGCAGGGCGTCTATCTGGTCTTCGTTCAGAAACTTGAAACTCTTCTCAAATGTTGTCAAACTGTTGTCGAGTTTCTGAACTTTCTTTTTTAAGTCATTTAGTTCTTTTTGAAACTGCATGTATTTTTTTTCTTTTTTCTTGTGATGACAGCTAGCTGTTTGTTCAACTCTGCACAGGTTCTGAAAGAAAAGTTGGAGTGTGCAGCCTTGCGAAGTGAACGTGTTCGGGCAATGATCAGATTGAAACGAAGTAGTGTCCTCGTCTAGAATGTCCGAGCTGACACTCGATGGTGCTTGTACGAAGTCTGCTCTCGAAGCCACGACAGTGGTAGCAGAAGAGTCGGTCCGTGGGTGGAGCGGGTTGGCTATTTCAGGACCGGCGGATGGTATATTATGCCGAGGTCTTTCCTTGGGTGGTTCACGGTGATTGAACAAAGCTGCAGAAACAGCTAATGAAACGTGGAGAAAACATGACGAGGCGTAAGGGCAAGATACCTTGGTGTGTCTTATTATTAAGCAATAACGGTATTGGTATTTGCAGATTGCATTTGTTGTACTTGGTTTTTGAAAGACTAAATAGTTCGACTTTTAGGCAGCCCCTTATTCGCAGAAGCGATCATCTGGATCTATGTGTTTACGGCTAACGGATGGATTAATTCTATGTGTTCGCTGATCATCGTTCTGGAGCGAACGTAAAGCCTACTAGAATACAGAGGCTACCCGTTTGCTCGAAGTTTTGTGCATGTTAACGATGTAGATAAAAGCGTCCTTGGCATTGGCGGACAAATGTTACGCTATTCCGGCTGACGCTTTTCCAATAGCGTAGCCTGATAGAGGGGGAGGATGTTGCACGTCGAAAACGGGGCCCCTAGCCCCTCCCACTCCTCAAAGGATGGGGCGGAAATGAAAAGGAAGGAAGAAAGAAAGAAAGCTAGGGAGGTTAACCAAACGGATGTCTGGTTTGCTATTTTACACAGGGGAAGGGGTTTAAGGGAAGAAAATAGAGGAGAGGGAGGGAAGAAGGTACTATCGGTGTGAGCACATGCGAATGTCCGTAACTTCACGGTGGAGGGACTGAATGAGGGCAGTCCCTCCTCGAAATTTTTTACTTAGTATGCAGCCTGCCTCCCTTCCATCTCCGCGTAGTCCTCGTCCACGGTCAAGTACGTGCCCAACCCCGGAAAAAAGTTTCTCACTTGGTCACTGCACTTTTACACGCAATAACCACCACAGACTCGCAGAACAAGGTATTGTTCCGATCAAACAGCCTAGCTGTACTAGACCTGTCGATGCTGTGGTTATTCGAAGGCCGTAAATTTTACTGAAAAGGAACAATGGATGCACTCCTGAAGTGGTATGCAAAATATGTATCGAGAACCGCGACATGGCATTTCTGTAATTTTCAGTTGAGCTTTCTGAAGAGTGTCAAGCTCACCTCTTGTCAAAATGCACTGTGGCAAGAGGCTGAACGCATTCCCCGCTGGCATAAAATGCCTTTATTATTCTATTCCTCAATCTGACCTATTAACCTGCTTTGAAGATAGCATTGACGAAATTGGTGCAGTGCGGTTTTACAATGAAGCCGCAACTTCTGTCCAGAGTTTTTTAGCATTACTCAAAGGGACACTAAAGTGAAACAATAAATCAGTTTAGACTGATAAAGCATTGTTTGAACCCTGCTGGCAGTCATTTCAAAATAGTAAGGTAATTATTAGATGAGAAAATGAAGGTCGAAATATCCGTATTTGAATTTCGCGCTGGAACCCCGACGCCGGTACGTCACTGTGACGTCAGGGTATAGTTTGTTGACGTCAGAAAGTATGTTTTCGCAGTTGGGCCGCGTTGGCTGAGTAAAGGTTTCCGAAACTTGCCGTGTTTAATATTTGGTTCCTTTAGAACACAATGTAGTCAATCTGTACCGCTATATAATTAAGTAGGCCCTAGAAGTTGCCATCAAAATCCGTGACGTCACAGCGACCAGGTGCGGGAACTTCAAGGAGGTGTCGCCACCCGTCTTTCCTTCTTGCGCTTTTTCTGGCTTACGAAGAGTCTTATCATAGTAAGAGTGGTGTTTTTTTTTTTATGGCGTCGTAGAAATGTAATTTACTGATGCAGAAGCAATTATTTTTCTCTTTAGTGTCCCTTTAAGCAACACCTGACTTCAGCGTTTATCCAGTCGAATAATGTTCCGCTTCTACAAAGAGAGAAAGAGAGAGAGAGAAAATGATAAATGAAAGGTAGGGAGGTTAACCAGGACTGAGCGAGCAAGGTTTATATATGGGGTCTTGTTTGGCACCGTCTTCAGCAACCGGTATCTAGCAAAAGTAGACGGTTTCTTGGCAGAGAGGCTCAAGTCCGCAGAACATTCCGATATGGTGTTGATTTCCTTTTGTTTCTTGACTGCGCTTCTCATTGTTTTGAAAAAGAATGCGATGGTGTTACAAGCATAATTTGTGAATGTCTTGCTCCCCTTGATGTGACCCTAGAAATGCCAATGGATAGGAGTAACCGCTTTCTCGATGTATAATTTGTGTTGTCTGATGATCACATCTCCTGGTGTTTCCAACCTAGAGCTAATAAACCTCTTTTATCTTACAGTTCTGCTCATTCCAAGCTTATCAAAAGAGGCATAGCGAAAAGGTTTGAGCAATGCGCTAAATAAGTCGTGCCCTCATTTAATTTCTTCCAGTTTTCAACAACAGGTAGTGTGGTTGAGTGAGGCTGGGTTTCCAAACAATTTGATTGTGTCAGTCGCTGAAGCACTGCCCAGAGCAACGCAGTCAGGAAAGGCTGGTTTCTCGACGCCAGCCAGCGCAGAGTCTGCTAAAAAGAAACATTTCGCCGTAATTTTATACATCCACCGCTTATCGCATAACCTGAAGAAGATAGGTCTACATGGAAAGCTTGACGTAGTATTCACAGCTGCAAACAAGCTTATCAGCTTGTGTAGAAAAACAAGACCATATAGTAAAAAAAGGATGCGTGCGAGAAGCAGCACAGAAAAGGGTACGTCAACTGTAGAACCTGTGTTATTTACAGCATTGCATTGCCCTCTGGAAAGAGTTATATCGGACAAACCGGCAGATGCATTAATGGTAGGCTTAGGGAGCACTTCAATAACGTTAACGACCCTTCACGGAATGGCTTCCTCGCAATTCATTGTCATAAGTGCGGACCCGTTCCCCGATTTGAAGACAGCTATTATCGGGAGAAGCAAATGCGAATGAACTAGTCTCATTTGAAAGGGCTCGCATTAAAGAGTTTGGCGATGCTTGTGTTAGCCAATCGTCCGTGTCATTATGAAAGAAGGAGTTGCAATACCTGCGCATGCGTTAAAAACAATAGTTTTTGCCTAGTCTCCAAGTGAGCTGTACTATCATTTGCTCTGTTACCTTGTCAGTAGACACGTGCTTGTAGGGCGAAAAAAAAAAAGCTGAGAAAAAGTTAGGGTATAAAGGTGGCGTTCGTCCCGGAAATAAATTGTTGTTGGAAGTTACCGCCTGTGTTTGTGCTGTGCTGTGCTGCGCTGTACGTCCTTGTGCTGTTTGCGCTACAGGAAAAACAACTGCAGAATGTTGCACCAACAAGCCCAAATACCTACACCGATGGACTCAACTGGAAGCCGTGACTTGACAAATTACAAGCCGCCCGTGCGTCGGCTATTTCTTTCTTTTGTGTATCTCAATTCGACGCAACAATCTCCTTAAACATTTGTGATCGTGCTTTTCTCTGAAGTAGACCACTGAAAGCTATAAGTTTTCGCTTGCAAAATAGTCAAGCAGAGCAGCCAGTCTAAGAATTTGCAAATGGTCTCTTATGGGATGTGCAATCTCTCATTTAATGAGAATGCTGGAATCCGCTGTCTTACCTCTGAATGGAAACGCCTGTGGCGCATCGTCTGGCTTTTTCCACCCATCTGCTCTGGCCTGCTCAAAGCTGCTTTTTTGAAAGTGAGCCTGCAAGTCGAATGAAAAATATGTTTGATTTTATCCATGGCAAATAAACACTTCCAGAAAGTCGACGTGTCATATGGCTTTATAATAAATAATTGATGAGATTACAGCCACCAATGTGCCCGTGGCTATACGAATCAAAGACAAACTTTAGCGACTAAAGAATGTCGGGGTAAAACAAAACAAGCAAAATTAGCGAGCGACTAGATCATCGCTTAACTGGGATGTGTCAGCGTACTTCCTGTAGAGACGAAAAAGATATGTTATTTCGGTCAGGACTAATGAGTCCCGGAGTGTACACTAAAAGGTGCGCCTAAATCTAGTGCGCCGCACGCGCATGCTTCTAACGTTTTACGCAGGCACATAATGTGGTTGCAAGTGGAACTAAAACAAGCAAGGCCGTCCGCGCAGTCATATTCAGCTCTAAGTATGATGGTCGTTAAGATGTACTCTATTTATTATTTTTATTTGTTACGTATATTCAGGCACTAAACGGGCCCAAGCGGAATAGGCAAAAAATAAAAAAATAAAGAACTCAGCTAAAAAACGTTTGGCTGCGTGTGCGCGAGCTCCAATAACAAAATTATTACAAGTAAGCTGCAACATGTATCAAAGAAGAAAACATTTGAGTTTTTGGGAAACCTCCACAAGTGCCTAGAAAGGCATGCCGAATTCAGTGCTCATGTGCTCACGTTGCGTATGCGCGAGAAATTCGTCGGTTGCCTCTCTCCTGATTTGGGCCATCCAGAGAAGTCTTCGTTTTGGCTCTTTCGGAAACGGAATCATTCTCCAACCATCCCTTGAAGGATTCGGGCACAGGGGCACACAACATCCAGGCATCTTTTTCGGAGCGCGGTGACCAACCCGCTGTGCGAGCTTGCTCTGGCATGCGTGCGAGTGAAGGCGTGGGCACCTCACTGGCGGATGTGCTTAAAATCGGCGGCACTGCACCCAACAATGAATGTATCCACCCTGCACGAAGCGGCGAGGGAGGAGGACATCAAGGCACCTTATTACTACAGTCGTATTAATATTAGTATTTAGAGTATTGGTGAAAAAAAAAAGCAGAGAAGAAAATTATAGGACTGGATCCGTTGCCGGCATAATAACTATAAAAGGTAGGTATAGAGCTTTCAAAGAAAAGAGGAAAGAACAATGAGACATCGACAGAATGTCGGACTGATAAATATCTATGTATTATTTGATTAGCTAAAGCAGGCTAAGTTACTATTTGTCATCTCCCCGTTTCGAAGGGGATGTGAATAAATCATTATTATTATCATCATCATATAGTCTCCATATATATGCTCCGCAAGAGAGCAGAGTTGCGTAAAGAGACGCCATTTTGTTCCAAAGTCACGCGGCGAAGCCACTGCTTGCGCACGCAGGAGCAAACCATAGCACGGTGGCATAAGCCTATATACGCAATTCCGTGTTTGTTTATCGGCTTGTCGTTATCGACAGCATGCGAGACACTAGTTCCCACGCACTGTGTAATACGGTCCAGCAGCTCAACTCCTCACGTGCTCTGCGCAGTATGTTGCAGTGGGAACTATGGAGGAAAGTTTTATCCAGCATGCATACAAAGTTTTGTCGCCGTGGCCGGAAGGCACCGGACATTTGTTTAAAAAGCTTTTAAAGAAAACTCTCTCTCCGTTTGCAGCGTGCCGCACGAGACAGATTGTCCGCGGCAGCCAATATACTGCGAAATGAAAACACGTATAGAACTGCGCTCAAATTTCGCATTTGGGAGTATCATAATCGTCGGTGAATGTTTTTCCACCTCAACGGCGAGCGCCAGAGCGATAATGAAAAATGTTGATTTTGTCAGAGAAGTGCCAGGATAAGTACTCGTATACAGGGTGTCCCACATAACTTTAGCCAAACTTTAAAAAAAACATATGGAAATACCAAATAGCTGGACAGAACTAAGGTAATGTTGTTTCCCGTAGCCTGGGATAGTCAGGTTATTTTTTGCATTCTTCCTAATTACAGTTAGTTTTAATCAGCTGATGACCTTCTCAATTATTATACTTAGATGAAAAATGCGAATGACAGAGCTGTAGAGCAACATGAAAAACTCCCGAAACAGCGTTCTGTTGCTCAATACGCGCTACATAGAAGTGTTTTTCCGAGCGTGAACGACGCGCTCAAATACACGCTAAATTGCCGCATGACGAGGCAATTTGCGCGTATTTGCGGGCTTCTTTCACGCTAGGAAAAACTTTTATATAGCATGTATTGAGCAACAGACAGCTGTATCGGGAGTTTTTCAACCTGCTCTACAATTTTCTCATTGATACTTTTCATATAATTATAATACTTAAGAAGTTGATTAATGTATTAAGGCTAATTATGTAATTAAGCGGAGTGAAATATATCTGAGTATCTCAAAGCGACGGCAAACAGCATTATATTCGTTCCGTCCAGCTACATGGCATTTGTATGTATTTAAAGTTTGGCTAAAGTTACGCGCGACAACCTGTATGCAGCGTTTTTCACGTAACTTGAACCAATGATTGAAAAAGAAAAAACGTGGTTAACCTCAGCTGGGTGAAACTAGTGGCATACGGTTGGCCGTCGCATGGCGCATCTCAAAACATTTGCACGGAAGAGGTTTTTTTGAATAAGGTTATGGGCAATGCTGCTTACACACCACACATACTTGACAAATGGCACCAACCCAGACAAGCTACGATTGCGAAGACTTATAGCCGATGCACACATTGCCAGGACTCATGCAGAGCAGACTTGCAACACCTCATTTGGAGCTGTGCAGCTTTTTCATAAGGGAGATCCAACATTCAGCATTTACTACACGGAGACATTAGAACACTAGGAATTGCAATACGAACTAACCCTGAACCACAGAAAGCCATTGCGACATATGGCAGACAAAGTGGCCTGTTTCGAGTAGTGTAGAACGGGTCGATCAGCCCATGTGATAGCGGCGGAACTGAACATGCACCTGAGCCTGCATAAAGCGGAAGATCCAAGCCTGAGATGAAGAAGTGTTTCAGCCAAGTCTGGGAACCCACATTCCCTTCCCTCCTAATCCCCATCAGCGGCCTAGAGCCGTCTTCTTCCTTAAAATAAAGGCTTTATTCATTCATTCATTCATATTCCGCCTGATTAGTTAAGGAGCTTAGATCAATTATTCAAAATTTTAATATTGACTTTAGGGTGAAGTACGTTTCATTGCGTTGTAGAAGGGGTTCAGAAACGACCGATCTAAATTTTTCTGGCAAAGTACATGGTGCGTGTTTCTTTTTGGGGGGGGCGTTTAAGGAAAGCCCGCGAAACGTGGAACAAAACCACGTGAGTACGCTCATGCGCTATGGCTTATCAAGGACGACGGCGCTTCCTTTCCCTGCGCCACCGTCAAAGATGCTTACGCACTGTGAACCTGATGCCTACAGCCACAGCCGCTCACTTCGCCATGGTTCGCGCGCGCACGGTTCTTTCGCTTGAAGCATGGTGGAGAGCGCTGGGATACGATAACACATGAGCGCAGTCACGTGGTTATATTTCATATTTCGTGGGCTTTCTTTAAACGCCGAAAAAAAAAAGCACCTCACAGCATGTACGTTGCCACAAAATATTGGATCGGCCGTTTCTCAATCTCCTCTACAACGCAACGAGACGCACCCCGCCCTAAAGTGAATGTTGAATAATTTTCATAATTGATCTTTAAAGTGAAGTGATTTTTATTTCATCATCAATTCAAGTATACATATCTTATCCAGTGCTACAGCGGGAAGGGGTGGCGAAAAGGCAACTGGATGGGTGACAATGCGCCAATCCCTACCCAGACCACGATTTTGCACAACACTCAGCGTGTCACTCTATGTAATAGATAAATGCAGCTAATTAACATAATCTCGTTTAATTTACTGATTAAGCGGATTATAAAAAAGTAACTCTAAGGAGCGCCACATGACGGCAAACCATATGTGGTCGGTTTCATTCAGCTGCGGCTAACCACGGTTTTTAAAATATTTGGTTCAAGTTACGTGGAACATGCTGTCTACTATACTATATGTGTGTATACTGGCGACGGTGCCTTCTTCGGCCATTTATGCTACATTTTATCGTCGTCATGTCACGATGAGGATGATTGCTTGTTTCGGATGGGACACTTTTATGCGGAGTGTGTCATTAGAACCTGTTCGCTGTAAGAAAAAAATAAAAAATAAAAAAAAGAGAAAAGGAGCATAACCTAAGGGCGCGCTCATTATACCGTCGCATGCCATTTAAGCATGATACTTGCAGAAAAGCACGGCCGCCTGCTTCAAACGCGTTGCACGAAACGAAACAACACAAAACGTTGTCAGTATTAGGAATGAGAGGAGTGCCGAGAAAGAAAAGAGGTCGGCGCGCACCGATTTCGCGTCTAGGGCCTTGCGCTGCTTACACGAACCCCGTCCGTGTCCATTCTCGACTATTAATGTGCAATGCGGTCTGCTCCTCAAAGTAGCGCCTAATTTGCATTCAAACC
Source organism: Dermacentor albipictus (assembly GCF_038994185.2). Taxonomy (NCBI): domain Eukaryota; kingdom Metazoa; phylum Arthropoda; class Arachnida; order Ixodida; family Ixodidae; genus Dermacentor; species Dermacentor albipictus. Next base: position 52,039,090 of record NC_091821.1, read on the forward strand.
AGTGCAGCTTGGATGCATTATCAAATTATTATAGGATAAAAGCGTATGATATGACGCTGTAGGCCGACCCACACAGGTAAAAAAAAACAATTGCTGAGGCGTTCGTGTTAGAAGTGAGCCGTAATCAGTACCTAAATATACTAATTTGGCGTTCTGTTTGCCAGTAGGTACCGGCTTGTACATACAGCTCGCGTCTCCTGGGGACCAAGTCTCTTCGTATAGAAGGTATGTAAATAACCGAAAAAAGACGAATATGCAATCCTCAAAGCTTGCAGCTGTCGTGAGTGTACGGTGGATGACGCAGCTCTGGTGGAAAAGTCGTACTTAATCAGCCATACTGACCCTATATCGATGTCGATCATCACTAGTAATTATCGCTTGAAATCGGCATGGGCAGTTCATTTTCTATTTTCGAGTAAAAGAACAGAATAGACACAAGTGGTCACTCCCAATATCTCCGCTTTGTCCCCCAGTTAGGTTTACATACTTCAAATGACTTACTCGCACAGACCTAAGCATGCACGCGAACACAGCCACACGGGAAGAGGATTCAAAACTGAAAACTTGATGGTTGATGCGTTCCCTTCTGAAGCAATGCCAAGTTGCACAAGCCTCTTACACGGGATCACTCTTATTGGAGCCAGCGTATATATGCCCGATTTGCTTGCCCTATCGTTCTTTTGATGAAAACGACAACTTTTGCCGGCCGCCTTGAAGTTCGCCAGTTTGGCACGTCACAATAGACCACAGTGTGCTCATGGACTTCCGTGTGCAGCGACACTGCAATCACGCCCAGTGTCCGGTCGCGGCTTTGGCGCGGCTTTGATAGATGGTCTCTCGCGGGCAGGCGGGCGCCCACTATTGTGTAAGCTTTGGTAATTCGGTGCCATTCACGACCCTGTTCAAGACCTTCGACAACGAGTCGTACTAATGAAGTTCCGTACTGAGAATTCCTGGGATAACGCATCCGGAGAAAGAACTTCCTTTCGTAATGCACGTCGCTGACTGCTTCACTCCCCCCCCCCCCTCTTTCCTTTTCTGATATATATTTCTCTTGATTGACGCCTGTGCATTCATTACTCATTCAAAGTGCGCCGCGCTCTTTGAGTTCATCGGTGGACCACGCGGAATTACGCAATTAAAGAGTCTTTCCTTGGCTTCGTGACAAATGGAGAAGTCTCGATGGCCTTCGTGTTTCACAAACAAACAGCTGGCCAGGCGCGCGCAAATATGAACACTTAATAAGCACGTTGCGCAATTAGTGTTCAGTGATGTCGACGTGAGAGGCGACATCGTCAGTGCGCAGAAAAATGATTTTCTCCAGACAGCGACGAATGAAAACTTACGCAGCATGCAACGCCACATCCGCCCAACGAGAAAGAATTGATACTTGCCATAATATTTTTCTACACCACTGGGCCCTTTCACCTCGCAAAGAACTCAGCCGAGGAAATGTCTGGTCAATCTATCATTTTGCGTACGTCCGTAGATTAACTCCACTTGCGCAACTATACTAACCCTATAATACATGAGCGCTCGCTGAGAATATGGGTTGCTCTTGAAAGGCGCTGCTTGAGAAATCGCCCGGTCTTGCTTGCTATCGTCGTTGCAGTAGCTGTGGCAATTCTCTCATCTTTCCCGTGAACCACGGTTAGGTGCAGAATAATGTAATATACCGTCTGAAGGCGCCATGTAAAAAAAAAAAACGCCGTATAAGCTCACCAACCAGAACATTCCTATTCCACACAAGTTGCGCACAGTTGTCCAGCGAAGTACGAAGTATTACCAGTGCGTGGGAAGTCCTTCACGCACTGCAGCGTTTCCCAGATAGCACAGGACTGGGAAGTTCGGAGCTGTGGTTTTACCAAGGCATATTTAAACATGTAGCGAAGCTTCCGTAGAAGTTTACATGTCAAGAAAGTGCTGGCTTGAGTAGTGTGTTGTAACGATCGCGATCTGTGTGTGGTGGGGAAAACTTGTCAAAAAAAAAAAAAGAAGAAGAGGACAGGCAATATATGACGTCACACTCGGAAGTGGAAGCGACGACAAGAAGCAGCTTTGAGCGGATGTTTTAATTTCTTTGTGGCGCTGCATTTTGACCCCTACTCGAGCAGTTATCTTTCTTCCCTGAACTCGCAATTGGCCTAACCTTACGCGCCAGCGTGTACCTAAACCAGGAGTGGCCTGTGTCTTTAGGTGAACACGACAAGGCTGGTAATGACGGCGATTGCTTGTGTACTTTGCTTAACAATGCGAGGTAGTAGGATGGATACGAATGACAGTGATAGAGAGGATTTAAACGCACTTGAATTTATTTGTCTATATTTAGGCACAGAATCACGTGAGCAAAGAAACAAAAATGTTTTAATGTATGAAAAGTAGCATGGCCAACACACAGTCGCAATATGGGAATATATGCGACCCCTTTTCAGAGAATCCTCGAATCACTCACAATACTGTGCGACACTATAAGTACTCGTATTTAACAGTTATCAGTCGAGACAGCATCGCAGCAGATTATTATGTAAGAAGCAATCCAATCTACCGATCCTGCTGCTTCCAGTGGGCTGAGAGCTTGAGTTTCGAAGAGTGGACAAACACTGCAGGACGTTTCCTTGCGTAGCGGCCCCGCTTTCATCGTGACGGCGGGACACAGCACGTCGGATGCAGCAACGTCGAGATGCACGATAACGCACAGTCTGCCCTCACACCTTCCCGTGCCAGTAAATACCGTGCGATAGCTCAGGCAAAATTTGAAAGGAAGCGCACGCATGAGTGGAACAAACAGAAAGCGATAAAGGGATCGCTGTGTTTCCGTACTTGGCATCTCCACGTCTTTTGACGGCCAGCTCAAAACAGAAAAGACAGGTTTCTTTGCCTCTGCATTCTACGGAGGAAGCCAATCTTCGAAAAGGTTCGTAATTGGTCACGTACGACACAGCTCGAAGTAATTCTTTATGTGGAAGTGGGCCTGTCGTTAAATCTGCATTAATCGGTGACGCCAGTGCCACCGCTAAAACATATTTGATCGAGTAGAAATGTGTGCGCTCGACCACTCAATTGTGATCGAATTTTATTTCGCTGCGCCGGTGGTGTTTGACTGCCGAGTCCCGTTTTGCAGCTTGAAATTGTCAGCGCTTTGCCCGGCGTCCGTTCACTCTTCAGTGTATGCAGGGCGACTTCGAAGGATATGCGAATGCAGCCAAACAGAGGTAATCGCTTGAAACTCTGCAGATATCCTGTGCAGCAGGTGCAGACGCAAAGTAGATCGCTAGGTGAGCTTAAATACATGGTAGAATATCGTGCAGTGCGAAAGCACGGTCAAAAATAAATGCGGAAACACTGTTCCGTCGTGTACTATGCACGAACTATATTTTGGATCATCGTAAACGCTTGTAAGCGCCAAACAATGGTGGAGAAATTAAACGAAATCGCATCCGTATGTGTAGTCTCCTTTCCTAAGTTGCATTTCGTCTTTCCCTGCCGTTAAACGTACACCTTAGAAAGATAACACAACTCTCAAATGAATCTTTTGTGGCGGCTAGGTCACCGGATATACGTATCTCCCATGCGTTCGCAAATTTTTCTGTTTCCATCACAATTACTTTCTTGGTGGAATAGGGGATACAGCACCACGTTGCTTAACGTCTACCCAACACACAAAATTGCCTTACACAAGGTTCTTTTTTCCTGCCTACGTGTTCTGTTTATTTTTTCAAGAGACGCACTGCGGTGGTGGAGCAATAGAATACGTTCAACGTCAAGCATCGGAACCGCTAAGTATCAGATTCGTGAGCATGGGGTCATTCGCAGGGTTTCGCTGTTGCGGTTATTGAACATAGACCAGACATCTAGAGACGCATCTTAACTTGAGAAATGCATTGAGGTTCCTCCGGCCAGCTACTCTGTGTAGGTGAAAGCGAGAAGGGGAATGATGATGAGAGAGAGGAAGTGAGGTTGCGGATCATAGCGTGCAATGAAGTACGTACACGTGCGATATGCATACATGTTCTCCGCACACACCTCACCCATGTCACAATGCGTAAGCGTCTGTCATATACGTCTAGAACCTTGAGATGAGGCAACTCTCCGTTAGAAATGACAAGAGCGCTCTTGTTGCTCTCAGTGCACTCTGACTGCTGTTTCGTGGCACTACAGGATCTTCTGCTCCGAAAGGGGGCCTGTCGTCCAAACGACGCAATGTGGCGCTGTCTGTCACTGTCACTCTGTGCGGTAATCAGAGCAGTCGCAAAGGATGAGTGCGAGTGTCTCTCAATGGTCACGTTCCTTGCAGTGGTTGTCATACTGTAGGCCTGTCTTGTAAAGATAACGTCGTGCGAACTCTACCCCGAGCCTCAGTCTGTGTAGTAAAGTCGTATGGCTTTAGAAGCGCGAGAAGCGCGCCCACCCCTCGAGACCGGCCGTGCCCTATGTAAGCGTGGCACGATATGCATTGAAAGCTGCAAAAGCGTGCGGCTGATCACCCTACACACGGCAAAGGGAGGAGGGAATAGAAAGATGTGAGAGAAAGACTAGGTTTGCCAAATGCACACGCGCACAAGTGCTTTTGGTCAAGGGTGATCGGATAAGCATTGTCGTTATTAAAAATTCACGCAGAAACTCCTCTGGGATTTGCCTAAGTGTGCGTAAGCATTGTGGCACTTGCTCATCTCCACGGCAGCTTGTTTTCATTACCAATGTTGTAAAACTTGATCCGACCAATATAAACGAAAGCGCTGCGGCTGCACGAACTGCTGTGAATGGCGGCGCAAGGTGAATTGATGACGCATGTAAACTGTTGCAGATGGCGGTGCCAGGTGCGTTGATGACGTTCCGATCATCATAAACCGTTATCGCTCTTTAGCGTCTTATCCACCCGTGTCGAAACTTTATGAACTGTGATCAACCGTACTCCTGCGGCGGCTGCCCATGGCGCGGTCGTGCGGCCCTAGTGCGCCTAGTTCTCATATCTTCGTATGCGCTGTGATGTCGCCGCATAGCTAGCTTTGCGGTAAAGCGAGAGGCAGCAAGAAGGTCAATTCGCTCGCTGCGGCGTGTCCTATTTTGAAAGCGATCGTCTTACAAGACGGACGGACGGGTTTGCTCGTTGGGTATAGGCATAGAAATGCTTACGCATTTAAAAACGTACGGGACTCCCTGAGCGTTGTGCGCCCATGCGAGGCGAGTTGTGTGCTTTAGAATCTTGTCTGTAGACGAAAGGTAGGGCGACTGATTGTTTTAATGCATGAGATATTGATTGTCTCTGTGCGTCGAGCTAAAGACAGCCGCACAGCAGCTGGTCGATAATCTCGGCGCAAGCGAATACAGCGTCCGCAGCGCTCTCAACTATTCCGATGACGGTGGAGTAAGGTTTCGTAAACGCAAATCGGAGCTGAAACCTGCACAGGAGAGTTGCCCCGCGACGAACTAGTTTGGCTCGAGGTCGAAGCTGTATAGGGGACGGTGCAGAGTGTCGATCCACTGTGGTGCGCGTAAAACTTGAGCGATTCCACTGCTCGAATGATAATGAATGGACAAGTCAACGAAGTTCCGGGTGGGACGTAGTCGAATCCTTTAACGACTGCGTGATCATGTTATTTTAATCGGGCAAGTGATGTACTTGCCACTATGTCCTATACAAGCGACTATTCAAAGATGCTTAATAATAGTTATGTATGACGCGTATATGTCATTCACCTGCATTTCATGGCACATTTCCTATGTCGTTTACAGCAGCCGCCGGAGAGCCTTCTTAATTTTTATAAAGATTCTCTTGTAAACTTCTGAAGTGTTGAGTGAGTCCTCCGAAGAATCCCAATCAGTTAAGTATTGCATTTGGAATGTATCGCGTGCCTTTAGAGATTTGCTATCAGCAGACTCTGTTCCTATGGTCTGCCTCTGAGCGCAATTGCATTGGCTTGCGCTTTTTTTTTTTTTTCTAGCGACGAGAAATTTCAGAACCCTGGTTGTTGCTCTCATTAGTCCCAGCGGAAATTGCGCCCCAAGACAACATCCGAGATGCAGTTGCCCCATGTACGCGGGGACGACAGTCGGTAGTCTGAAGAAGCATGCATACGGCACCGCATGAGGACTGCAGTTATTCGATTTGCTGAGCTCTACGCACTCCAGCGAAGAGAGGAATGCGCAGGACTCAGGAGTGCACGCAGGACACGGCGGCAAGCATGGTCAGCGATCGTTGCATGCCGCGAGGAAATAATAAACGGAGCGATGCTGTGCGTGGAGAATCGCGTCGCAGTGAAGCGCTTGGTGTCGTGCTGCGACGAGACCTTTATGTGCGTCTTTTACAATCTATTTGCGAGGTCATCTACCGGCTCCTATAGAAGCTTATCCGACGTGGGCTAGGGGAAAGAAAAAAAACCTTGCACTTTCGACTATAATTAATGCGTGGCAGTGGCGTGATAGTTGGCACAATTATATTATGCGCAGCGAGTCTTGCACTGTTTCGTATGGCGTCTCTCGCAATAAACATTGGCGGAAGTGAATGTCGTTTCAAGAAAAAAAAAAAGACAGAGAAAGCTTTGACCAGTGATTTTAGTACGACTTGCCTTCGTTTGTGTAGTTGGCGCTCCCTGAAGCTGGAGAAGGGGAGAGACGGGATTTTTCCTTCCTTCTCGTTCTTATACTCCCTCTCGCATATTTCCGCTGGCTTAAATTCTTTCACATCGCGGTGCTGTTTTAGCGATATTCTGCTGAGCGTGGCTGTGAAAAAAAAAAAGAGGTAAAGAACGTGTGTGCTGGAAAAGTAGTCGCAGTTCCGCGGTGTGCAAGGATTTTAATGCTTAATATCAAAATGTGGCTATCAGAAAAAAGGATCTTAATGCTTAATATAAATATGCAAGTGACTGTCACAAAAAATATTCGAGACCCGTTTCGCGACTTTCCTCATCTGAAGACGCTCAGCTGGCTCTGCGCTGCAGTGGCGTTATCGCGCTTTCCCGCTAGGCTGGTGCATGGTTCATGTGCACGGGGAGCATTTCAGGTAACACATGTAATTGGGTATCAATGTCAGAAATAGGTTCCCCCGACTAGTTTTAGGTGAAATTTTTTACCACCGCCATCCGACTAATTTGAGAAAACTTGATGTTCGCGCTCTCGCGTGCTTGCTACCTCAAGGCACCGTAGTAGGAATATGGATGTGGAAGACGCGAACACTCAAGCCCTACTCAATCCATGGCTAAAAAGAGGGGGAAAAAACCTGAGTACCTCTTCTTTACTGCAACAAAAAGAGTGAGTTCAGAATTCAATACGAGTGTGATTTTTATTGTATTTTTAAAACGAGACACATCGCAGGAATGACCATACACGGGTCTTAAAATAGACCAAATTTTCTCGCTTAAAATAAAATACTGCAACATGTTTTTGCAGTACTAGATTTACCAGTCCTGGGTGGGTATTCTATAAAATTTCCATGAAAAATCGGCGATGATTATTTTTGAAGGTTTCTCTAGAATGTTCCCATTTTCGCCATTTTTTCGCGATGTTGCCATTTGGGGGATCTTAAAACGAAAGAAACACGTGGCGTGATTGCATACTTCTATTTTTTTAGGTTGCGGAAAACCTTTTGAAAATTTATCCGAAATATTTTTTGAGCTTCATGGCCTTAGCTAAAATGCCGCCCCCCCCCCCCCCCCGCCCAAGAAAAAAGAAAACCTGATCTCGGCGTCAGTCAGAGGCAGTTCCTCCTAAACCAAAGCTTGGCAATTTTTCAAAAACATACCCTAGGTGACATAAATTTAACTTCCCATGGGCCAATATTACTAGTAGGGTAGATTTAGAGAGAGACATTGGCTTATAATGACAGAGAGCCGAGCTAGTTGGTAAGGATTCATAATGCAAAGAACGCGTACGGCGTGCACGGACACAAGAGAAGTGGACAACACGAACGCCCTTCTTACCCCTTTTTTGCATTATGAAAGATTGGCGGAGTACAATGCGCTAATTTTAGAGTGATAGACCGTCGAATTTGTAAAATTTGCAAATGGTTAAAACAGTCTTTGCCACCTTTAGTAAAATAAGAATTATTTTCAGGAAATCCGTGGTAAGTTTCGCAAAACGAAGGTCGATTCCTTTCTACAGAGACATTTTTCCACCTCATATAAAAATTTCGCTGAAAACTAAAAATAGTCGGGACTCTCTTTAGTCTGTCGTTATCTGAACATATCGAGATATAAAATACTTGACTGGTAATGCATGTGGTCATGACTCAAGGACCTTTGCCGCTGAGAATCACCTTGAGTCGCAAAGTCAGACTGCAGTGACCGACTGTTGTGTCGACACGCACCTCCTAATGTACGTGTTCTCTCACGATAGACTGTAAGAACGCCGCCCTCTACCGCTCTGTAGTGTACGCGGTTTGGTCGTGCTCGTCTCTATTTCTTTCTATCTCCCCCTTCCGCTCTCTTTCTCTTTTTATCCCCTTCACCCTTCCCCCGTGCAGGGTAGCCAACTGGAACTGCCTCTGGTTAATCTCCCTGCCTTTCTATGCATATCTCTCTCTCTCTCTCTCCTTGTTCTATTTCCGTTCTTTTTTTTTCTTCCTTTAACACTGATTTTCCTGCGTAATGTAGCAAACTGAATATGCGTCTGATTGACCTCATTGCCTTTCCTCCCCTTCTCTTCCTCATCTTGACTGGCAATCTGCAGGTGCGGAGTTTGAATCCTCAAAGGGCTCCGCAACTCTTTTTTATTAATTTTTAAAATTATTCTAAAGAGCGTTGGGATTACTACGTTGCACACGTTCGATGGCGGCGGACCCGCCGGGCATGAAAACGATTAGGGGTGTGCCCATAACAGTTATCGCTTCAATAATAATTGACTTTCCATGCGCAACACTGACAGTCTGCAGTTTAATGAGCGTCGAAAAGAGTGCGCCGTGCAATTCTGAGATTCATATCTTGCGCAGAAAGGCATGTTTTTCACGGCTTGCGAATCCAGTAATTATTTGCCGCTTCAGGCAGGCGTGATGGCCGGCTGCTCGCCATCAGCTCAGTCGCAAAATCAATGGTTTCCGTCTGTTTCTGTCCGCTTATCTGCAAGTGCGCATGTAGTAAGTTTTCACTGCTCCGAGAACAGAAAAAATTTTAGAAAAAGGATCTCATATTACTTCGTGTGTGGACTATATCTTTCTGTTGTCCTCTGGCGCACTTGATCGATGAACACGTTTGAGAGTCAGTTTTACGGTTTGACGGTAACAGAGGAGCGGCTTAGGTAAAATGTATAGTTGCGGCATAAGTTGCGGCTATGCCTGCGATGCCGATAGCTGTGCCAAGCTGTATGGTATGTTTCCGTAAAATATTCGGGCGCTTGAGTTCTACATAACGAAAATATAAGAAAGAAGACTGGCCTTGCAGAGATGCCACGGGGCTGAGTTCCTTCTGTAACTGCCACTCCGGTCCTTCGGCTTCCGTGGAAGCTGTGGAAAGTTACGCTCCTTTGTGATCGCTATACATGGCTACGTAACCAGTGAGTGTTTACTAACACTATCAGTTGTTTTCAACATTGTTTGAGAGTCCAATTAATTTTTGTTCATTACGTGAACACAAAGGAAATGTTCGTGGCCTGAGGTGCCGCCGCCTATTCCTCGTTGCGGAGTGAACCAGCAAGGGACGCGTAGAAAAGAAAGACAGTTTCGCCCGAAAGGCGAAGCATTGGCAGCGATGGTGAAGCATTACTCTATTACACGATATACAGCTAGTAGTTTTATGGGCAGTTTAAATGGCGGTAAATACCGTATAGGCTTGTGTAAGGGCCGCACTTTTTTTTCATAATTTTGATGCCGTGCGGCGCTTACACGGGGCCGAACCTTTAGCTAAAAATGATGCCGGCTCAACCTTGACTTGTGCGCACCCCGGATCCTCAGATGTATCACTGCACCAGAGGACAACGGGCAGATCTCGCCATCTATTAGCGGCACGCGCAAATGCCCAGCTCATAAAAATTCGCTGACATGCGCGCGCGGCATCGAAGCACCGAAGTCGATTGCTTCTTCGTTGAATATTTTTTTTCCAAGTTTTGGCCTGCGAAGGTGCGGCCGACCCCTACGTACGGGTGCGGCCCTTACATGAGTCTGTACGGTATTCGCTCGCTAATTAAACAACCGTGGTGCCACACGCCCAAAAACACACATGAGCAGAATTTACTCGATGTCCACAAGCACTCGCTGCTGCAGCGCTGTTTTGACGAGGATCGGCCGCAGCGCGTAGCCGCGTGCTTGTCCCAGGGCGAACGTTCCCTGCTGCTGCTCCTTTGAGCATTTCAACTACGCCGCGCCTCCAAGATTCGGCACATCACGTGTCCTCCGACACTGGGCGCGCGGGCAGGCTATGCGCGTCAAGAATAGGTCTCACACCTTGCTTCAGTTTATTTCTATTTCGTCGGCCTCAGCGCTTGCCCTTGTTGCTTCTGTACCCTCTCTACTCTCCCGCTGGTTATATCATTATGGAACACCAACTAGACCGGTCTCACACCTTGCTTCAAGAATATAGGGCCCACTTCGCATATAAAAAACGTAGTGTCTTTTTCTTGTGGCAATTTGATATCAGTTATATTAAACGTTCAAACAAGATCAATTGGTCACTTTGTGGCACAAATAGGAGAAAATAAACAAAGCGCGGATAGTTGGCTCCAGGAGCAGGTTGTTCTAAATTAGGCCAAATTAAGCGGCTTGGTTAGAAGACCCATCCTGAAACGCCGAAATTTTTATTATCCATTTCTTGAAGCAACATTGCTCTTCCTTGAATAAATTGGTGGCCGTATGGGGATGCAGATACAAGACAGGCCACAAAATTCAAGTTGGAGGTTGAAGAAATTGGCGGTTATTACAGCAGAATTTAAGAAGAATACATTCGTCGCCAATTCTTAGTAGTGTTTCTCTATATAAACACTCGGTAACGCTATTTGGTCGTAGCACCGACGGCATGTACCGAAAATATCCTCTTCAGTAATGATACCGATAATTTCACTGATAAATTATCCTTAATAATTCTACCTTGACCCATGAAGCCCTCCTACCAAGTGCAATTCATTGGTGCCTTCAAAGTGTTACCTGCCTGACGCTACGCGTCGTGTTGCTCTTACGCGATAACCTGCACGTAGCCAAATAACTTGGAGCCCGTGTGCCGGAAGTCGCGGAGATCGCTTAATGAGCAAAACGGGTGACAATACATTTGAGGATGAAACTCGCACAGTGTTTTCTCTGCCCGAGACATCCACACATTGATAATAACAATTAATTTAGAGTTGGCTTTTTCTTTTATACCGTAGAAACAGTTTTTGTCGATTTCTCCCGCAGACTTCCATTTCACGGAAGCAAGAGAAAAGATGTCATTGCCTGACATAACATCTGCTCTGCCTAGGACTTCTCGCTTTAGGGTGAATGGTTAGCCGTTTCTACCCCGTTTCTTCCTTTACGGGAAGTAAATTGTGTTGCAAACTTGCGCTGCACTTTATCTCACCTCGGCAGCAAAGTTGTGGCGTTATGTCGGCGGTCTTATTGAGATCGGTTCATAAATATTGACGGATGCCTAGCCTATGCATGAGCACACACAGGCAGCTCGCGATGTCACTGCTACGGAGTGATAGCGTCGTCTGTCAGCACTACTACAAAACGCCGTGAAACACGCTGCGTGGTGACGCATGCTCAAACGTTCAGTTGCAGAGAAATCAGCATCTTTTGAGTCATGTCGCCACAGAGTACGCGCGGTAGCAATTGTCTTGCATTGGCGTTGCTTCAATCAACATACGGCAACATATACGTATGCCCTCCTCACTCGTGAATCAACGCTCGGACGTGTAAAATCGGTTTTATAAAGGTTTAATGACTCCTTAACGCATCCTACGTGCGTGAGCTTTCCGTGCGTAAACTTCGCTTTGTGCTTCAGTGACTTGTATGACAACCCATCGCCTCCTCTATTTTTTTCAATGCCAGCCAGATGCGGCTAATCCAACCATTCGCCGCCCTCTCCTATCGTCCTTTCCTACTCTCCTCCGTCGGCTAGCGTTCGCGTCAGCTTTACGGTCGTGGAGGAGAGTACCATACGGGTGGCGCCTCACGAAGGAAGTCGGTGGAAGACTGACATATGCGTGGTGATCACCTGAGAGACGCCGGGATGGAGCCTCTACCGCTTCTCCACAGGAACGGCAGTGGCGCGCTCTCAGACGCACGCATGACGCGAGCAGTCGTGCCTGTAGTCGTACCATCTGGATAGCGTCGCATCGTGGCAACTCACTGAACTAAGGCGCACCAAGGGTTCCCACTGGGAAGCGAACGATTGCGCTGGCATTGAAAAAAAATAGAGGAGGTAATGGACAACCCTACATGCCTCCGTCAGAAGCGACTGCTGCATCGACACGGCAAAGGGGACAACGGAGCTCGTAGCATTTACCGTCACCTGGTTCGGTTCAGAAACAAAATAGTCTGTTTCCATATGCGCTAACGCTTCTTTTAATGATGCGACGATAAAAAAAGCGAATGCGCAGCTCCTTGGAAACGCCAAACCACTTGATCCGATGGCCTCAATATAATAGCATATTTTCTTTTGTTAAATCATGTCAGTTGTTTATGCCAGCTGCTTATAATTATTTTTAAAACCAGTATACTTCAAGCCATATGAGAACAAATCATTTCACAGTTTTAATGTTATTCTAAACATACCCTAATTTGTGAAGCGGATGCTACTTTTGGAACGACCCGATAGCTGAGGCCAGAATTATGTAGGGACACATGGGTATTATGGTAACAGATGAAGCAATGTTTCACGACAAAATGAAGTCTTCCAACCATCTAATCTGCTTCTTGCACTTATAAGACTCTTTTAAAGATATCTGCGGTAGCAACGCATGTCTTATTTTTGCATTGTTCGACGTAACGATTGGAAACATAAATAAAGACAATCTCAGGTCGCGGGTTCGACGCCTGGCTGTGGCGGCCACATTATGGAAATACGCACATGTACTTAGATTTAGGTGCACGTTAAAGAACCCGTTGTGGTAGCGAAATTAATCCGGAGCCCTCCACAGCGGCGTCTCTCATATTCCGGGTGTTGCTTCGGGTCGCTAAACCCATTGAATCAATCGAATTAGTCGGAAAATAGTCGGTGCTGAGGCGCGTGATTGAATATAAATTCATTTGTTTTTAGGAGCACGCGAAACTTCTGGCTGCGTACACCTGAGACGGACGGTCCAGCTACATTGCAATATGATATCTGATTGCGGATGATTACGTTGCACAAATTTCCTCGTCTTCATTTATCCCTAAATCTGGACTCGCGGCGAACTTTTACAGACTTGCATAAGTTTAAAATATGAAAGCGTTCGCTTTTAATCGCCGTTGCCTGGCTAAGAGCGTACCAACGAGCCGTGTTTATTCTTGAAAAGTGCCACGGATACGTTGTACCTATCCGCGATATGCGTCCGTGAGTGAGGGACGGAAGGTAGGTGCGGTTGAGACGGCACTAGTTTTCGGCTGGCAGCTATGTGCTGGGGAATGTTGACCAAACGAATGAAATTCGAAGTTTCACGAAACGGTTAACAGACGGAGGTTTTTGCACGCGCGCATGAAGGTCTGCGTTGTGGTGGCTAGAGGCGTAGGTGTGCCGACGACACCGTCTGGAGCGTTGTTCACCACTTCTGCGCATCATTAGAACGGTAAAAGTTGCTGCACAGCATGTACCGTCTCGTACTTCTGGCAGACGGCACGCAACAAATAAAGTAGGCAGCGTGAAAAGCTGTCTGTGCCAGTAAGTTTGTGCAGTGAGAAGCTGCAGGTGTCTGTTATTGCGGGTTTAGAAGTTGCTAAAAGATGTGGAAGCATCTACGACGAAAATATGAGCGGCAACGTTAGTGGAAGCTGATCTACGAGGCCGCATAACCGCAGGCCGCATCAGTTAGTAGCGGTATTTCTGCCTCCAAAAAGAGCAACATGCACACTTACTTCATATCTCTGAACTGTAGGTTTGAGCTCCTAAACCAGCATTGTTCTAAACTCCGACAACAGCAGCAACAGACATCTGTTGTGTGCGAACGACGTTTTTACCAAGAGCTCCTCAAGCGTGATTTCAACTAGGAGGTGAATGAAGATATTCTTACTAAGGAAGCAATGATATGGTGTCTCCGCTCATCTCTATATTATGATGCGCTAGAAAAGATGAGCGAAACATTATTTGGGACTGTGTTCACATAACGTGCGTGCGTGATGATAACCGAAAATTTACGCTCGGAGAGATCAAAACGAAACGCTGCGAATGCGGTCACCTGTGCGAACTACGGCGACTTCGCGATTTATGTGCTGGCGCTTGCGGAGTTCGACAGCGCCTATGTTCTTGCCTCATGCAAACAGAATCCGGCAGTAGAAGGTTCTAGGGCTATCGCCTTTTTCTGGATGTGCAAAATTAGTCTGTATCGTCGCCGTCAATATAGTTCGATTGGACGAGTGTGTGCTTATGTGAAAGGAACTGACAACCGCACCATAACTAAGCAGGAAAGGTAAGTTCGCTTGTTGCGGAAATAGACAAAATGTTGCCAGCTACAGCATCAAATGTACTCAAGGTTTTTGCACGAAGTTTTAGGACAGGCGAACGACATCAAGACTTAATTGCATGGGAGCAATAAGTTCAGCTCAAGTGCAACATTCTTGCTGCAAACGGTTCTTACCGGTCATGATGGCTAAGTGGTTATCATAGTCGTGCTGCTATGGATGACGTCACGAGTTCTATCCACTTCCGTGGCAGCCGCATTTAAATTGCGTAGGAATGCAAAACTCTCGTGTATGCAGTTTTAGGTTCATGTTAAATAACTCCAGAGGATTTCCATATAGCCCTCGTCGAAATCGCATCTCGATGTTTAACCTCATAATTTATTTGATTAAAATACTACTTCGCTGCACTGAATCCACGAAAATAAAACAAATCAAAACAAGAACTACGTACTAGTTCGCAGCGTAAACCTTCAAAATAACTCCGCTATTATTCAAAACCGCTGAAACTTTAGTGCTAGCTAGATTCTTGCATATAAACTAGAAAAATAATTCCAGCATTTTGTAGTTTCAAATAGAAAAATTCCCCATGCAGCTTTGCTTCCACTGCTCAGAACAGTAATTCTTAAGCGTAAATCGTAACGGTGAAGAGCGGCAAATACAACTTCAAACACGCCTCTGTCTACATTGCGCACGGACGACAACGCGTGCAGCAGCACCGTTATACTGACAGCAGCGCTATTCTTTGCGTCATGATGCGGAGAAGGGGTGAACAGTGCTCGGTCGGCACACCTACCCCTCTATAGCCACCACAGCCGCGCATGGTGGCCACACTATTAAGGCGTCTCGAACGCGGCTGTTTCAGTTTGGCCATACTGAGGTCCCTTCCGTGTGGGCATGGAGGCGCACTACATGTGCGTGTGCTCTGACGCCGAGCTTTTCCAGAGAACCGAGGCTTTGGCAAGAAAAAATTGGGCATTATTTTTTACTCGGTCGTTGAGCACTGCGTTATAAATTGGCTTGTTGTCACGTGTAGGTCGGTTGCTGGGCTAACAGGCGCGAGAGCGTCGTGTATGATGTGCATAAAAAGTAACGAAAAAAAATAACGAAAAGAAAATGGAAGGTTTGCCAAAGAAACTCTAAAATTCTAGCGAGAAAATAGTGTTTGAACGCGGAAAGTGAGGTTGTTGTAAATGCATCGAAAAAGCAACGCACTGGAAGGCGAAGGTCTGGGAACAGGAAACAGAAAGGAAAAGATTGAAAGCGAGATATTTGAGGCAACCAGCACGGTGAACAGTGCACGAGGGATATGCAATGCCTGATCGTTTCCCGGAACTCGCGAGGCTATTTCGTGGCCGCACGCAACCGGAAAATAAAGAGGGACGAGATTCGTTGAACGCGGTAAGCGTTTACAGCCGATCTGAATTGGTTTTCCGTTATGCACTCCGGTATAGATTTCCCATCTCTCGCTTAACGCGAGCGCGTTCGCCGCAGGCACTGCGGGTGAAAGGATCTAATCTTTTTTTTTTTCCTCCATAAAATATGCGTTTTCGAGATGCGCGAGGATAATGCTTGACTTGGTGGCTTTTACACCACCGTAATCATCACTGAAGCGCGGTAACCCGTTACAACCTTCGTTCCGCTATTGCCATTTTTAGTGGCACGGGCATCGAGTGACAGTCTTGTTGCTTGCGCAGCACTTCCGGTTTACCTCCTGGGATGACCGGGGAGGAATCAAATATTTTATAGGAAAAGTTTAGGCCAAATTCACACAGCTTTTCGTAAGTAGGTTGGTTCTCTTTCCCTTTGGCCGGCCGCCTTCGCAGCATCAGGATTGACTGGCATTTGCTTACGAAACATTTTAGTGTAAGAGGTTTTCTTTTTTTTTGTGCGTTGCGTGAATACGGGCCCTGGTATTTAGCTGCACGCGTTAAGTCGGTGGCGTGTACAAGTTAACGCATTGGCGTTACGGCGTGCTAGACTTGTGCTGGAAACTTGTGGTCTCTACGGGATTTGTTCGATTGTTTTTCATCTTTTTTTTAATTTGAAGATAAGTTTTTTTCTTTGACGACTTTACAGATGTCTGGCGTACGTGGGATCTGGGTATCTATCTGGCTTTTTGCTCAAAAGAACGCTCCTCTAAAGTGTCGTACTGAGTCGCAATTAAAAATTATCAAAATGTAGATCTTAACAGGACGAGAAGTAAGAATTTGTCCCAGAGTGGGTCAAATAACCGTGCGGTGGTAATTAGCGCCAATATAATTTAAAATAAACACATTGCACCATAGACTGCACGATCCCTGAGATCGGCCGATCGGGGCCTCTTGGTCGAAAACGAATTCACCCACGATTACGATACTCCCTAATGCGAAATTTGAACGCAGCTCTATACGTGTCTTCCTGTGGCGATATATTGGCTGGCGTGGACAATCTTTCTCGCGCGGCACGTTGCAAATGGAGCGAAGTGTGGCGCGACTGCTTCGCTAAACTGGAGATCTCGAGAGCCAGTGCGTGGGTGACGCGTGGGCGCGATTCACAGTAGCCGCCGTCGAGAGACCTCCTAGACGAAGCGCGCCACTCTGGCGCCATCTGGTTGTCATCGTCGCCGCACTACGCTGTTCTCACGCTTTCGCGCACGCCCTCCTCCTCTTTCCGCCTCATCGTCCCGCTGCACCCTCCTCTTCGCTTTCCTCCTCGCGTCTTTCATCTCCCGCTGCGCTCCGCGTTCATCCTTCGCTGTGGTCGTTAGCTCGGTTATGCCGACGGCGACGGTAGCCGCACGAACGGCCGCCTCTACCAATGCGCTCTAAGAAGGCGTGTCAACCAAAGCGGACGCGAGAGAAAACGTCGATGCACAGTGCTCAGCGACTGATACACAATAATCGGAGCGCATGGTTGCCGGCAATTTTCGCGGAACCGGTGGGCGCTGGGGATACACCGAGCTGATGCATTGTGATGTACGATGAAAGTGAGAGTATTTGCGACGCATTATGACTGTATTTGGTCCCTCAGCAATGACCCAGTGCTGCGTTATGCGGTCCTGTTGTCGCGTTGCAACCCTGAGCACTCCATACACGCGCGCCAAACAGAAAGGAAGGGAAGGAAAAAAAAGAAAGAAAGAGAACATTAGTGATTGCAACAATTCGACATGACTAAAAGAAATAGAGGGTCCGGCAAAGATTGCGAGCTCAGACAATTTAACGAATAGTTCAAATAATGCAGAAATATCACAATTACGCAAAATTCCATCATCTGTTGCCTGTCTTTCGGGATACGGGTGTATAAACTATCCACCAAGGTTGACGCACGCGCGACCCTGCGGCAATGCACACTAAGAATACACTTCGCCGCGCCACTGTGAATGTTTGCTGCAAGCGATACTGACGCGAAACACCGCGGGTCCAACTGCGCATGAAATTGCCACAGCTCTACGCCGTTGTTACTGCTTCGCACTTTGCGCGCAATCGGGATTCTTGTTAACTGACTTGGATAGGGACACCGGTCGTAAATGTGTCTCGTGTCAGTAGTTCAGTAGCCAGCATTTCGGTTTGCACACAGTTATCGCGGCCACGCAGGCAGATGAACTTCTCTCGATTGGTCCTTGCTGCTCATGGCGTCGCCGAGCGCGCAGCGTCGCTCTTTTGTAGACCCGACCGAACGTAGTTGTTGCTGCTTTTTGAGCCGTTGATAGTGTAAGCGCGCTATCATTTTCTTGCGTCTCTTTATTTATTATTGTTTTTGTCTTGCTGCATGCTTGCATAAGGTTGTACTATATAGATGAGTTTTCAGCTTGCTGGACACAATCTTGCGGGCACGTCCTGTCATGGCTGCGGAGGAAGCGAAGCTACGGACGCGAAAAATTGAGCTTGCTGAGAGGAAGACGTGGCACAAAATTGGGATGCTTTAATCACGATGGTTTTCTTAATGTATGGCTGATCTTAAGAGCGAGCTTAATTATAGCTTGAAATTGGTCGCCACTGCTTTGAAAGAATGTACGACGTAGTAAAAAAAAATCTCTGTATTTTATCTTTTAACCCATCGGTTGTAACCAGCTTTTGTGTTTCCCCAGTGTACAGGTGTAGCGAACCGGATTTTACGTTATGGTTAACCTTCCTGCCTTTCTCCTTTCCTTTGGTGTCTCTCTCGATCTTTCATCTGCGCTGGGCACATATGCGTATTACGCCTTTCCTTGCGAAAGCTGTGTCAGGTCACCGATGTTTCAGTGAGCCTAAATATATCGAAATGTTTGCTTACTCCTTTGAAATTTCGTTTACAATTTTTTTTCTATTTTGGTGTGTAACTGCGCGTCTTAGAGAACGAAAACTTGCCGTCGTCGATGGCATTAAATCAGGCAAGCATCGAGCCACTGGCCGTACGTAAGTTAAGCCAGACGTTGATATGTCCTTTGTGGGCATGAATAGCACATCTTGGAGCAGCGCATTATTTGACGGAGGGTGAGGGGGGAACGGCAGTCCGCACAGTGGATGATTGACGCGTTTTCTGCTGTCGTCGCCGATGCAGTGAGATGTATTGTGAAAGCAAAAGCCGCTGGGATTAACTCTCTGTTATTTCACCAAACAAATGGTTAAGCTGCCGTGACCATTAACAGTAACCGAATACAATTTTACTTCCGCCTAACGTGTAACAGATTCTGCAAGCGCACTCCATTGACTGCGTTTTGGCGCACTTTATTGAAAGCAGCTTTGCGTCTGATCTTACCGTCTTTTGTTGTTTTCCCCTCGCGACCGAGAGCAAATACAACCTTTGCCGGAAAAATTCCAACATTGAGGTCATCAAAAATAATTTATTCAACTTGCGAACAAATCACGCGAGGTCTTGTGAAAGTAGTCCATTCGGCTATCTACGCGCAGCAGCCACCGTTTCTGGAGGTCGTAGAAGCCACCAGAGGAAGCATAATCTTGGCTGCACTGTAGCCTTGCGCCATAGAACCCCATTAATCATTATATGCACTGTAAACAAAATAATAAAGAAAAAACCCTTTATTGCGGGAAAACCTGGTATTAAAATGTTCTGCAACATATTAGCTCAGGTGATTCATTAAATTATTGTAGTTAACACTTGCCTGTATAATTAGTTCTGTAAATAATTAATACATTCTACAAGCAGGATGCTACACATAGCGCTGTTAAATTGTTGTGTTATGCGCCATTTAATCGGGATGGCTATATGTCATGTACACGTCTGTGCACCCTTAAAGATAACTGAACAGAGCTAGCGTGTTCTCTAGGGATTAGCAGTGACGGGGCATAAAAATGAGAAACACCACAGATTAGTCTTGCAGGTCTGCAAGACGTTGAACTCGATGCGTGGTCTCAAAAATGTATTGGGTTCATATTGAAGCGGTCTTGATATGCGTCTCCTCTGACTCCATGAAGTCTCAATGAAAGTAACACTCTCATTGACATTACGTTGGAGAAAATTGTTTCTACGTCAATTCTGTTTTCACTTCACAACATTATAGAGTGTTGCAGTGGAAGTGTCATGCAATATTTGCAACTTCTGCAGCTTTCTCTTGGCTTTCCTCGGATGAAGAAACAAATGTTGAGCTCCCGGGTTTGCTTGTCCCAACATGCACATCCGCGAAGCATTTGCGCGCCATGACCTTGAGCGTTTTACTGTAGCTTTCGCCAAATTCAGGGTCACAAAGCTGCGTCGCCTTTTACAGCTTGTCTCGTCAAAACTGTCGCTGGTTACATGTAATTCGTTGCTGGAAAAAGTAACTGAGTTACAGCGAGCGCTACCGACTAAACATAGTTATCGTTAAATTACAAAATTACCAAGGCACGTAAATGAGTACAGGTAATTAATTACATGGAATTTGTTGCGTATAAGTCTGCTGTTGGTAGTATACAAATTTCCCCCTTTTGATATTTTTTTAAATGAAGGGGCTTCTGCCGACCATTTGTGCCATATGCACGTTGGCGTGAAAAGCAAATTAAAAGGTCTTGGTGTTTGATTATATCCATCTCGGTAGGGGAAGAAGGGCCCCTAAACTTAACGGGCAAACAAACATTACGATACTTCAAATAAAATTACTTTTAACATTCCTCTTTTTGATCAGTGTAGTACATAAAGTTTCTACCTCACATTTAAAGCCATAGTCTGTCGCTTTCCTTAGTTTTCAGTAATATTTGTAAGATACTTCAATCATTCCAGCGTTAATTGGTCGTGTCCTGTACTAGTCCTCGACATTTTTTTAACGCATTGTTAAAACTGTTTACATTTATGCGCATGTCTTAGTTTAACACAGTTTGTAACTAGCCTCACCATGGCTAATGCCAGAATCAGAAAGCACACTTGACGACAAACCCCAAATTCCTTTTCCGAGATTACATATCTTTTAGGTTTCAGTGATCAGTCTTTACTGAACTTTGAACTTGAAGTGTCTTTTACACGCGATACTGAAAAAATCTAATCGCATTCACGATTACCGGAAGGGGAATTACGATGACGTTAAGGAGGAACTTTGCGCTTATATCGATATTTATTTTGCCGAAGTTGACCAACGAAGTGTTAAAGAAAAGAGTTGAACAATGTAACCAATATGCATGTGCCTCCCTCGAAAGCACCTGAACTGCAAATAATTAGCTACTTTATCGGAAGCTTTCGATCCTGCGGTCTTGTTAATGCGAATAGAATTCTTTCGGGATTCACTTTTCTTTATATTCGTTCGTGGGTATCTAACCTCTTTCGCGCGAACTTGGGTAATTCGCTATGTGCAACTGGGCATGTGACACTGGGTACGTGTCCGAATAGACAACTTGGGCCATCGGGTATGTGAAACTGGGCATGTTGCAATAGTTATGTGAACATTCTTGGCCAATGCTCCAGAATGGGCATGTGCCAGGGTATGTGCCCGGATAAGCCAGCAAAACAAGAAGCAAGAAGTGATTAAACCGGCAACAAAAGATTGGAAAAATCAGCTACAGAGAAGCGAGAAAGTCGGCATCAAAAGCAGCCGAGTGAGGCGAAAGAAGTGAAGCGAACAGAATTGGACCAGAATGTGCATTGAGCGAGGAGGGTTGAGGCTACAGAGAAGTGCATGAAGGGGTTGGCTACGCAGAAAGTGAACACTTCGGCAATAGGATGTGTCGCTATATGGCCTCAATGCTTATCACATTGTCGTCGACATTGAGCGCCAGACAGGTTCTGCAAGAATTTTATTTTTGATATGAATGTTATTCCTGCATGATGCTCCAGCGTTTTGCTTCTCCATTGACGTCACATATTTGTGCACTTCAGGCTAATTTCTAGCAAGACGGCAATTTCTTTCCTCAGGTAGTGTCCTCATGAAAGCCATCATTCCACTGTCGATATACGAGACACCACAGTTGCATCCTCTATGCATTTACATTTGTAGCAAACTCTGGATAGTTGAAAATTTTGTGGCAAAATGGAGTACCAAGTATGGAGTCCGGTGACGTGAGCTTGGGGCAATTGGAGATCTCCTGGAGAGGCCTTCGTCCTGTAGTGAAATTAAAATATGACGCCAACGGTGATGATGATGTATAAAGTCGCGGCTAGCGGCGCGCACTTAGCCGGCAGCCACAGTCGGGAAAATCTGAGAGGGTTCGCAAGGAGGGTTCTCGAGAGGGTTCGCCTTAATTTCTCGTGACAGGCTTTCTCCACGCACTGATCCCCATTTGCATTTCAACTTGTGTCGATAGCACGCTCAGAACACTCGGTGTTGTTCGGCTGTTGTCTCCTCCTACGTTGGCCACCGCTCCTGTTGTATTGTCCTTACAGATTTGCCTGTCTGCCGAAAGACAGCTTGGAATCTAACACACACCAGCTGCTTCGAACGTCGCTGTATTCTGATGTCGGTTAGCCTGCTCATATCTCACTCGACTCATACAAATGTGCATAAGGTGCCGTGATTAGCGTCGGAGAGAAGGGCAGAGGGGTGCTTAATTTAATAGCGGCTATTTCAGTGTTTCCTGCAATGTGCTTAATTTGTTTATGAATTTGAGTATCTCGAGCATTTACGTTTTTTTTTTTAAATTTTATCCTTGCATAAAAATTTGCTCCTTTAAGTCGAATAGTATCTTGCCTGTAATGGTATTGGAATTTTTCGGAGGCGCTCGGCTAACGCTTAGTTTGCATACGAGCTGCACTTTAATGGTTTATTTCACCCGTCACCGCGTTCTATCGACGCGCACACTTCGCTGATTTGTCGTCTCAGAGTGCGGTTATTCCGGTGCGTGAGTCACGCTTCGCCTGACCGTGCCTAATTTATTCCCGTTTGATTTTCACTGCAGCGTTTTCCTCCGAAACTATACCTTAGGGCCGTATGCAAACGCGCGGTATCCGCAAAGTGCGAAGAGCGAGCAGTCACTTATGCGCCTGGCCCCTTCAGCATATATGCAGAATGCGCCCTCGTTCCACTGCGCACACTCCGGAAGTACACAACGCGGAAATTGTCCGGCCTTGAGTCGATCCACTCCTCTTGATGGAGTCACCGGCAACTCGCCCTCGGACTGTCGAGATGCTGTGTACCATTGGGCGCGTTAATTAACGCGCGCTCTTCGAGCTCATTTGCTGGCAGCCTTTGCTCTGGAACTTCCGCTGCATTGTAGCTGCTGGGACTTCTCCGAGAAGACTTCGGCACTCCCTGTGGACAAAGGAAATGACGCACGACTCCTGAGGCTGCACTAAGGTGGAGCAGCTATTTACATATGCGGAACTTGCACGGACGTATACCGGGCGCGAGGAGATACACGGGTGCGTATGCTATCAAGAGCACCTGCATGGCGTGTTACGCAACATCCTATGTTCGCTCTTCGGGCGTCCGCTTCTGCCGCGTGCAAACGCTAGTTATGAAACAGTTGGAAGTTTCTGCGCGGCAGTTTGGGTGACTCACGGCCGAACGAGGTCCGAATAGCGGTATACAATAACAACTTCGTAACATGTGTTACGAACAGACTGAAAGAAGTCCGCCTGACTTTTTCGACTTTCTCGCATGCAAAAAATACATACAGACAAAAAAGCCACGGCACCCGGCGCGCTCCTTGTTATAGCCTCGGAGCGGATTCCCTCCAAAGCCCTCTCTGACGCGTCACCGCGCTCGCTGAGCCACAGACGCTGCGCCAGCGCCTGGAGTGTTGAACGCATGACTGCTTACAGGCAGCGTTTTCCCTCAAGCCCCATCCCCCAGAAACATTTCTGAATTTGAAGAAACTTGTCAACAGCTAAAAATAAGCGCAGAGGATCTCTGGTATGCGTTCGCAGAGTTTACAGCACAAATGTTTAACCATTCGCTTAAGGTAACAGTTCTTAAAAAAAATTCTACTGTTTGACAGTACACTTTACGCGCCGCAATGATGATGTGTAGGTTCATGGTGCGTAAGTGACGGGATGGAAAATTGTAAAATGTATTCATCATCATTTCTACTGCTGGGGCGTCACCGAGCCCACTTCCAGAACGTGTCTACTTATTCAACAGCCTTGCGATTCCGAAGTGCACCTTGAGACATGACATTTCTTTTTCTGCTCAGCGGCATTGCGATGGCTCACCGACCGCACAAAGGCACTAAGCGATGTATTGATTCTGATCCCTCGCAAGCAGCGCTTGCCCGCGTTTCCATCAATTCAGCCTCACCGCGTGTGAAAGATACCGACAAACAGGTAATGCACGTGCTTTCAGCTTTCTTCACCCAAATGCGGCGGATATTTAATCAGTTCACGCGTGAACTGATGATTTCGTGGGAAAGATTGATTCGCCTTATAAAACACTGGTTTATTTCGAGGTGCTACAAATGCCGGCGAGGTGTGAGCATACGTGCGTGTGTGTTTCAAAAACTCATAGCGTCCTGGAGGGGGAGCTCAAATAGTGGTCATGTTGTGCTTCTGTAGTCCGGTATCGTGCGTTGGATACTGAACTGTTTCACTCAATCGTCATAGTTAGAGCGCAGAGCAAACTGAAAGCCCGCCCGTACATCGCACAAGTAAAATGAGAACAAGGGAGAATGCGCAACGGCAGGAGCAAGAAATTCAGCCGCAAATTATTGCGGGGAAGAGAACTGCCAAACGAGCTCAAGAAGCAGAGGCCATGAGACTGAAGTGCAAGAGCTCGGCGTGTGGCGAGCAACAACTGGAGGGGAGCAGGCACCGCTACTCATAGATTCATGAACAGGGTTCTTTAGGATGTATGCGCAAAGTTTAGCGAGTTTTGCAATGTAGATGAGCAAAGTACGCATAGACAAGCGACTGCCGCCTGTACATTATTCCGCAATATATGCGAAGAGTCTAGGGTACTTTTATTATTTAATACACCTTAGCATCTTTTTAATGTTTATTCGACATAAGACGTAAAATGAGGCCGTGACAAGGTTATTCTATTCTTCAACATCTTCGACATATGTTGCCGTGCTCGGCGAAGCAACTTCAGAAGTTTCTAGCAAGGAGTCTTCGAGTTTACTTGAGCATTCCTCGTGCGACGTCTAGCTGTCCGTCATCGCGGAGACATGGCAGCTGCCGTTCGAACCGTTGAATTGCGTATGCATGCATTTGTTTCGCCAATTGTTACTGAACGCGACGAACATTCCATACCTGTAATTTTAATTGACAAATTACCCATTTAGTTACACAATTTTAGAAGGATATATTAATGTACTGCCGGCTGCTGGGAGTGGCGCAAGGCGGATACTGCATGTACACCAAGGGCGCTCGCGGTCCAGACATCCAATCACTTGTGGGGGACACTGCGCTATTTGAAATCCCGGGGCCTTGTAACGTAATACCACTCCAATCTATTTTTATTCCAATCTCATGACGTCAAATTCACGTAACCGCTGACGTAAGTATCGGGCGGCGACCCGCGGCGTTGTTTGAACCACATAATGAAATGTTCTGATTGTTTACAGGAGGCCACCTTTGTCTGGTTTCAAAGCGATTCTTCTGATTTCAAAGATCGCAGAAATCGAGAAGGTTTCGGTGGGGCCGAGTGAGAGAGCGAAAGTAGATAACCAGATGAGCAGGGTGGTGTCGGCGTCTGGGATTGGCCCGCTTCCCCTCGCTTAACTTCCTGTTGCTGGTCGCAGCGGCGTGCAGCTAAAGGTTGCACATCCTCAGCGAGTGATGATGTGATGGCGTATACGCGCCAAAAGACCTAGGGCACTATAACGTATAGCTATCCAAACTGTTCTATTACAATTCTGCAATCTGCCCTCCGCACACACTGATTATGCATGATTCGACCGAACAAGAGAAAATTAATTATTTCTGATTCGACGCCTTTTCGCCATTATAACCCTCTGCTATTGCTCAAAAGGTATCAAGCTGCACCCACTTCACCTGTCTGTCACTCGACGTCACAAAACCGCGAAAACTCATTGCGTCAAAGTGACGTGTATGGGGCAAAGAGGCATAATCATGCCGAACAAAGCTAGATGTTTTTCTCAATAGCCGGAGACTGCCTCGTCCCGAAAGGAACATATAGAAGATGGCTGCCGTCGTTTGCTCAGGCACTGGCTACTCGCACCTGCCAGGGAGCATGGCTTTATTTGCGTGTAACGAAACTTTTTGCGCGGCCGTATAACGTAATCGAGCCCTTTCGGCACGTATACGACATCGCTCTGCCAACTCTTCTTTGATGCGGATCTATTTTAGCGGCATTTTAACTGTCCGTTGCACGCCGCCGGGATTTTAGACAAGCCGCCGCAAGCTAAGGGAAGCGGACGAATAGCAGACGTCGGCATCTCCCTCTTCATCTGGTTATCTATTTTCGGTGCGCTGGCTCGGCCCCATCGAAACCCCCTCCACTTGAGCGTGCTCCTCGCCTCTTGCCAGCGAATTAGATAAGAAAAACCGCTCAATGTAGGCAATGTTATTTGTTTAAAAAGCAAACAAAAGTAACCTCCTATAAACGAGGAGGTCGTTTGATTCGGCTGTTCAGGCAACGCTGCGGGTCACCGCCTGATGCCGCATCGGTGGTTACGTAAATTTGACGTCAGGAGATTAGAATAAAAACATATTGGAATAGTTTTACGTTATAGGGCCCCTATACAACGTTATATTGACACGTAAAAAAAGTTCATTATGCGCAAATAAATCCGTTCTTCCCAGCAGCTCGGAGTAGCCAGTGTCAGAACGATTGGTACGCAGACGTCTTGTATTCCTTTCGGAACGGGGCACTCTCCGTCTATTCTGAAAAAAGTTCAGCTTTGTTCGGCATATTTATGCATCTTGTATGCGTACGCGTCACTTCGACGCGGTGAACTTTAGCGACTTTTTGGGATGTCGCTTGACAAAAAAGTGAAGTAGGCGCAGCCCGAAAGCTTTTGACCAATATGGAGGGCTAATGGCAGAAAAGATGTCGAATCAGAAATAAACATTTTTCTTTTGTTACTTATGCATAGTCAGTGTACACACGTGATGTCGAATGGGGAGCGAGGGTAGCCCGAAACATTTTTGACCAATCGTGGAGGGCTTATTGCATAAATGGAATGCAAACAGATTGAAATAGCTTCATGTTATAGCGCCCATAAAGTGGGCGTTAACATGGCCACCTG
Source organism: Dermacentor albipictus (assembly GCF_038994185.2). Lineage (NCBI taxonomy): Eukaryota > Metazoa > Arthropoda > Arachnida > Ixodida > Ixodidae > Dermacentor > Dermacentor albipictus. The sequence continues at coordinate 52,066,111 of NC_091821.1, forward strand.
ATCATCTGGATTTGACAGCTTTACATGCCTTCTTGCTGACTGTTAAGCTCAGTGTAAAAAAAATGCTAAGCTCTAGGTAACATGTCTTACGTCTTCAGTGTTTTCACGAGAACCTGAGCTGTAAAGAGCCCCGTACGGATGCCAACAGTTTACATTGTCTTCCTTTTCAACTTGGCCATTCCGCTGAGGTTGCCTTAGAGAACTGCGTGTGGATAGTATTTTGTGTCACAGTGCTTTTTGTGTCCTAGTACAGAACTGACACTGAAAGTAAATCATTGTGGATATTTATTACGAGCGTTCTCGAGCTTCGTAGCAGAAATGTAGAAATTTTTCGATATGAAGAAAGTCACTGCTGAAAGCCTAATTGCCGCCAGAGATCTTACTTTGGTGACAGCCTTGGTATTTATATTGTTACTTTATGAAAGTGCATTAGTTATTCATTACTCGCATCTTGCCTCTGTGATAATTCCCTTCCCAAACATGAGCGTTTTCTTTTTCATTTTATCGTTATTTTTTGTGCGGTGTATCGCCTGTGCATTCTATGACCGCGTGGAATCTCTTGGCCTTCTTTATTTTCTTCTCTTCAGTTCGATCGTCCTTTCCCTTAACATGCGAGCCCTCGGCGTAGCGTTTTGCTTTTCCTGCTGCAACGGCGCTTGACGTTTCCGGTGACAGCTCGCCGCAAGCGCAAGTCGCGCTTGGCTTAGTTCCAAATATGTTTGTTTGTCAGTTTTATGCTCTTGCATCGCTTGCGTAAGACCACTGGAAGCGTGTGCATGTTTTGGTTGTATGCATTGAAAACGTTTCGTGTTCCCATAATTCAAGCCAATTTAATGTTGTTTTCCAGGAAACATTCTTAGGATCCACGTGACCTTGTATTTATTAAGAGTGACCGGTCTCGTATATTTTATATTTGCTGATCACTTTGCGTTGTTAGCTGGGCGCAAGTATAGCTGCCCCTTTCACATTTCTCACAACGCGTGCTTCACAACAATTGACGAAGCAGCAGAAGAAAGTGAATGCGCTGGTTGCGCTGCTGCCCTTCAAGGACTTCCACGGGCGCTCTTCATTGATGTCAGTCGTGAATTATTGGTCTTTCTTATTTTGCGTCTCCGCTTCATCTGTACTGTGTCCTTTCATCGACTAGTTTTAGTTTTCTTCCGGTGAACTTGGAGAGCTGTTCCTGAATGAACTACCGTCCAAGTCTGTCAGGCTAACCCCTTGATTCGCTACATTATTAAGGGCGGCGCTGAATATTTAAAACATATTTTTATCATTCGGGAAAGTGACACGCGGCAATAGATTTTGCGTGTTGCTTGACTTTGGCATGCGAGCTTCATATGTTAAATTTTGGTCATTGATGTTTATTTTTTCCTTTGTTGTGTTTTTGTACGTCTGGACGCCCACAGATTTTCCGAGCTTAGGCTGGTCTTCTGACGCTTGCAATTTGCCCTCTTTCTCTCCCCCCCCCCCCTTTCTTTTTTTTTCGCTGCTCTTTTGCCAGCCTGCTGGGTGCTCATTTGTGACCTTTGACTTTCTCGGTTTGTGAAACATTTACTTGATGACCTATGTATGATGCACCGTACCCGCCGTGGTAGCGCAGTGGCTTTGGCCGTGTGCTTGCTATGCCCGATGTCGCGGGATCAAATTCCGGCTACGGCGGCCGCATTTCGATGGGGCCGAAATGCATAAGCGCCCGTGCACCATGCATTATGTGCACGTTAAAGGTCTCGAGGTGGTCAAAATTAATTCTAGTCCCCCAATACGGTGTACCTCATAATCAGATCGTGGTTTTGACACGTAAAGCCCCAGAATATAATTTAATTTAACGGTGCACCGTTGCGTCCAGTCTTTGCGTTGGTGTTATTTTTAAGGCAGCTATCCGCCTGCGCGAAACCTCTCTGTCTGGCTCTTTTCTGTCGTCCTCCGTATAGTAACAAATGGCGCAAGTGGCTGAGCCATATACGGGGTGATAAGTGATCGAAATCGAGCAGTGCCGTGTCACGTCTACCTTCCAAAGCATACAGCGCAATGTGTTTAGTAAAGCAATGAAGGGGGCTAGTTGGTGAACGTTCATGGTTATATTGCGCTCAGTTTTACACAGACGATATTAACAGGACAGGAGAGGACAGAAAGGACAGGACGTGGACGTCCGTCCACGTCCTGTCCTTTCTTAATATCGTCTGTGTAAAACTGAGCGCAATATAACCATGAGCGCAATGTGGTTTGCGCTGGCGCAGTTATTCATAGGCAAAATCCACTGAAGACGCTGTGCTGTTTCATTCGATCAACTATTTGTCCGGTGGGTTGAGGCAGTGCACACAATTTCTTAACTACGCTTCCTTAGGGAATACATACATAAAAAGTGAACTCATCTTATCCAGTACCACTGCACTGCGCCATAGTTAACAGAGCAAACGCGGAGCGCCGCGGTGGATGAAAGATGGCGACAGCGAAGAGAGCGCGAGAAGGAAAGCGGAGGAGGAGGGTATGGCGAAAGCGCGGGCAGAAAAGCGTAGTGCCGCGCAAGACGGGCTCTGCGGCGACGATGGCTACGAGATGGCGCCGGAGTAGCGCGCGTCGTTCGTTCACCGATGACGCCACCGATATAATATGTGGAAACAAAGCGCAGCATGAACAGAAGTCTGTCTGCGCCGGCTGCTGTGAATCGCGCCCGCGCGTCACCCACGCGCTGCCTCTCGCGATCTCCCGTTTGGCGAGGCAGCCGCGCCACACTTCGCTCCCTTTCGGAACGTGCCGCACCGTACATATTTTCCGCGCCAGCCAATAAACCGCGAAATGAAAACACGTATAGAGCTCCGCTCAAATTTCTCATTAAGGTGTATCGTAATTCGTTGGCGACCTTTATATTTTTTCCTTACCAAAGGATGATTAATTTTGCCTGCGCCGCTGTCGCTGCGGCCGAACCTTTCGCAATCATCTCGCCTTACGTCAGAAGAAAAAATTGAAAACGGCCGCCTTTTCAAGAAGTTCTTTTAATTTCACGCACCCATTTTCGGTGTCTCGTCGGTTTTCTTTGTTCTATCGTCCAGCGAATTTCGCGAGCGTTTCCCGGTGTTTACATGAGAAAATTCTTAATGGAAGGGAAGTTTCTGAAGTAAAATGCACTGTTGCAGCGTGGTGCCTCCTTTTGCAACACAAAAAATGTCCACCAATAAAAATTCGGTATGAAATTCAACGGAGTTCGGTGTGTTTGAATATAGCAAACGGAATAACTGTCCGCCAGGCACTCCTTTTAAATTCTGGGGTTTCACTTGCCAATACACGATGCGATTATAAAGCACACCGTATAAGGAGGCCTCTGAATTCGTTTCGACCAGTTGGGTCTTTAGCGTGCACGCAAAACACGGCAGACGGGTGTTTTTGTATTTCGAGTCAAAATGCGGCCGCCGCGGCCGCGATTTCATCCTGCGACCTCGTGCTTAGCAGCGCGACACAATAGCCGCTAAGCCACCATGGCAGGTACGCCGACCATATCTATCTAAAGCAACGTTGTGGCATTATATTCCGGCTATATATGCAACAATCATAGTTTCCACAAGCAGCGTTACAGTTGCTGGACAACATTCAAAGTAACTTCGAAGAAACTTTCCTGAAATGAACTTTCCAGCAGAGTATTACGGGCACCATACTGAATGCAAGGTTTCAAATGGACTTCTTCGAGTACTTGTGAGGGCTTCTTCGAACAGCCGTGCCTCCGCGCGTCTTCGTTATTTAAGGTAGATTTCTTATTTGTATTTGCGCCGTGAAAATGCACTAAGGCAGTACGTCTCTAAGCCTACTGCACCGTAACCCGCCAACACTCTAATTACCTTTTCCCAATGAGCTAACGGAAGTGAGGGTTCGCATCCGTCTCGGCGGCGGCGCCAGCAACGCAGGCATGAGCCTTCGCAGCGGTATACGTTAACGCCGCGCCATGTTATCCCAAGGCCACTTTTTTGCCTACTCCTTTATTGGACCTAGCCGCGTACGAAAGCCGCTTCCGTGAGTACGAACAATCGGTCGAAGATAATCCCACGCAGTATAGCCACAAGTGACTAGTCTTTTCCTGAATGTCATTGGATGTCATATCCTATATAGGACATGACATCACCTTTAATAAAAAATTAAGCTGCCAAAAGGCATAGTTTATCCGCCGCTTCCCTGTCTATTTATTGAAACAGGAGAAAATAATGACTGATTGAAAATTTGTAATGTGATATGCTTGCGGGCAAACACCATCAGCTCCCGTTATTTAGAGGAGACCTGCAAGCCTTTAACACGGAGAAAAGATCACGTGAGGGCTGTTGCGTGTTGAAGCGACGGACGCTCACTGGATATAGAAAACGCACTACAGAATCTGAGAGGCAGATGTCCTCCGTAAAAATTGAAAGCTTCATTGCCTGCGGTAAAGGTTGTGCGCGTCCGATGAGTGCTAGCTTCAACAAGATTTTGTAGGGGTGTGCGAATAATCGTTTTAAGACCGAATTGTAAACAAATCGAATCGAATATTTTTCGAACAGTTTGCCAATAATGTACAGCCTTCTTACCAATACTATCAAACGATTTTCATATCCTCGTATGCACAACATTAGAAGGATTATGTTATAACTTATTACAATGCACGCACATATTATAAAGCCTGCGATATTAAAAGCACAAAAGAGTATTAGAAAGAACTAGACAGTTTGTTTGCAAACGGGACTCAATAGCAAACGTTGTCATACATTATCATACAGTGATTAGAAAGGCAGCCTTGCGGCCCAATTAGCATCCGCTGATACCTTCGCAACCGAACCAGAAATGTGTGCCGTCAGTGCCGATCGCAGAACGACAGAAAAAAAGGAACCACTTTTCCTGAAACTTGAACGATACAGATGGTGCCTCTATTGCATAGATATGTTGCAGTGTAACGTATTCAGATTATCCGTAGGAAAGGACACACGTGCTGCGCCTATACAAGTAATGTCGAACAGTAAGCATTGCTAAATGCCATATGTGTTAACAAAATTGCCTTGCCATCGATGGCGGTTTTGCCGTAAAAGTTTGGCTCCCTGGGCGACACAGCATGCTCTACTCCGTTTAGTCCAATGTAGATATGGAGTGAAATATACCACATTTCTTTCTTAAATTTCATGTTTTATCGTACATAGTCAACAATGTGATGTATTAAAAAAGAACTATTCGAAAAATGTTCGGATTGTTGAACAGCCATTATTCGATTCGGGCACAATATAAGACAATAGGAAATTATTCAATTCGTTATTCGAAAGTTTGGAATATTCACAAACCCCTAAAAGGTTGCTGGTTATTCGGCCCTTTGTGACGTCACACTCAGGTCATTGGGCACCGCTAACGCGTTAGACAACCAATGCGGAAATCAGATCAACTTAACAGGCACTGGCGTGCTACTACTGCGCCGGCTTTTTGCTTCTGCTTGTTGACATATTGTCCACGTGCTGTGCAATGCGCCGCGCTGCAGGCCTGCGTTGCTTTTCTGTGGGCTCTACTGTATCACGGGGATACCTAGCCCATGGTGCAGTACAAGTAACTCGTTTGCAGTATTTGACATGTGAAATAAGTATGATGTAAGCAATTTTCGCTCTTGATGTATCGCATGTGTGGGCGGATGAAATTCACGTAGTCCTTAAACAACGTCAGCATACGAATGAGCTGCGCTCATTGACGTCCTCGAATCAATGTCATCTGAATAAAGCGGGCCCAATTACTTTCCACTACGCTCCTTCTATTACACCGGCAGCTTGTCTTCTGATGGACAAAATCGTGAAATTTCATCCCACTGCTCCTGGTTTTGATCGTACTTGCATTACCTAATCTCAGTTCAAAAGAGGTGGCTCAGTTTTGGCGCTGGGGCAAGTGGTGTTATGGAGATTGTTACTCTTGTAAAGTACAGGGAAATGAAGCAGCCGATGTGTATGCCATTTAGACTTACTCTGCAGCGAAACGTTTAAAAGAGCTAGCGAGCAGAGCAAGTTTTTTTTTCGGCTGAGATCGGCCGTCAGAGCCATTGTTTTTGAAGTTGGGAATTGAAAATGTTAATCTGCTTTCATTTTGTTTTCTGTTTCTTGCAGGTGAGTACCTTTTGCGGCCTCTCATTATGCCACCTGTTTCTACAAAGAAGATTCAATTTTCTTGAAGGCAGTGCTAGGAAGATGTTTCTTTTTTTCACCAATGCATATTTAGCGGCTGCGGACGTGAATGTCTGACAATTTCTTACTAACTAGTATGCATTAAGTATTCATTTGTGCATATTTTCTTTAGAGCACGCGTTTCAATTTCAAGCATCTCCCTTACTTGGAAATCTTGAGACTCTACACCGATTCAGAGCTATCCCTCCCTCAATTAGCGCGGAAATGCATTGGAGTTTCGTGCGCCACATTACCACGAGGCCCTCGCTGGGCACTATGCGAAAAAAAGAAAAACTACCTACGTGGTACATCAAATAAAATTTAGAGATGCTGTGGACGAACATGTCGAAACTAGCGCTAGTCATGAGATTTCTACTAAGTTGGCGTGCCTTGAACAGCTATACCAGCTTCGATTCCGCAATGAAAACACGTGCCTGAAATGCTCAGGTAGAAAACAAATGGATGCATATTAGGATATTATTCAGATTATCAGTGATTATCGCGTATTTGTCAGTGTTGGCCGCAGTCAATAATAAGTTGCCGAAAAAAAAAGACATCATTTTCCCTACTCTAATACTGCCAAGAAAACAGGATCTTCTTTGTTTATGCGGGTGGTGTAATTTCGTTGAGTCCTGTGAAACACCAAGGGATTCTGCGGGATGGAAGCGGCCCTGCTGCGCGAATTTCGTCCGGGACCAGCTGGGACTCCAGAATTTGCTGCGCAAGGGCCTTCGTCGCCATTGTATGCTTTCTGCACGACTTGCGGTAACATGAAGCACTATTCGGTAAACTTCCTCTAAGGTGCTGAAAGAACAAGCTTCTGTTTCACGAATTGAAGCGTTCAACGGCACGTCACGTTGGTGCGCACGATACAGTGTTCCGAGAAGGCCACTCCCCTTTAGGACACACTTTTGGCTTCTCCTTGCATGTACAAGGATCGACGTTTGGGCGAGTTGGTAATGGTTGAACATCTTGAAGGGGCAGCGCAAGACGACGAAGGTGCACTCCAATCTATGAAGGCGCCACAATAGTTTCCGCGCATAAAACTCAGACTGCGAAGGAGATTATTGAGGCCTACTATATCAGGCAAAAAGGATCGCGTTGTGTAAGCATGCCATCAATAAATTTTTATGACAGTAAATTTGAAATTTCGAACCGCCTCATAGTGTAGTATGAGATTACAGGGCTTTGCGTTTTTGCCTGCGCACTGATAATGACGCCATCGATGGGAGAGGACGTTGGCTCTGGGTTGTAGTAAATAAGTTTGTGTATGCCTCCGAATAAAGTTAGTTGTCAGCTCAGCGCTGTCCTGTGTGTTCCTGCCTTCTGTCTTCGCCGTCTTGCGCTGCCCCTTCAAGATGTTCTCCTTGCATTTTCCGTGGTGCAGATTTCCTTCTTTTTTTTCTGCCGTTTAATGTTACTCAGAGCTGTTTGGGGAATTAAATAAAAGGAAGGGAATGGGCTGGCTAGAGGAGGAAAGGGGCACTTTACGGAATGCAGGCGTCTAAAGTTAATTTCCCTACTGTCGACATCGTCCCGTAGTCTAATTCGTTTGCCTCGCGAGACATTTTTATGTCGCAACTGCGAACGCCCTGCGAACTTTACGCCTATAGGCAATTGACCTTCGTGTGTCGATAAAGAAGGCAACGCTCGAGAGCAGCCATTTATTGGCAAGCCCCTCCAGGATTAAAAAGTAAGAAAAAGTTCCGCTCTCTTTGTTTCCTTCTCCTGCTTAGATGTTTCCGCCCCCCCCCCCCTCTTATTTTTTCTGAAACGACAATACGTAGGCGATTGACCTCCTGAATATGCGCCTGTTTTTCGTGACAGTTGTGTACCGTGCGAATATACCCATCATTCTGTTTGTGCTTTGTAGCGATCATTGACATTCTTGGTAAGTGCATGTAAAACTAAAGAAAAAGACGCCGACCAAGAAATTGTTAATGTAAACGAGATGCCGTCAAGCAACCCATTTTATCCTCCTTAGGTTTGCATTCAGGATGAACTGCCGCTGGGCTTTCCAATTTCTATGTTGGAGGATGCTGTTGCTTCAGTGGGATAACGCTAAGCGATCGTGAGACTACCGTGCGTATAAGAACATGGAATTAAGCCTTCTCAGGGAGCTCAACGGGATATTCAACTGAGGGGTGAAAGAATGCGCAGCACTGGGAACCGCGGAATAGAACAACAAACAAGATTAGTTTGTCTCGAGCGGTTTCTTTCAGAATGAACGATCGTTATTGCGCTGTTCAATCCGGGCCAAATGATGCATTTTCCCTCGATTTACTAGAAAAACCATACTTTAGAATAAAAAAAGAAACCTATTAAAATAAGATCACTGAACTGCACTGCTTTCGACGCGATGCCTTTTTGTTTTCTCTTTGTTTTCTTTAATGATCCGTTGAAAATGAGAATTGCGTGACCTCTTTGAAATACTGCGTAGCAGCGCTCTGTCAGGTCGCTGTTAACAATTCTGACCTGTACGTGCTGCTTGATTAACACGTAGGGATGAGATGGTAAAGATCCCCTTCGCGTAGGAGTCAACGTGCTTGTAGAAGAGAGAATAGTGCAAAGCGCTAATAACTGTTAATCATCACAAGTGGGCGTGTTAGTACTTCTAGTGTCAGCGCAATGGTTCGTGTGGAGTGAGAGCTGTTGAAATTGCACCTTAAGCTGCTTGTTTATTTGTTTTACTTGTGCTAACTGTGGGAAGTGTCTTTTATTGAGAAAGCGGCACTTTGAGTATATGGGGGGCACTTTGCATCTATGGGTCTCTGCGTCTATTTGTGAAGCGCCCCACACTGGGGGCTTCATTAAGCAGTTTCGATGTGCACCTCTGAATGAAACGATACCCTCAATCTGTTCTATTCTTTCTTTCTTTCTTTCTTTCTTTCTTTCTTTCTTTCTTTCTTTCTTTCTTTCTTTCTTTCCATTACAATTCGTGTTCATAGCATGTACCTAACCACTCTAGTTGGTTTATTCACACGTTCAAACAGTTGCCTAATATACGAGATGCCAGCATATAAAGTCAGCTGATAGTGGACTCCCCCTAAATAGCAGACTTCCACTCCTAAATAAAGAAGCGTATTAATCAAGTACCTCGTCTACACAATTCAGCAAAGTAGAATCTTTCTCATTTTTAATATAAGCCCGAACGCCTCAGCAACTTTATCATAGCACATATATCATTCTGCGCGGAGGTGCTTTGGGGAGCACTAGACACAGGGAAGGGGTGTGAACGTTTTATCACAACTGCATGTGTCGCACAGCGGGCTCTTGGTCACTCCCACGAGGAAGTCATCTATTTCTTTTTCTATCGCCGTGCCACTCCCCAGATTTTAAGGTAGCCGATGACAGCTACCTGTGGTTAACTCCACTGCCTTTTTGTACTCCTCTCTCTCTCTCTCTCTCTCTCTCTCTCTCTCTCTCTCTCTCTCTATATATATATATATATATATATATATATATATATATATATATATATATATATATATATATATATATATATATACACGGATCAAATGCAAGCATCGCTGAAATAGTTCTTTTGTTTAAGTAGTGTATCTAGTAATTGCGGGAGCAAGTAACCGAATTTTAATTTTTTATACACAATGAAAAGCCTGGAAAAGGGAACCTTCTGTCTACGAAAGCTGAACCCACAGCCTACGCATGGCATTAAGAGTGCTTTGCTGCGGCCACACACTCACGCAGGACCATATCGTTTTCGTCACTGTAAAAACTAATCGCGTGTGTCCATGCAATAAATGCGAAGGTTGGAAGATAAAGTTCAAATTTTGTCGCCGAGCAGGAATTGGTACGAGGTACTGGATGATTGAAGCAAGGTGCAGAATTACAGTGCGTATTCTGAGCCCATGTGAATAATTTAGAGCATTTAATTTTTGATTAAGATGTCAGCTAAATTTCTACAGCTTGGACGACCCCTGCACCACTTTCATCTTTCTCTCATGCACTACGCAGTACCTAACCGTAACGCGCTTTCGACTGCTTCGTATCCTGCCCACACCCCACTGACCACAAATTATCACTGGACAACCCCTTGGGCAAATCTCAACGACGCGCGAGTCCTGTTGACGACCGCGAACTCTTACTATCACACAGGCAATCTCGGAGGCCACTGTCCGACGCTTTTGATAGGCTCTCCTCCGTCCCCTCGCAGCAGCACGGCGCATTTGGGCATAGGTATGTGTTTCCAGATGTTGTTTTCTTGTTTCCTATAGATGGGGGAAAGAGAGTAGTGAGAGAGCAAGACACGGAGAGAGAGAGAGAGAAAGCAAGCAAAGAGAGGACAGGCGGAGAGGTGAGCAAGACGAGCGTCCGGCTTTCTACGCTACGCTGAGGGTTAGGGAAAAGCGGCCTAGAAAGAGGAAAAGAGGGACAGAGCCAACACTGTGTGAACTGGGGGGATGCGCAGGAGGACTCTGAACGGCAACTCAGGCCTATGCACTTCAAGGAGACACGGAGATTAGACATAGTACGCTGCGGCTGGCTGAACCTGTTGTGCTGAACGAAGATGGTAAAAGGATCCATTTATTGGAGAAGAGACAGGAAAGATGGGGAGGAATTACGGAGGAACCATCGGCGATGATTGCCAATGTAAGCGAATAGCCCGAACGAACAGACGAACGAACGAGCGAGCGAGCGACAGTACGTCCCCCCTCCCCCCCCCTACTTTCTTGCCGCCCCTCCCCGCTATTCGGTTACCCGTGAGCACGCACCTTGTGCGCTTTGTCCGTCGTACATGTTCTTCTTTTAGTCCGCCTCTTCGTAGCGCTCTTTTCTTCAAATACGCACCTTTTCCCTCGTCTTGTCTCGACGAACGAGCGAGCCACCAGTGACAGCTCTCCCCCCCCCCCTTTCCCGCCTCTTTCGGCAACCCGTTTGCCCTAGACCACGCTCCTTTCACTCGGTGCGTTTGGTGTGCCTTCCGTCGCCCAAGTCTGGCCTACCACCGTCGTACCACGGACCACGAAGATGGCTGAAAGAGTAGAAGAACGCTATTCGCTTTATAATGTACGCTAAAACCACAATGAAGCGCAGAAGTACTGTCACGGGTCCTTCTGTCCGCGCGTGGTCAAGAAGCAGAAGAACGCGCTTAAATCAGTGTGTACAGCTGTCGGTCTGGACCACGGTGGTCTGGACTATGCGCCCCAGAATTGTTTCCTTTGACAAAAGACGATTGCCCAATCGGTCTGGCGTGGTCTAGAGCGGCTTCTTTTTCTTTTGTAAGCTCTAGCGAGGGTGGGTCACAAAGGAAGATCTCGCAAGAAAGCGTGTAACTTCCACGTCTGTCATGCACTGTGCCCCTCAGAGGATTGACTGGTACGGTCAATGCAACCGTGTCTCTACCCGCGACTACAAGCTGGAAATATTTGTTCTGCAACTATGGCCACCGCGCTTTATTTCCGACTTGTTTGATATCCGGCACCTCCATTCATATTTTAATTTCATTCCTCATTCTTCAATGTTGTTTTATTGTCTGTACAAGCGGGAAAAAAAGTTGAGTGTTGAAAAGGGGATTGTAATATGAAATATCGGCTTAAGGTTGTTTGGCCTATCGAAAGGCGTACTCTACCCTTATTTTGCGTAGTTGTACCACTTTCATGCCAACTTACGCAAGTATTTGCATTGTAGGCTGTTAAAGAACAGGTGAAACGCAATATATATATATATAAATATATATATATATATATATATATATATATATATATATATATATATATATATATATATATATATATATATATATATATATATATATATATATATATATATATGTTTCAATCTTTTCAAACTTAAGAAAGTATATACGAAGTATATTTGCCGTATTTAATGGATAAATTAATGCGCTTTAGTCTGCTCTTTTTGCTTGCAGACGCATATGCCACTCTGGGAGCGAAAGGCAATTATTGACGCCGACGTTTTTCGCATTGAGACTGTTTCGTGGGTTACTGGCAAAACAGCAAAATATCAGATTTCTTGCTGGGTACATAGTTACCGAAGCACAGGTCCCTGCTCTAAGCATTCGACTGACGTACGCTTCTGAATTGCTCTCAAATGATTTGAAGAAGTATAAACGCCGCCGAGTTTGTTTCTTCGAAATGTGAGTAGGATATAAAATTAAAATGTGTGACGTTTGGTGCGCGGCGACTAGAATAAACAGTGCGAAGGTGGGTCGCACTTTTCGTATGGGACGAATGGCAAGAATGGTCGAGTCTTCTTTATGTCATTATCCCATCTTCGTGTTTTCATTTAAGATGTACTGGCTAAGTTTCGGTAAGGGTCAGCCTTAAGATATATCTAACGCTTCCGCTCAAATTTGTTAGCGCTGCATTAGACGAATCCGGTCATTGGCTGAGCAAGCGCCTGGCAATAGCTGATCGCTCACCGCGAATCAAGCTTGGTCCGATACTTTCTCTCCGTAGGATCGCTTCACCGGAGGTTGACATTGTGTGATGGTGGACCAGAGCCTGGCGCACCTATATGCATTTTTTGTTTGTTTATGGTGCGCTCCACTCGCATCTTTATTTTTCTTACATCGGACAGCCTACAGGATGACTTTAGCGAAAGGCAACTATCATCGAAGAGGCAGCTTTTAAGGCCTATATTGTTTTCGAGAGCCTGCTCGAAACACATCTCCTTGTGGTATGCATTGGAGCTATTGGTGTTCCGTGCTATTCTCATTGCTTTGCATTTATTGACATTAAGATCCATGTTCCACGCTCTACGGCAATTAACGATGTTATGAAGATCAGATTGCAGGTTATGACAGTCAGTATATAGGGTTATGTCAGTTATTTCTCTGTATATGACACATTCGCCAGCGAAAAGCTTCATTTGAGACGTTACTATGTTACCAACATCGTTAACATAAGAAAAAGAAGAGCTCCCAGGACGGATCCTTCCCGTTACACCAGGTGTTACTGGGCAGTAATGTCAATCGTGCTTGCTGCAGGTACGTATTGGGAATGGTTGCTCAAGAAGCAGTCTATCCAATTTAAGATGTTATTGTCGATGTTAAGATTACTGAGTTTCTAGAGGAATAGTGCATGCGAAACAGTGTTAAAGCTTTTGCGAAATTGATAAAAATGCAGTCAGCGATTAAAGAGTGATTCAGTATAGAAAGCAAATCATTAATAATGTTAATAGGTGGGTTTCGCACAAGTACTTTTTCCGGAAACTATGTTGGAACTCTATAAAACGCATCTTAGACTCCAAGGGGTTAAGAAGGCATACAGGGTGTTTCACGTAACTTGTGCCAAGGATTAAAAAAAAAAGTGGGTAGCCGCAGCTGAATGAAACCAACGGTATATGCTTTGCCGTCATGTGTCGCTCCTTAGAGTATTTTTATATTTCGGTTAATGAGTTCCTGAACTGAGATGAATTGTGCAAAATTTTTAATATTCACTTCAGGGTCAAGTGCGTTTCGTTGAAATATGAAAACCACATGACTGCGCACCTGCGCTGTCGCATTGCAGCGCCCTCAATCGCGGTTCCTGCGAAAGAACCGAGCGCGTGACACGGAAAAGGATCACGAGGGTTTCAATGTGGGCTTGTTGGCAATGCATCTTCAAGGGGAGTACGGTAGCGCGATTAATAGACGGGACAAAAGAAGACACATAGGGACACACACAGCGCTGTGTGTGTTCTTATGTGTCTTCTTTTGTCCCGTCTTTTAATCGCGCTACCGTACTGCCCTTGAAGACGGAAAACGAAGCGCCGTCGTCCCTGATAAGCGATAGGCTCGACGCACTGTTGAGAGCGCTGCAATACGATAGCGCACGAGCGCAGTCACGTGGTTTTATTTCATATTTCGCGGGATTTCTTTAAGCGCCGAAAAAGAAAATCGTCACGCAGCATGTGCGTTGCCACAAAAGAAATGGATCGGTCGTTTCTGAACCCCCTCTACAACACTACGAAACGCGCTTGGCCTTAAAGCGAACATGAAAACTTTTGCATAATTTATATTAGCTCAATAATCCATCAGTTAAACGGAATATAAAAAAAATATATTATAAGGAGTACCACATGACGGGAAACCATATGCCGTTATTTTCATTCAGCTGCGGCTAACAACTTTTTTTTTTTTTGAATCATTGGCACAAGTTAGGTGAAACACCCTGTATATTACGTGCTCATGTAATTTACAAGAAACCCGCGTTGGTGGCGTAGTGGCGTTGGCGTTGCGCTGATAAGCCCGAGGGCGCGGGATTAAATACCGGCCGCGGCGGCCCAATTCCGATAGGGGCGAAACGCAAAAACGCCTGTGTACCGTGCAGTGCGAGCCCGTTATACTACCCAATGTTGTCAAAAATAATCCGGAGTCCCACTGCGGCGTGCCTCATATTCATATCGGGGTTTTGGAACGTAAAACCCCAGGATATTTAAAGTTAATTTACAAGAAGTTAAGGTAATGAAATGGGGTGGTAATTGAAATGATTGAGAACTTCACTGAACTAGAACCACCTTTCCCACCTTCCAGTCGTCAGGCAGCGTGCCACACTGTAATGACTGCTCAAAAATCTATTTTTTGGCATAACTGTTAACGTTGTGTCATCTTCACGATTGGTAAACGACCATCTACTTCAGCAAGCAGAGCCGAGTCAACATAAGCTTCGTTTGTTCCCTTTCTTAGTGTGAATGAAATCGTTGATTCTTGCCTGAAACGTGTTATATGATGTCGTATACGCACGTCGAACTGATCGCGTTGTTTGATTGTTTCGCTGGCCTGTTCTCGCGATGAATTCAATATCGGCTATTACGCGTTCGCCGCGGCCACCTCTACCATGATCGCGCAGGAAATAGCTGCGGTTTGATGCGTCAGGATGCAACGCAAAATTGTATACTGCAGGTTAAGGATAGTATGCGATTGAATAAGGACCGCAGAGTAATACGATCTTGCCGCAACATCACACCACTTTAACTGACCGCGTTCTGGAAGGCGCTTCCAAATGTTATGAAAACACTGACCTGCAGATACTTAAATCAGACGTTGTCCTTTAGTACACGCTGCCTGAAAAGCCCGTTTATACAGGGTGTCTTTCTTAAATAGTGCGTTTGGAATGCTAAAAAAATAGGGAAGAAAAGGTAATTAATCGAGTTCCTTGGAGTTTATTTTACTACACTGCAGAGGCACACATTTTTAATTTACTCAAGAGAGTAATAATGTAAGTAACTATATTTGAAATTTTTACTTTTCAACTTTTTTAAAGGGCCCCTGAAACGGTTCGGACAAATTTTGTAGTCGCGTAGGGTGCATCTTAAGCAGAACATTCGCACCACAATTTAAGTGAAGCGTTACGTAATAATGGTGCTACAAGCGATTACAAGTTGCCCTCCTCCCTAGCCATGCTTTTCCTCCTCAACTCGTTCGGGGCTAAGCTCCGTCTTCACTGTGTCTGCGTCACGGAGAGATGTCATATCGTCCACTTCCGGTTGTTTTGGAGCCCGCCCCCGCCCGCGCGAAACCTCTCCGCTAACCGCTTGGCCGTCGACCCCAAGCGAGAGCTATCGAAGCAGCATGCGTTGCGAGCATTCTGTCGCAGCACCGAACGTGCCTGATATTCCGGTAATCCCACACTAGCTCAACGTTTCGACGGAACGGTGGAGGCATAAACTCAAGCTGATAAAGGAACTTTAGCGTAGACGTACGTGAGCTGCCTGATCGGTCTCCACAGTCCAGCCACCTGTTGGAGCAGAGCTCAACCAGCCAAAGAAACAGCTAATATTGCTCTAACCAAGTGTAAAACATTTTAAACATTTACAAAAGCAACGTGTTAACGATGACACTCCTGAGAAAAATTTAAACCAGCAGCAAAGAAGAATACATTTTGTTACTGCTATTGTGTGTGGTTGAGCTCTATGCCACCAGATGATTGCACCGTGCAGACCATTCACATTTGCGCTTCTGTTCATCCCCTGAAACGACCGCAAGGGGACATGGCCAGGCCCTTGTCCCCTTGCGCTTGCGTTTACCCTAATACCGGACTCGCGAAACGCTGTTCCGTTAGTAATCTTCCGGTGTAAAGTGACGGCCGCAATCGCACAAATCCTGGCGCCGATCGGATAGCGGCAGTCCGATGCACTGCAGCCAGTCCGCTCGTCTCCTGGCTTGCAGAGGGACACGATGTCGCAGCTTGACATATTGCCAGTCGCTACGTTTGCAGTTCACAACGCAACAAAGTCGAAGCATAGCGCTCGGGAAAACTCAGACCGACACTGACGGCGGAGATCTCTTCAAAGAGGGAGCCCGTTGTAACACAAGCAGAAGACACTTGCTGTGTGCCGGAAGTGCTTAAGTGTACAGAAAAATTGTTCTTGTGCATTCCCTTTATGTCACTTTCTTTTTATAAAAACAAATTAACTAACATTCCAACTTTTATGAACATCATTTGTTTACCATAAATTTGGAAAAATTATCGATCTCGCGTCCTGGTCCGCGCAGTGAGCTGTGATCGGCAGCCACGTGCATTTTTAAAACGTGATAATAAATTACACGCGTTACGCGGAACACTTAGATGCGTCAATTAATGATCAGAAGGACCTACTCTAACGACTCAGTACGTTTGTAGAAAATCGTCAAATTCGTTTCAGGGTCCCTTTAACTCACAGAGTCAGACGATTGACCCTAATACAAGACTTCAAGCGCGTCATCCGAAGAGTTCCCAACCGGTTCCAGACATGAAAAAAGTGACGCTGCTAATTTCTTCAGCGTAATGAATTCCGCTTAATTTCATCAGGCAACAAAAAAATGAGCTGTCGAACAGCGCAGCAGTCACACACCCGCCGCAGCCGCGCAGGGGCTGGCGGTGCGCTGATGAACACGATGTCGAGGGTTCGATCGCGGCTGCGGCGCGCACATTCCTATGGGGGCGGAGTGCAAGAACGCTTGTGTACGGTGTTTTGGGTGCACGTTAGAGAAACCGTGGGGATCGAAATTAATCCAGAGCTGTCCACTGCAGCGACCCTCATAGGCACTGTACCAAGCTTCGGTACGTTAAACCCCACAGTTTAGCTTTTTTTAAACTTTCACGCCGTTAGCCAACGTACATGAGTGACGTTGCATTCTGTATATGCCTGCACCGTCTGGCGTGCATGAAGTGAGCTTCCTTCTCATGTTGCAATCTCGTACGATGGTAAGGCGTGAAAAATTCATTACATTCATAGGCGTCTGCTATAATTGGGACAGTTGTGCCACAGTTAGATGAAGCGTAATGAAAGAGAATCGCTGTTTTGGTGTGCGGTGTGCATATGCCTATTGCACCTCGGCAACTTGACGGCATCAGCGCCAGTTCATTTTCTGTTTACCTGAATTATTTACTGCTGAATGCTGGTGAGCCATCTCCGGCATATCATATGGTGCAGGAAGCACCAGGAATTGGGACTGTATTGAATGAATTATAACTCCACAATTTGGTTCTAAAGTAGGAAGTGAGCAGTTATTTCGTAGGATTTGCGGTTATAGAGCGCAGCTCCTAGGCGCCCATTTGTGCTGCGCGCGTTGGCGTCTTCCCTTGGCGTCCTCGTAACCGCGCGAAGGAGCACAGGGAAGGATGAAAGCGCGAACGCGGAGTCTGAACGCGGAACGCGGAACGCGGGTCTGAACTACGAACACCAACGGTGAGTGTTCCCGCGCGCCGATATTTCTCCTCAGGCAGCTGCATCTGACGGGCAGTTTCACAGCCGTTAAGGGCCGATGTCCCAGTATAAACCACGCGGACAATGCGTCCAGAGTTCTTTGCATGTCTTCCGCCAGCGTTCTCTGCATGCGTGCAGGTGCCAAGCACACGTAGAACCCTGAAGCGAGGCAAAAGCAGCTCTCGCGTGCCGTTTACCGCAGCAGGTACTGCAAACTGAGGAGGTGAACATTAATTCGTGGCGCCAGTGTTACCAGACGCGCTGCTGCGCTCCCGTTGGCTTCCCATTTTTCTGCTCCAAGCCCACCTTATTTCTGCTGTTGTTGTTTTCTGGCGAGCATGCGTTATGACTTTAGGTTACGCAGCCGAATTAATTTTTTTATTGCGATAGCAACTGTATGGACACTCCAGGCGCATTTCCGCCGTCGCCGTGATGTTCCTTACGAAGTCGAAGTGCGCTAACATCGTTGCCGCGCGCCGTATGCTGGCTGTATGTGCGAGTGAACGGGTGCCAGGGTGAGTCAACGTTGGTGGCTGAATCTCGCGCGCGCAAGGGGGAAAAGCGGAAAGGTATCGTGCCATCTGCCTCCACTGCGTGCAATGCTCCCGGTGGGAGAGAAGGAGGGGCGGGGGCGTTCAGTACTACGGCGGCGGCTGCGTATGGCGCGGCCGCGCGAACCCTATCTTAAAAGCGATCTGTGCTGATCTGTGCTAAAAACGCCGAGTGCTGATAGCTTCGTGTGCGGTGTGTTCTCGCCGCTCAGTTTGCGTTGAAGCGATGGACAGCACGAAAGTCAGTTCGTTCGCTGCTGCTGCCGCGCGTCCTCACTCCATCGTTTTGATAGCGAGTGTCCGCGGTAATCGAGGGAGATGTGTTCATGTTTGATTGTACGCGCGTGAGACCATGCTTGTTAATTTAGCTAGCGAATGTTTACAAGTTTATACGGCCGATAACACTACTATCGTTACTTCGTATAGCTGTCTATTAATTTTCTACCGCAATCGATGCTTCGCCTTTCGGGCGAAACTGTGACTTCTTTTTTTAATCTTTATTCCTAGAGTGCTTATGCTACTTCAATAAACAGCCAAACGTGAGGTCCAATACCAATAGCTATTTTGCGGAGTTTCTAGAAAGCTTCTCGGCCATTGAGATTAGCTGGCATGGCAGACTTCAGAAGTGAATGCAGACATCTCAGCCGACGTGCCTGTATATTTATTCGCCATCGAAAGCTTGCAGGCTTCGCTTAGCGCAGCCTGCCTCGGGCATCTGATGAGTAGTTAGATTAAGTGGACTCTAGCTTCTGTGTGGCGAAAGCAGCTATTCACGTTCAAAAAAGCACGAAATAGTGCGTTGAGTAGCGCCATAAGCCCTTGGCTCTAGATATAGCCTTCCCGATAACTATAGAACTCAGCTTGTGTGTGGCGAAAGCAGCTATTCACGTCCAAAAAAGCACAATTAGTGCGATAAGTAGCGCCATAAGCCCTTGGCTCTAGAGAAAGCCTTCCCGATAAATAGATTGATTACCAAGTTAAATAATAACATCATGAACAGAGCTTTTCATGCGCTGCCTCCATCCACGATTGACTGGATATGTATTCTGCGTCAAGCTTCCAGCTTGCTTGCTTCCTTGCGTGATTATTTATTTCCTACAACATGCACTACTGAACAATTCTCCTGATCAGAGTAGCGCCGCCATCATCTATGTGTTCTGGAAGAAAATGGAGTATGATAGGTGTGCAATAACGGCGCGGCAATGAAATACACGCAAACGTAGCCAATAGACATACAAGGTGCTGTCCAACCACTTGTTGACGTGTCTATCCTTGGCAGCGATTTTAATGCGGTACATTAAAAAAAGTTAAACGGTACCTCCTTGAGCGGGAACTGTCCAAGGTATGCAGCATTATATGGCGGTCGGCGTGGTGTGGAATGTGCTGTTCGTGGGAACGATGTGTGTGGTGGATTATACTGATGTAGTATGCGTTATATATTTATATATGCGTTAGGAGTACGAGTAGAGAGATGCGCATATTTACGTCGCTGAACATGTGCATTCCGCACCACGCCGACTTCCATATAATATGCTGCGCATATTTTCGACTGCTCCCGTTTAGGGAGGTTCTGCTTAATTTGTTCGCCCAGGACCAACGCGTTAATGCCGCCATAGGCAGCAGCATGGGTACGACTGCGCATGCATACGTAATTAATGCTCGAGTGGCGCATCGTCTCGTTTTGGTTCCCCTTTAGTCACCTGCCATCCTAGGATGGCAGGTGACTATATAGTGACTATATATATAGGTGACTATATAGGCGACTATATAGTGAGCTCACTATATAGTCGGGTGTTTAGCAGAGCGTCCCCTACTGCTTGTTATGCTTCTTTTAGCATGGGCTTACGCTTTTTCGGCCTAGGTTTAACGCCTCCTTTCTACGTATGGCGTTTATGGGGAAAGGCGAAAGCGGACGGGATCGTGGAACAGAGAGTTATAGATCAGTGGGTTTACGGGCCAGCGGGCGAGCGGAGATAGCAGCGGAGCGCCGCACCAAGGCAGGTGTGTTAGCTCAGCTATCCCTCGCTTGGTCGAGCGGAGTAAATAAAGCCCCTTGATAATTTGAAAGTAGCGACAGTCTCCTTCCCGCGGCGCTTTTATACTCGATTCTTCTCGCCCGCCGGCCGCGCCCGCTGCGCACGGCACGCTTTTTCTCCTGGGCTTCCGCGGACGGGCCCCAGCATTATATGGAGGCGCGTTATATTAGGCCGGTTTCGCGCCCCATTGGTGTTGAAAATTTTGAGAAATGCTGTTAACACCATCCATAATGGTGAAGGCAACGTTTATGAGGAGGTTTTTTTTTCTTGAAGCCGTACGAAAGGGGTATACTGATGTAAAAGGAGCTTTGAGGCGAGCTCTATACTCCAGACAATTTCGCTGCTTCGTGATGAGATGCATCTGATCTTTGTGCGTCTGATCTAGTATTGCTTGTGGCACATCCCTCTGCATGTGGCTTATTAATCAAAAGCCTTAGATCTGTGTCAAGGTCGCGTTGTGAGGTATACAAAATATCACGTGACCCAAGGCCCGAAACGAACTAAAGCTTGCCCTGCCGTGTATAAGAGATGATTATTGATTAGCAAAATTAATTAATGATTGATTAGTGATTGTATTAAGATGGATTAAGGTGTATGAATGTTGACTAAGGTGTAATAAGGTGGATTAAGGTCGATGAAAGTAGATTAGGGTGAAATACGTTGCAGTGCTAAACTTTATTGCCTGCAGAATATTCTCTGCATTACTACATCATGTCCACAATGATGATTGATCGCTCAACCTTCGTAATCAAAGCGCATTGATGCAATGATTTCGGCTCGTGTTAAATCAATGGAAAAAGTTTCTCCGCAGAACAAAGCCTTAGAAAGGTGGTTTTAAAACATTCGCTATTAAAGGGACCCTGAAACGATTTTGACGATTTTGCAAAAACGTACTTAGTCGTTAGAGTAGGTCTTTCTGATCATTAATTGACGCATCTAAGTGCTCTGCGTAGAGCGTGTAATTTATTATAAGGTTTTAATATGTACATCGCTGCCGATCGCAGCACACTGCTCGGCGGAATCTTCAGCCGCCCCTACCCATAATGTAAATCACCCAATTGACGTCACTAGGGCGAGCTATCCGATTGGCTGCCCAGGCCGCGTCATCAATAATTTTTCCACCTTTATAGTGAACAAATGATGTTCGTAACAGTTGGAATCTTATATGTTTTCTTTCTATAAAAAGAAAGTAACAGAAAGAGAATTCACAAGACAGCAAGCGTCGTCTGCTTGTGTTACAACGTGCTCCGTCTTGACGAGAGCTTCGCGGTTAGTGTCGGTCTTTGTTTTCGTAAGCACCATGAATTGACTTTGTTGCGTTGTGGGCTGGAAGCGTAGCGACTGGCAATATGTCAAGCTGCGACATCGTGCCCCTATGCAAGGCAGCATACGAGCGGAGTGGCTGCAGCGCATCTGACTGTTGCTATCCGATCGGCGCCAGAATTTGCGCGTTTGCGGCGACACCGGAGGATTACTACCACAATAGCGTTTAGCGAGTCTGGTATTCGGGTAAACGCAAGCGAGGGGACAGGGCCTGGTCGCTTGACCTTGCCGTTTCATGGAATGAGCTGAAGCGCAAGCGTGAATGATCTAGAATGATCTGCATGGTGCAGCCACCTGGTGGCACAGAGCTCACGCAAACACAGTAGCGGTAAGCGGAAGTAGACGACACGACTTGCCATCATGGCGCAGAGCCAGTGAAGGCGGAGCTTAGCCCCGATCACTCGGCGAACGAGTTGAGCAGAAAATGCATGGCTATGGAGGAGGGTAACTTGTAATGGTCCGTAGCTCTCTTAATATGAGACGCTTCACACAAGTTGTGGTGCGAATGATTAACTTTAGCTCTACAGTACGCGTCGGCGAAATTTGTCCGAACCGTTTCAGGGGCCCTTTAAAGCGAAGATTCCCGGCCTCCGCCTAGATGTCGATACCAACAGCAAACGTGCGCGATCCTGCACATTGCCTGTATCCGTGAGAAAACCAAATAATCGTCGCCCACTTATGCGTGTGTAGGAATGCAGTTCAAAGTAAATTCCAAAAATCCAAGGTGTCCTCAGGTATCAGCTAAAAGACGCGGATGCGAAAGCCTTGTAAAGCCTACTGTAATTCATTTTAATCAACCTCCGTCAACCCTCATCCACCTTAATCCTCCTCAATCCACCCTAATCGACTATAATCCTCCTTCACCCACTTTAATCCACCCTAATCATCTTTAATACGCCTTAATACTTGTTCATACACTTTAATCCTCCTTCATAACCCTAATCCACCTTAATCCACCCTAATCCACATTAATATTCCGTAATCCACCTTAATCCACCTATAATACACAATAATCCTTGTTCATGCGCTTTAATCCACCTTAATCCTCCTTAATACACCCTAATCCAACCTAATACACCCTAATCAACCTTAATCTTCCCGAATATGCCTTAATTACATTGCTAGTGAATCATTAATTAACTTAATTGGCTAATCATTAATCTATTATACACGACTGGACATGCTTCGGGTCACTTCTGGCCTCCCTGGGTCATGTGATATTTTCTGTTCACAATGCGATCCTGAAACAGAAATCTAAAGGCTTTCGCTTTAAAACTTAAAAAAAAAACACGCAATGTGAACGTAGCTAGCGCTCATCACCTGCAATACTATGGGTATACTTGCCACTAATTTTTTCAGAGCCCACATTAATTTTATGACTGACGCACACATCGACGTAAGCTGAATAGCTCCTCTACAAGTTGCTATTCAATATTCAGTAAAAGAGGCAACGGATTCTAGCAATCGCGAAAAGTGCGATCGAGAGGCTGTATCTTCGCACGTAAATGTTCACAGCGGAAAGCAGAATCTATAATGCTGCGTTTCCAACTAAATAGCAACAGTTTACGACGTGCGAGGTGATGGAGTCCCAGCAGAATATTAAGCATACTGAGGACAACCCCATTTTTATGCAACGTACAAATTGCCGCAGCAAAAACGCTGATGTTGATCACTATCTTAAGGACAAACAAGAACTCTCCTCTATTCAGCAGTACTTCCTTTCGGCCTTTTATGCAGCTATCAGTTTTGAGCTAGGGTAATTTTTTTTCTTTTTTTCAGTGGTAACCAGTGCTTTTGGACATATACACCATGTGATGCACCGATGTGTAGCATCCTTTTCGAAAAAAATTAAGTAGTGAAAAACATGAACTTACTGTTCGCATAAGTGAACACCACAAAGTTAGTATTTGTAGCTAACACCTTCACTTTGCCTCTTAAAAAAATAATACTAATAAGGGCAGCGCGTTTACAAATGACGTGGGCATTTCTGCGCAGCAGTTACGAACGCTGAATGAGTGCACTTAGGGTGATACCTTTCGCTAGCTGGTACTTGTGTGCCGCTATGCGGCTTCCTAATTCATAAAAAAAATAAAAAAAGTAAAGATGAAAAAAAGAAATGGGCAGTCGACAATGACAACAAGAAAGTTCGAGTACGTGTGCTTATTCAAAACTGTAGTTTTTAATGAATGTACACGCACACACGCACACGCAGGCACACGCACACACACACCCGCACACATTAATCCGCAGTCCTCGACTACGGCGTGCCTCTTAATCAGATCGTGGTTTTGGCACGTAAAATCCCACAAAAAAAGATCAAAAATGACCACACAAAACAACCAACGCCTCACACAGTGTCCGTTAATTAATTAAATACTAGTTCCTCCTTTTTAATGCATCGAGATGTTAGCATGGCTGTTTGCTTTTATTTTCTTGCGCCGATGTTGAATGCTTCCATAATTTCTCCTGTGGTCTGGTCACAGTGTTCCACAAGATTCCCTCAAGCATGGTAGCACGCAGTAGACACCCTCACTTCTACAACGTCCTCCCGCAAAGCCCCTATCCTCGAACAGGGACCAACAAATGTTTATCACTCCCTCTCTCACTTACAAATCTAAAACATCTTGACCAAATAGGTCGTTTATGTCGTTGATACCTGAATATGGGCGTCGGATGTGGCACACTTCCACGTGGGTGCAGGTTTGAGAAGCTCGAAATTCTGGCGTGTGCCTGCCGTTGGTGTGAAGGTCGAGTAGTTGCGGACACATGTGAACCTATGATCTCCAGTGGCTTGCATACCTTGCCTTACAGGCAAACCTTCAAATATTCTTTGGCGTCGTTGTGTTCACAAAGGGGTTACCTCACGGCGCATAGCCGAAAAAACATAGTAGACTTCCTTGCACTACCTTTGCGTATCGATGACCAGAAAATAAGTTCATGTCATCCGTGCGTTTCATTATGAACTTATGCAGAGGGCTCTCTTCATTCATATATATATATATATATATATATATATATATATATATATATATATATATATATATATATATATATATATATATATATACACTTAATGCACTTAATGCATTTTCCTGCTCTGTAACTGCTCTCATTTCCTGACTTTCGTCCGGCTTCAAGCCCGTGGCGCAAACAACTTCTGTTTTGTGGTGCCTCAGACAACTCTTGGCATCGATAGTTGTTTTTCCAGCGATATGTATCGCTAGTACAATCGATACCTTTGAATCACTACTGAAACCAACTGAAATTAAATTTAATGAGTTCAAGTTCCTGCAACATATGTGAGCTCCTCAATTTTCGCGACGTAAGTTTTACTTTGCGCATATCTTGCCTCTACGTTTGCAGAGCAAGTGAAGTGCAGACTGTGAATCTGCGCACACGAGTCTTAAACCTGAGGTTGACTCGCCCCAATAAACCATGTCCCTACCTAAAATGGCGGACAGTTTTCCGATCGTTGGCGTTCGTGATCGTAGCACAACGGGGCTCAACCGTGCGTTGTAATTTTATAAGAAAAGCACACGCTGAATTAACGGTCTTTGGTACAAGAGCCATCTATCCATACTTGTCTCTTGTGGACGTGCTCGTTGGGCATTTAAAAAAAAGTTGTACCGTAACTCTTGGTGTTGGCGGCATGCGTATCCTTTTCGCTATACTCCATGAAGTGTAGTGGCAGAAATTCGGCGAGTGGATGGAGTCGTCTTTGACGAATGACCATACTCTTTTGCTTGCACATGGAGGCGAACATCTTGAGTTCTTTTACGCATTTCTGTATCTGACAATGACGGAGCTCTCTTTCTGCGAAGTCACACGCTTGACGTATAAGACGAAGCATACATATATACACGTCTGTATTTCTTCTCCGGTATGCTTTTTAAGCCCATTTCGCCAATGTAAGTGGGAGGTGCCCAGAAAGCTGATGATTTCTGCCCTCTCTGACTGTTTCTTTTACAATTCTGCCTTGCGCTGTGTTTTATTCATTCGAAATCCCTCTGCGCTGTTTTATGTGACAGTTAATCTTCGTCGCACTCGCTTCACGCTGCCTATGGCTTAGGCGTTTTTCTCTTGGCGCCTTTATCTCTCCGGTTTCGGTTACTGCGTTGTTGTTGTTATTATGGCTTAGCTTTTCCAAGTGCCCGGGTACCAACGCACAGGGCGCTTAAGTGACCATGGCGTGAAGCTTACATTCGCCGCGCCAGTCTGTCTGCGCGCAAGCTTTCCTCGCAGCGCCATATAGCCATAGACTTGCGGTGATTAATCAGTCGCGTGGCGCGCCGAAAACACGCTCTAGCCGTGCGGCTTTGGCGCTTTCTCGTGCGCTAGCCTCGTCGAGGAGTTTTCTTTCTTTATCGTATGATTGTTGGAAAGCTCTGACTTGACAGTGGCAAGCCGCTGCTGCAAGACGAGAAAGAGCGAGGGCGTCCTTGATATTGTGATTAAGCTTCAAAGTAATGGCAACGCTATAAGCAAGGGCCGCTAAGATCTTTTATAATCACTGAGCAATGGGAGGGCGGGGGGAGGGAGGATTTTTGTGACTACATATGATGAGTTCATCCTGTAGTTTGAGCGAGTTTGCGTCCACAGTTGTTTGTTGGGCTCTTTACTACCTGTCATTTTGCCTGAGGTGTTTGTTCTTTATTATGCGTAATAGCTTTATGTTCGAAATTAAAGTGTCGGAAGTTGCTGGTCGGTGCTTTCATAAGTTCCATGTAGGAAAGTAAAAAAAAAACGGGAAATTAGGAAAACCATAAAAACACTACCCTTCTACCTACCAAGCAGCACCTCCCGCGTATTATTGGTCATGTTTTTCATTCCACGCCCGCCTTCTTGCGTTAACACTTTGTGTAAGAACAGTAAGCAATTTAGTTTCAACGGCCAGAAAAGGCGCTTAAATATAAACGCGCGCCGTACTGTAAAAAAGCTAAAATGCCGAAAGTTCGTTAAAAAAAGAGAAGAAAAAAAAAACGGCCGATGACTACGATACTCCCGAGTGCGAAATTTGAGCGCAGCTAGCTGCGTACTTGTTTCCATTTCGCGATATATTTAGGCAAAGAATTTGACACCGAAATCACCGCCCCGTCTCGCAGTAGGCCAGTCCGTCAGCGCCTTCGCATAGGGAGGGGCAGTATGGGAACGCTAGCATGATGAGCGGCATCGGAGCGAGCTGTGGAAGAAGACGACGACGACGACGACGACGAAAGCGCGAGCAGTGGCACGAGCGCATTCGCGCGCTTACGCCAGGGGACGGTGGCGCTCAACCCAGGAATGGGCGCCTAAGAGCGGCGCTCTATAAAGTTCTCGCAAGCAAGGAACAACATGATCACTGAAATAGGCGCCACTTGGCAATTTCTATGCTGGCCTGTTTATTCTGGCTAAGGGAAAGATTTACGCGCATCAGCGTGGCATGTATATGGATAAAGCTACTTTCCTTAGCGCACGATCTCTCGCGACATCAAATAGACATTATGCATGCGGGTAATGATATATTGCTCTTTCAAGCGTGTATATACCAAGACAGCGTTGCGCAATGTGTGATGTCGTTGGTTTGTGTATATGACATTACCTTTCCAGCAACAGGACCGTGCACTATAAGAAATGCGCCGTTCTTCCTAATGTACTTTTCACGGCAGCATCACCTGCCAGCCGTCTCCCTTAAAATGTACAGACTTCCGTAATTTCATTCAGTATTACTGCAATAACGCGCCGTCGTGTTTGCAGGAATTTACCGTAAAAAATGCAGAAGGCTGTAATTTCATTTTATGGCACCGCAATAAAAGGGTTTCATGTTTACAGCAATTAACCGTAAGGAACACTGGCTTGTGTAATTTCATTGCATGGCACCTCAATTGCATACCGTTATATTTACAACAATTTTAGTTTTTCTCTGGTGAAAACGAACCTGCTACATTTATTATTCATCATTTTAGAGTACCCCGTTTACTCTGAAAAGGGCCCTTTCTTACCCGTGCTGCAAAGTTTGTCGCTTTTTTTTTACCATGTAGCAGTTACTTTACAGTTTACTGGTTACACATTTCATCTACATCAATAAATACTGGAAGCACTCTGAAACAGGTGGCTGGCAATAAAACCAAAACAACAGCAGATGTGGAAAGCATATTTAGCGCCAGCGCCCAGGTACAGAATGGAGACGACACCACAATGCGTCTCCCTTCTGTCCTTGTCCGCTGGCGCTGAATATGCTTTCCGAGTCAATTTACCAACACATCCAACAAATGCCGATGCTGAAGCAGCAGCTGACAACCTGAAGGTACATTAGCCCTTATTTGAAGTATATTAGAAGTCCCTGTAGCTGAAAGAAAGATGACGGGAAGCAGTCTAAACAAATTAACGAGGCAAATCAACAGCAATAGCAATGAACAAGTGTAATTGTCAAATGCCGATATCTGTCATTGTCAAGGCATGTTCGAGTATACATTTAGAGCGATCTGTAAGGTGTCTAACAATGCACTGGAACCACGTAGTACAAGACTGTCTTAGCTCATTGCTCTTTCGGGATAGTAATTTCTGATTTTCGGATCCTACACTATAAACAATTAAGTACGGAAAAGAAGTTAAAGTATTTATGTACGGAAAAGAAATTGTTCATGCCCGTCTGCTAGGCTCTCGGCTGAGAGCGGCAGTATTGTAAATAAATGAAGAAATAAATAAATAAATAAAAGTGGACATCAAGCTTGCTGTGTACGCGGTACATACTGACTGCAATGAAAGCATGAATGTGAGCACCTTATACTTGAATACTGACGAGCGACGTTTGCATCAGCAGAAACACTGCTGACATAAGCTCTTACGTTAAATAAATGACAAGGTAAAAGTAACTAGATAATTGCACGAAGCGGTATGCTGGCAGTGTGAAAAAAAAACGACATTTGAGGCTATAGTTTCTATATTGGTAAAGTATATGCTTGAGCAGTGCAGCGGATAATGAGCACAGAATATAAATTTGGATCACGACATTTTTCAGTGTCGCACTCACTACGGAGCAATTCGCTTTCATTTTGACACCCGAAGAAAGATACTTGAGGTAGAAAAAAATATATATATCATACTAAAATGTGCCAGTCAGCTTGTATGATCTGATGCTCAAGCTTTACCAAGTTCTTGTGACTCAGGGGTATTGCCGTTCATTTTGCGCCACGGCCTGATTTGATGTCAAAAAATGCTCTGGAACGGGCTAAAGCAAATAGAAAAATAAGCCTTGAAGTCGAATTTTTGAATTTAAGTTCTGTAGTTTGACGTGTCAGAACCACGCTCTGATTATGAAGCACGTTGTAGCGGTGAACTTCGGAGGAATTTGTATATATCACCTGGGGTCCGGTAACGTGCACCCAATGCATGGTGCACGGGCGTTTTAAAGTTAGCAAATTAAATTATGGGGTTTCACGCGCCAAAACTACGATCTGATTTATGAGGCTCGCTTAGTGGGGGACAGATTAATTTGTACCACCTGTGGTTCGTGAACCTGCACCTAAATCTAAGTACGCAGGCGGTTTTGAATGTCGCCCCGATCAAAATGCGGGACATTTTCGTAATTCGCCCCCATTCAAACGCGGCTGCGATTTCATCCCGCGCCCTCTGGCTTAGGAAGTTTTTACATTCGTGAAATAGGTTGCAATATGGTGAAATTTCAACTCTTGCATGGGAAGCCCTCAGAGAACAATGCGCATGAAGGGCAGGACGCTTAATTCATCAGTAAAAGACAGGCAACTGATGATTTGAAGAATGCACTGACTTCTTTGTTGATAAATATTGTTACACTGAACTGTTGGTTAAGGTATGTACAGTGAGAGAACTCGTTTACTTCCCATTGATACAGTGAAATTGGGATTTCGGATAAGACGAGCAAAATGCGACGCGTCGATGCAGCAGAAGCGCAAGATTTTTTTTTCTTTTTAGAAGTGCTGTTTTTAGAAATGACGAGAATATCCCACAAGTGCATCTGGCTGAAGCTCGATAGTGCTATGATGCATTCCCACATGTCAGTGCACATCGTGCGTCGTTTACTTCAGGGTACGCACCTGCGGCCAAGCCAGCGTTTCCTCCGTGGTGTTTGAGCCGTCCACAAGTACATATCATGACTCCGGGACTACAGAAAAAGACACATCTACCGTCCCCTGCTCTAAAACAGCTGAGCTTACTTCTTCTGCATGAAAAGTACAGCAACCGCGTGCACATCTATACCGATGGATCGACTACGTCGTGCAGTTCTTCTGGTGCCGTGGTTATACCAACGCGGGAAATGACACTGCGGTTCAAGACATCGCATGTCACGACGTCAACGGCGGCAGAACTAACGGCCCTGCGTCGAACACTGGAATTCATTGATTCTGAAAGACCTAGAAAATGGGCTGTGTTCTGCGATTCAAAACCGGCATTACAGTGCATGCAGTCAGTTCTCCAACACAGATGTCATGACCAATTGACATACGAAGTCGTGAAACTTTACCATGATGTCCAACAAAAAGGTCACGAGGTCGTTTTTCAGTGGGTACCTGGTCACTGTGGCATCAATGGAAATGATTCTGCCGATAACGCTGCTCGCACAGCACATCAAGAAGACCACAGCGTTCCAATTCCGCTTTCGAGGACTGACGCTGCAAGGCAGCTTAGACACCTGGCACGCAGTCTTACAGTGACCGAGTGGAACTCGCCAAACTTACGACTTACGCGACTGCATCGACTAAACCCCTCCCTGCAACTCCGACCTCCACTCGGACTTCCTCGACGTGAAGCTGCGCTTCTCTGCCGCCTTTGGTTAGGAGTGGCCTTCACAAAGGCATACTCTACATTAATTGGAATGACTGACAGCGCAGCATGCGAGATCTGTGGCACCGAAGAAAACATCGACCACCTGCTGTGCCACTGTCCAAGATATGCCCCAGAGAGACAAGAGCTTGTCAAAGCTTTCCAAAAACTGGACAATCGGCCACTTTCTGAGCAAGTGCTGCTGGAACACCGCCCCCATTTCCCGTCGGCCCATAAAGCGGTGAAGGCGCTTTTGTGTTTCTTAAGGACGACGGGTTTGTGCGACCATCTGTGACTTTTAATGCAATTTCTGTAAGACCACACGCGTCAGCGAACTCGTCGCAATTTCCTTCTTTCCTCCCCTCCTCTCTCTCCCTGTGATCTTTGTTTCCCCTTTCCCATTCCCCCGGTGTAGGGTAGCCAACCGGGCGTTATTCTGGTTAACCTCCCTGCCTTCTACTTTTCTCTTCCCTCCTCTTCCCACATGTCACTAACGATAATACAAGAAATCAAGGCTGCACGCCCTGAGACACGCGCAGCGATGCATAAAGTGAGGAAACGGGAGCGAACGCGCGTGGTGGCGCAATTTAACAAAGTTCAAAAAAGGGATGCCTACATTTGCGCTGCTCTACGCGAACAATCAGTAACACAGCATGGCGATCACCTCGTTTCACCGCCAACAATGTCCTCGAGACAAGCAATACCAATGCCCAGTTCGGCGAGAACGTTTGTTGTACTACAAGTGCGACTTCATTGCTTTTAACTTCACTAGCGCCAAGTTTTCTTTTTTCCTTTTTCAAGTAAACGTAACTCTTACAACACTATCGAAGTCAAGGTGTGCTCACGCAGCTGTAGCTGCTCAGCAGACGTAGAGGAAGCCATAGAGTTTCATACAATAATCACTAGATGGAACTCTGGCGCCAGTGTCAACGGGAGCTGCAATGGGAGCGGTTGAGCCAGCGTGGGAATTATGGGAAGTACATGGATTTGCCTAAACTTCGCTCTTCTGGCTTCAAACGGCTTCGTGACTTTTTAAGCTCGTAATTTTCAACAATTTTCTGCGTGATAAAGTATTAAATACGCATTATTGAAAATGCCCGATGCAGGATTCGAGCACAGGACCTCTAGCACAGTCGCCCGATATTGAAACCACTACGCCACGGACGCATGCACCGACCAGAGCCATAGAGCGCCCTTATGTATTTCTCGCGGACAAGTCAGCGCGTGGAGACGTTTGGTGCGTTTCGGCCTGGCCACATCGCCACGCTGAGCCGCTGCAATCAGTTGTGATTGTGTGTGCTCGCGGAGTCTTCTGCACTTGGAAAAAAATTGATCGCTTTAAAAGTTAGGACAATGAAGGCAGATAAAGCGTAATAAACGAAGTTGCAAGGACGACCGAGGCAACAGGCACAAAGGTCAGAAAAATCCACTTACTTCCCATCATTCCCTTGATGGTTGAACGATCGCATCGCCAGAGTTTCCCTCTAGTAATTATTGTAGGAAACTATATGGAAGAAATAACCTTAGATGCAATCTTACGTGAAGCGTAGTTCGGCGTTTCTGTGCTTCATTACAAACGTGGCGCTGAGCTCAGAGGCCTGTCGCAAGTGGCGCGAGTAGTGTGCTGCTGCGGCTGTATACCGGCGGATTGTGGCGTATTTACCACTGTATTTAACCTGGAAAACCCTTTGGTAGTGACATCATAGACAGTTCAAAATTGTAGCAAAAACTCCTCGGGGAGTTGTCTAAGTATGCTTAAGGATTGTGTCGCTTGCTCATCTCCAGGCAGCCCGGTGTCATTATCAGTGTTATGAAACTTGATCCGATCAATACAAGCCCTTATCAACCCTTATCGGTCTTTATCAGCATTATGGGACTCGATCCGACCGTTATCAATCATTATCTGTCGGTATCAGCCTTATCGCAATCGACCCAATTCTTATGAACCTTTACCTGTTCTTATCAACCTTATTGGACGTGATTCGACTCTTATCAACTCTCATCTGTGCTTACTGACCTTATCATTGATTTTACCAATATCGCTCTTTAGAAACTTGTTCATCCGCGTCGAACCATTATCAACCGTGATGAGACCCATATAATCCCTCATCACTCCTTATCAATTAATTGACTGCATATCTGTCTGTGTTGCGCGACGTGAACCACGTGAACCCTCAGAGATGGGTGGCATCCCCGTCGGAGAAGGAACATCTCAAAGGAAGGCGCAACGTGCGACCACCTAAACGCATCGGGGATGTGGCGTGTTTGGTATTGGATTTTCGCAAAATTTGAATATTCCTGACGTATACAATACTCCAAGACGGCTCTACATTTGGTCCTAGAGACGGATTTCATTCTACCATCACCTAATCTTTCTACGAAGCCTTTATTTATTTCAAAGTACCTTACAGGCCCCAAGGAGAGCATTGAGTAAGGGGGGCGTCGTTCAACAAATGATAACAGAAAACCGATACATGAGAACGAAAAATAGGAAAGCTAAAATGTTTACAATGATAACGTGCTGGCAAAACAGTGTTACAAATAAAAACGCTAAAGCAATACAAAGAGTTGTCAAGAAAGGAATGAAAAGTGCAGTTCACGGTAACATAAAAAGCGGCGCATCACTCGCGCAAAATAACGCACATAGCGCGAGCACATAAAACAAACAAAATTAAAACTACAAATTGAAAAAAAAATGGGAAAGAATAAGAATGCCCAGAGAAAGAGACAATTCAACCCGGCATACAGAATGGCGCATTGAAAAAAAAAAAAGGAGCCAGAGAGAGACATGGCGCATATGTGACACATATTATATGACAGGACATATGTACAGATGAACATATTTGTTATGATGAGAACTGCGGGTTCAGTAGTTGTCTGAATTTATCATTGCTCATTTGCGGATGTTACGGATGTTATACGGGCAGTTACGCAGGTTGCGACAAATCTACCCCAGAGATTTGGAAGCGTTTGCGCATACGGTTGTGGTGTGAAAGGCCCAGGAAAGGCTCGGTGTAAGATTAATGCCTAGATATTTATATACAGATGCCTGAGATACTAGATTTGTATTTATATATTAGGAAAAGCTATGATTTGAAGTTTTTCGCGTGAATGTTATTACTTTGCAATTAGATGGGTTAAGTTTCATTTGCCAGTCTTCACACTATTCGGTAACGAGATGAGGGTCTTCTTGAAGAATGAGATGATCGTCAAGGCAGCGAATTGGCCGATATAATATACAATCATCGGCAAAAACACGTATGCAGAATGATATGTTATTGGGCAGATCATTGATGTAAATAAGCAAAAGCAAGGTTCCTAGTACGCTGCCCTGCGGTACACCAGAACTGACATATACAAGGGGTGACGTAAAATTATTAACGACTGTAAATTGCTCACGATTTGTTAGAAAGTTACGAATCCAGGAGAGCGTTAAGTAGCCTCATTTGAGAACGGATAATTTAGAAAAATAAGCGGCAGTGAGCTACACGGTCGAAGGCTTTGGAGAAGTCGAGAAAAATGCAATCTGTTTGAAGGCTGCGGTCTATGTTAAAATGTAAGTCCGTAGTGAATTCTAGTAATTGCGTCTCACATTACAAGCCTTTCCTAAACAGATGTTGGATAATAATGAAAAAAATATTTGATTCGAGATGATGATATATGTGAGATGCAGTGATATGTTCATGCATTTTGAAGCAAATGCTTGCCAGTGATATTGGACGACAGTTTTCTGGGAAATTCTTCCTGCCACTTTTGTGTACTGGTATCACTTTTGCAATTTTCTAATCCGAGGGAAGCTGGCCTGATGATAACGACAGGCGGAAAATCAGACATAAAACCTTGCTAGATAGTGTGACTGTATTCTTGAAAATTTTGCAGTTAATAGTATCGACACCCGAATAAGTAGTCAACTTAAGGTTATTTATAAGACCTGCGATAACATTTTCTGTTACATCGATGGATTGCAGGTACTGGTAATCTAGATCATTGACTTGCGGCAAATTTGAATGGTCTTCTGTAGTGAATATGGATGAAAAAATGCATTATAGACGACTGGGCATTGCTTGTCACTCTTTGGAGCTTGATCACCGTCACTTAGTGAATTGTGATGTAAGTTACTATTAGGTGAAATCGCCTGCCAGAATTTTTGGGGGTCGTTTTGAGTAGTGAAGGTAGATCTTGAGAGTAGTATCCTTCTTTAGCATCCCTTAAAGACGAGCAGTAATCTTTCGAAAATGAGCTTTATTTATCCCATACCGCGGGCGAGTTTGCACGCTTTACCACTTGCGTATAGCCTTTCCTACTTTTTTATTAGCCTTCGAAAGTACTTAGTGAACCAAAGGCTCTGTATATCGCCTGTTATTCTAATTATGGGGATAGACGTTTCCACTAAGGCACACAGCTTTTCTTTAAACAGAAGCCAGCTTTCGTTGACTCACCGAGCAGAAAAGGAAGCTAAAAAGGTGCCAGAAAGGAACGTCTGAAGTTCTTTGTTAATTTTATCATAGTCTCTTCTGTTGTAATCACAGATGGTTTTGTTTGAGACGCCTGTAAATTGCAAGGAGATCTTCAGAGTAAGTTGTTTTAGCTTGTGATCACCGAAACCGTCTAAGCAAACGACTTCACCAACTGTTTCATGGGCATTAGTGAAAACTAAATCTAAAGTGTTAGTGCCACGGGTTGGCTGGGTAATCATTTGGAATAAATTGAAGTCTAACATTAAAGAAATGAACTTCATTGATGTATGAGAAGAGGATGATATGTTATTCCTGTCGATCAAAGGAAAATTAAAGTCACAAAAGAGATAGGCGATATCATCTTGAAAGAGCTCAAGAGCTTTACAAATACTATTGCGCAGTTCAACAAGAAAGTGCTGCTTTGTATCGCGAGGACGATAACAACATCCTGTCTGGAGCTTGTTCTTGTAGGTTTGACATTCAGCCCATACTCTCTCAATACTGGAATCTACATTACTAACTTGTTAGGCAACGGTTCTTTTGGGAGCCAGGAGTACGCCACCATCGCTCTTTTCAGTGTGATCACACTGTTAAACAAGTTAAATGTGCTATCATGGGAAAATATTTCCTTATCTGTTATTTCAGGGTGTAGCCATGTTTCAGTAAGAACAAGAATATCTGAAGTGCAGTCATCCAGAAATGAGGCAATAGCGTCGCGTTTTGGCAACAGACTTCGGATATTTGTGAAAAATATCGATAATGATGGTGTGATTACAGGTGGCTTTGACTTTATACCGTTCACATCATGCAGTGTGGGTTGCTGCTATTTCCCACAAAGAAGAGGTGTTTTTCGAGCACTATCAAGTTACACCCTTTGGGGTGTATCTCTGCCACACATACTCTTAAAACGGTTGCACCCTTTGAGGTGTAAAGTTGTCCCACAACAATAATCGTCATGTGCCTTGCTTGCGTTTCCTTTCCTGAAAACTCGACGCTCGCTACTTTCCTGTCGAGAATGCTGCGTCACACTGATAACGCGCATGCCGTTCGTGACTGGGAAGTACCGGGCTCGCCGCGTTAGAGAAAGGAAACGCGGGCAAGACGGATGACGATTATTTTTGTGGGACAATATAAGCCCCAAAGGGTGTAAATTTTTCTAAGAGTGCAACGAAATCGTCATCTGCCTTGCTTGCGTTTCCTTTCTTGAAAACGCCGCGCCCGCTACTTTCCTGTCGGGAATGCTATGTCATGCTGATAACGCGCATGCCGTTCGTTGCTGGGAAGTACGGAGCTCGCCACGTTAGAGAAAGGAAATGCGGACAAGACAGATGACGATTATCGTTGTGCGGCAAAAGGGTGTAATTTTGCTTAGAAGTGTATGATACAATAATCTATAGACTTAACTGAAGCAGCACCTGCCAGGTAACTAACCTGTAACAATGGCATTGGTGAGGAAGGCACACTTGAAGCGATGTCGTGCCCGAAGCGGACGATGGCTGGCGGGCCTTTAAATCTCCCGTTGGCCGTGACGACTGTAGTACCGATTCCAGGTTGCCAAGCGAGTAGGCGAGCATGGTCCGTATTAGGCCTTGCATACGTAACCCAATCACAGGCTGGGTGGGAGTGGGCCTGTTTCGCCTTGTTGGTTGGCCTCAAGGATCATGTAGCAGTAGGCCCATGTCGTGGCAATCTGCAACAATGGCATTGGTGAGGAAGGCACGCTTGAAGCAATGTCGTGCCCGAAGCATACGATGGCTAGTGGGCCTTTCAATCTCCCGCTGGCCCTGACGACTGTAGTACCGGTTCCACGTTGCCAGACGAGTAGTGGAGCATGGTCCATATTAGGCCATCTGACCAGGTCCTGGCCAAATGGGACTACAATATGGATATGAATTGCGTAAGCGCAGGAGGGACATCGATTTCTCTTCTCTGAAATGTGAAAGTTCATTTTGCAGACCGATCAACTTTTAAAGCACCTTTGTGGTTTTTAAAATCTGACGACTCGTTTTTATTAACCTGGTGAATCGGGCACGCGTCCCATACTGTTCTGCAGTCTTTTTTATCCAACGCATCACGCTGAACTGCTTGCTTTGATATGGATCTTTAGCGTCGAAAACGGGCCTACTCATGATAGTTCCACACGCATATCTCCCGAGCATTTTTCAATTGTGCCTGATGCTTTCTCCAGTTCTGCTTTTTTTGTTGTTGGTTTTATTTATTCGTTGTTGTTTTCCGCGACAGGTTGCTCATTCGGTTGATAGAGGCGATAAACATTGGGTCATAGGGCATGTTCTTTCTCTCTTCTTTTTGTTCTTTTTTTTCAGACATCGATCCACTTTGTAAATTCGCTCCCTTCCTTTTTTTTTCAGGGAATACTAATGCTTGATGAAGTTATGAAATCCTCCCGTGTTGGAAGTACCCTAATTCATTGGAAAGAACGCTCCAACTTTGCGTGCTATGGAGCAGTCACTCGGGTTCTAGGTTTGCGTGGTACAACAGTGGTTAATGTACGCGCTACTTCAAAGTGAAGTTGCGCAGTTCGCTTTTTTTTCTAGAAAAAAAATACAGCTAACCGATGCGGGTCGGTGATATTCTTCTTGTGCAAGAAATTGTCGCAGTTCGATTCGGCGCATGTCGGGGTCCCTCATACAGAGGTGCTTCTGGTGCAAAGTGGCTCCGCAGACTAAGCGGGCCGGCTGAATTCTTTTGGTTCATGCGCTTGTCGACGACGAGAAAGGGAAAAAAAAGAAAGCGCAAGAAATATGCCGGTGCAAAAGTGTGGAATGTACCACGACGACGGAGAGTTGCATTGAACTGTCTGATTTGCGTAAGACGCCCTGCACTCTTCACATAAGGTATGGCGTCGTTACGAAGCGGAGTTTGTATTCTGTGTCACAGACACTCGTGCAGTGTTGTTCCTTTGCAGTTTGAGCGCAAGATCTGTGTAATCCAGTCTGCAAGTCTCAAGAGAGAGAAAAAAAGGAACAAGAAAACCGGGCGGCATTTACACTTTAAGGCAGTAGTGGCGTGCAAAGTACGAATTACAAGTGGAATGAAGTGGACTACTCTCTCTAAGTTGACGCGGAACTGTGTCAACACAGGCACCAAGAATCGTGCGTGGAATGTGCAAAACGAAGTCGGTGCACTTTCCGTTGAACTTCTACTTCACTCGAATAGAACTGCGACTTAAATGGGCAGTAAATGGAAATAACGGGCTACACAGTGGTAAATTACGCTTCTGCTATAGACAAAGCAGCCACTCTTGTATGGCGAGCAGTGGCTTTGTGAGCCAGAAAAGGCGTAAAAACAAAATATCCATATGGTGACGCCGCCCTAGGTTTCCTTGCCAACACCCCGTGTAGTCATACTTTGAGATAGTTTTCTGGTATAGCTAATTGTTAGCCAATAAAGAGCAACAAAATTTCATGCTAAAGAAACTCGATGCAGCAAGTTCAGAGAACCTCTTGTGCAAGAAAATGTTCAAAATGCGAGAAAATGCATTGAAATCCGTGACTTGGCACTGACATATACCGGCGCTGAGGTTACTGTACGAAATTAAAGGGGGGAGGAAATGGTTTGTGGCTGTTATTTTCTGGATTCCTAATCAACTTTATTCCTTTCTTCAGCCAAATGAATGAAGATAGAGCTGCGAAAGGTTACGTTACTAATCGAAACTGATTTCACGTTGCATTTAGTTATCCATAACACGGCGTTTCACCTAACTTGTGCCAAGGATTTGAAGTGCGTAACCGCAGGTGAATGAAACCAGCGGCGTATGCTTTGCTGTTATCCACAAAAAATTGGCTCGGTCGTTTCTGAACCCCCTCTACAACGCAACGAAACGCACTTGTCCCAAAAGTTAATCTTAAAAAATTTTGCATGACTGATCTTAGTTAATTCATTAATTAAGTGCAATATAAAAAAAATACTCTAAGGAGCGCCGCATGACGGCAAACCATATGACATTACTTTCATTCAGCTGCGTCTAACCACTTTTTTTTTATACTTTCCACGAGTTCCGTGGAACACCCTGTAGCAGCAAAGATTGGACAATGACATCCCTGTAACAGCACAAGAATGCCAGATGGTACGACTCGGAACCGCAGATGCATGCTTCAGATTCGCGCTTTGTATATTTAGAGCCTATAGTTCCGTGCAGCCGTCGGGTAATACTTACGTGACCTTACGTGATTAACGGTGCTTTTTTTAGCGTCGCGGTATTTCTGCATTTTGTTGTATGCATGAAATAAGCCTTCGCTTTCGAGTTCAACCTTTCACGGTGCCTCCGCGGCTGTTGCGTTTAGCTGTTGTGTACGACGCGCTGGTTTCGGTTCCCATCCGCGGTGGACGCATGTTGAAGACTGATCGAAAAACAACTTTCTGCTTTTTTTTTTATTCGGAAGTTTGCCCTGCAGCATGAAACGTTTGGTGCGCGCAAGTTATATATATATATATATATATATATATATATATATATATATATATATATATATATATATATATATATATATATATATATGTGTGTGTGTGTGTGTGTGTGTGTGTGTGTGTGTGTGTGTGTGTGTGTGTGTGTGTGTGTTTGTGGGTACATGGGTTTGTGTTTTCACCAAATGAAAAAAATATAAAAAACTATGCTATGAAATTGGTTCTCTTCCTCAGCGAATTAAAAGGAGGTTTCCGAAATGAAGCCTTTTCAGCTCACTTTTGTTAGTTGCCTTTTCCTTCTTTTTGTCAAATATGCTGACGTATAGTTTGCCATTGTTTCACTTGTGGGCGAAAGCTGTCACTCTCTTGCACAGAATTTTTAGATGGTCACTTAAATATGAGAGTTGCTGCGTGAAAAAAAAGAAATTGTTCAACGAGGCGTCAGCCGCACTGTATCGTGCGTAACGCATTGATGCCAACAGTGCCGTGCTGATCACGAGGTCACGGGTTAGAGTCCCGCTGCGGCGAGATCATTCGGTTATGGGCGAAATTCAAAAACGTTCGTGTACCTAAATGCACGTGCGCGTTAAATACCCGTCAAAGTTCAGTAGTAATCCGGAGGCCCTCACTATAAGGTCCAGCATCCCAGCTGTTGCTTTTGGTTACTGGAGGGCTGCATGCGATGTCTGCTTTTGAGTCGAGGCGATCTGTAACCGACCCGCCGTGGTTGCTTAGTGGGTTTGATGTGGCGCTGCTAAGCACGAGGTCGCCGGATGAATCCCGGCCACGGCGGTGGCATTTCGATGGGGGCGAAGTGCGAAAGCACCCGTGTACTGAGATTTAGACACACGTTAAAGAACCCCAGGTGTTACAAATTTCTGGAGTCCGCCACTGCGACGTGCTTCATAATCATATATCGTGGTTTTGGCACGTAAAAATCCCCATAATCTAAAAATCTATCTCCTATTTTGACTGTCCTCAGCGTGATGCGCAAAGAAAGATCACTTCCACTCGGATTAGTGCAATCGGACGACCAGCGTTTATCTACAGGTAAGATGGTGCGACCTCGGCGCAAGTCGGCGCACAAGGCTCTGGCGACAGTATTGCTATGTTTAAGATAGATTGGCTTGTGTGATCGCACCATGACCATGCGACATTTTCATTTCCATGTGCAAGTGTTAGGGGAGCGTTCTCTCTATTTCTTTTCAATTCACCGCTCCCCCTTTATTCCCTTGCGTAGTGTAGCCAACTGGACGCCTTTTCTGTTACCATGCCGAACATCTTCCTCATATAGGGTCTCTCTCCCCAAACGTGGTCCATGAAATAGAGACATGAGGGTCGAGGTGGCTTTCATGACAGCCAATTTCGCAGCCTCTCATTCTCATGGCCAAGACCAAAGTGATGATCGCACTTGAGTCATCAACAAACGTGCTAACTAACCAACGAACCACGCTTCGCGCCATCCTTGTCGGGAGCGTCAAACTTTGCTTATTCTTACACGGATTTGCGACTCGCCGTTGCATACGAAGAATTAAATAAAATCGCACAAGGAACCGTGTTAGAGCTATAGTTGTTGAGGCTATTTCAGGCAATTTTTATAGCGTCTGTCGCGTGTATCGCCCTTAGTTTCATCGTCATCATGTTAACTCACAAGAAGTGGCCAGGCACCTGAACAGGTTCCCGTCCCTGATTTGACTCCGCGTTCGTGACGTGTTGGCCACCGTGCCGTTATTTAGTCGTGTCGTTGTCATAGTGCCCGCGTTCCGACATATCAGCGGATTCCCAACACTCGTCGTGCCAGCCACGGACAAAATTACATAGGCGTGCCTGGTCTCATTCTGCTGTTCTGCCTTAGAGCCGTTTGCGACATCTTTGATAGTCTTTGTGTTGTTTACGTGTTTAGGATGCCGATACAAAAAAGAAAAAGAAAGTCAAATTACCTGTCTTTGACCAACGTATAGTGGGTGGCGTGCGGTTCCCACTTAAATGCTGATGCTCTTCCTGCGAAACTTCGGGGCAAGCAGAATCACTTTGCTGATCCGAGAGAAATTTGGTTATTTAAACATAGGAAGTATGCTGAATTATATATAATCACGTTTATCTAAAATGCAATTGATGAAGGACGCACTGAAACGACTAGAACCGTTAGTAAAGCTTAAGAAACCATTTTGAACCCTTACAAAAATTTTTAGAGCAAATATATAGACAGTCTACAGACATTTGTCTGTAAAGTCTATAGACATTTTGTTACACTACTCTATAGACAGTCTATTGACTTATGGCCATACACTTCTTATAGACTAGTCTAAAAAAGTCTGGGCCTATAGACTGCCCATAGAAAGTCTATAGATGGTCTATTGAGTTATGGCCATACACTTTTCATAGACTAGTCTATAAAAAGTCTCGGTCTATAGACTGTCTATAGATTAATGAAAACATGTTTGCACACAAATGTCTGCTGAATGTCTATAGACAAAAGTGTATAGGCTTATACAGTCCTACTTTTGTAAACTGATGTCTATATTATGTTTATAAACATTTCTTTGGACTAGTCTATAGACTTATGGCCATACACTTTTTATAGACTTGTCTATGCAATGTCTGAGTCTACAGACATTCTATCGACTGTCTGTAGACTAATTGAAAATTCACGCTTGTAGACAAATGTCTGCAGAGTGTCCATAGACAAAAATGTATAGTCTTATACAGTTCTGTATTTGTAGACCGAAGTCTATGGAATGTCTA
Organism: Dermacentor albipictus; assembly: GCF_038994185.2. Classification (NCBI taxonomy): domain Eukaryota; kingdom Metazoa; phylum Arthropoda; class Arachnida; order Ixodida; family Ixodidae; genus Dermacentor; species Dermacentor albipictus. The sequence continues at coordinate 52,108,227 of NC_091821.1, forward strand.
TAGATAGTCTAAAGGCATTTGTTTATGGACATTCTATCGACTTCAGTCTACAAAATAGAATTCTATACAGCGGTTCCACTTTTGTAGCCTGAAATCTATAAATTTCTATAAGCTAATGTCAATAGACTATCTATAGACATTCCACAGATTTCAGTCTACACAAATAGAATTGTATACAGCAGTTATACTTTTGTAGACTGAAATCTATGACTATAAGCAAATGTGTACAGACTATCTATAAACATTAGTCTATAGACATCCCATAGACTTCAGTCTACAAAAATAGAGCTATATAAAGTTTTACTTTTGTAGACTGAAGTCTACAAAATGCCTGTAAGCAATGCCTATAGACTATCTATGGACATTCTATAGAGTACAGTCTACAAAAGTAGAACTGTATATTTCTATACACTTTTCTCTATAGACATTCTGCAGAGATTTGTCTACAAACATGATTTTTCGTTATTCTATAGACGGTTTATAGAGTGTCTATAGTTCACACATTTTTTAGACTAGTCTACAAAAAGTGTAAGGTCATAAGTCTATAGACTATCTGGAGACAATTCCTGGAGATCAATCTAGAGCTAATCCATATACTTCAGCCTTACACTATTTGTCGGTAATTGTCAATACAGAGTGTCAACAATGTGATGTGATGCAACACTGTGAGGCAGAAGTAACAATTGTGTATTCTTTGTATATTCATAAAGCAGCTTCATATATATACTCAAACCATTCAAGTCAATACTCAATGCGGTTTAAGTATGACTAATGGCTGCTTGTGAATACAAATCAGTACTATTATGCAATGTTTCATTTTATGGCATGAGGAACAATTACACAGTCCCAACTGCTGCTGGTGCTACAACAAAGTATGTTACTGTAGCACTGTAATTGTAATCATTATAATTATCCACTGTAATTGTAATTATCCACTGTAATTGTAATTATCCACTGTAATTGTAATCATTGTAATTATCCCAAATAATCTCTATATCAATTGCTGAAGCAACGTTACTGAGTAGGACTGTCTGTGCATTTTTTGGCTCGTAATTAAATATGCCCGCGCAGAGGGATATGCTCAGAAGAGTGACTGGAGTATTCACAGTATCATGCCAAAGATTGTAATTTATATTGCTTAATACTCATTTAAATGTATTTGTCATACTCTTAAACGAATGGGTTATTGGCCATCACTTCAACAGAAGGCAGATGGATTGATCGTGTTGATATGGTCACTTAGTTTCTTACAGATAAGGAGGCGTCTTGGGCATGCTAACAGGTTTCCAAGTTAGGTATACCACATGAGTACCCGAAATACCACACGAGCACTTTGTGTCATGCCACGACAGATGTGCACCTCGTGGGAAACAGAACTGATAGTATAGTTCGAATGAATTCTATCACAGTAGATTATTTAAGGTGCTTCCAAAGATGAAATTTTTTCTAGGGTTTCGAGGTTCAGGACTCTTAGTTAACACACAAAAAAAAAACAAATTGAGTAAGAAATGCTTTGTCAGTATGCTTGACTTTCTTTCCTTGTCAATAAGTGGAACCAATTTCCCTCAACTTTTTATGAGGTGAAACGTTTTAAAAATATATTTAACAGAGAGATTCTCTGGAAACTTTGTATGACATATAACAAGACAGCATACCTATGTGGCCATTTTAAATTTTCCCGATCTTTTTCCAAGCCTTCCCTGGCTGTTTTCATGAAAATTTTCTGGCAATCTATCACGCCCACAGCTTAAGTGCAATAAAAAAAATATTGTGGTTTAATGCTTGCCAAGTACTAGTCCATAATATTTAGATAAAACGAATAACACGTCAGTCACTTGACATGCAGTATTAGATTCAACTCACTTGAATCCCTTGTTTAATAAAGCTGAGAAGGGCTTGGGCAAGTTCGTAATTGATGGCCACACGAGTACAGCACGGAAGACAAGGACACAGAGACACACACGTAAAGCAAATGCAACAATGTGAGGGAAAACTATTCAATGAGTTATCTTTACGGTTCAATAGCAGTTTTCTATATAATTTGCTCTCATCACTTATGCCTCTAGTTAACTTTACCTCTGACTAAAGACTACATGGCAATATGAATCAGTACCATTATGACGTTTCGTTATATCACAGTATGATAAGCAGTTAGACAACTGTAATGGTCGCCGGTGCCAGCAACGGTACTTTTCGTTTCAAGACAGGTTCATGTGGCACACAGTGTATCTATAAAAATAAAAGAAATGCGAGAATCCCAAACGATTCCTATAATAATAGTAATTGCTGAAACAAAGATACCCGGCTGGGCTGTGCACATTTTTAGGCTGTTAATGCAATATGCCCGTGCCGAACGAACATGTTCAGCATAGTGACTGCAGTTTTGAACAATCACGTTAACATTTGCAATTTATTTCCGCTTAGAACAGTCTGCAATGTGTCTTTTCTCACACTTCGAGATGAATACATTTGCCACACTGTCAATTAGAATGCACATGGATGGGAGCGTATTGATCAGGTTACTTATCAGCTAAAACATGTTTACATCTCTTAGGTGTGTTGATAAGGGTAGAACAAGTGCAATGTGCACTAAATAATTTGAATAATCTGTGCGTTATCTACTAAGAAAAGACCACCAAACGGATAATCTGGCTCTATTTTTTTGTACAGAGCATGAAGTACACACTATGTCCACGACGACGGCTTTAAATGCAACACTAACGAAAACCGGAACACTTATTACGCACAACAAAGGCTTCATACCATGCACGATTGGCACAATGCGAATCTGCGCCAGCAGCTGCCTATTGATTAACAGCACGTAAATTGCATAACGCTGAAGCATCGAAAGGCGCTAAGCTTAACGCTTTTAATATAGCCCGAAATATAACTTCCGCGGCTAAACTGCTTTTAAAAGAGACAAAAAACAAAAAGAGAAATCTTTCAACTATCGTCAAATGCAATGCCTTCAGTTTGAAACGTGTAAAGGTGCTTCCCCGAGCGACTAATTTATTGTTCTCTAACTTTTTCGACTAAATTGCGAAACTGCGAGTGACTGAGCTTATCGCAGGTTTCATGCTCCAAAGACGTTTGTGGTTATATATATTTAAATTGGGTGAATCTAGTTATTTCTTCAAGTCTCGTGTTTTGCTTGCGATAACTTCTCAAACTTATTTAGATTGGTTGCCAGGAACCTTAAAAATACTGCTACTATTTAACTATACGAAAACGGCAGCGCGTACACTGCTGATGCACGCCCCGCAAACACGGCCTTTCATCCGAGTAGGCTAGCAGTTATTCAACTATACGTGTCTGTTTGAAAATTGTTCATGCTAACACAATTTCGAGATATATACGTAAAGCGTGTCACGAAAATTTCACTACACATGCGGCGCAGAATTCATCGCGGCCGGATCGAGCGCCACGAAACGAGATCTGGCTGCTCAACACACGCTATTCGCTTAGTGGCAGTTCAGTATCAAGGTAAAACATGGTGTACTTTCTTTTTTACGCACATCAGCTATGAGGCTAAAATCAACAAGCGTGAGGGATCGCTTGCCGTAAAACATTCGGTATAGTAGAAGCGATAACAACAGCGCGTGATCAAATCATGACAACGACAAACCGATAATATGTCCTGTCGATAAGTATCCTGTGCTACATGCAGCCGATTAGCGCTACGAAATGTGATCGCCTAATCATGAGCTATTGACGCAAAACATCTTTGTTTTGTAGTGCAGTTGACGTGTAATGCCGCAAAGAAGATACACATACACAGACACCAAGGTTCAGGCAGACACCGCACACCGCTACAAGCGTTTACGTGCCTGGCGCAGTCGTTGAGATTTCAAATTGACGCGGACAGATGGCGCACCGCCATTGCGCATGCGCAGGAGCTCCGCGCGCCGCGGGCGTGCGCGCTCCGAGAAGTCTGAGCGCCTTTTCAATTTTCTTTTTTGACTCTTTCTCTCTCTCTCTGAGCTCCATGCACGCGGAACTGGTTGCTTTTCTTTTTAATTTTACTTTTTTTCATTCGTGAAGGAAATGCGCTGGAATGTTGTATTACAAACGCTGTGGGCTATCGTATGAAACTGGAACGCACACATGGATGAATGCGCTGTTTGTAAAAGCCGCTACAGTGCCCTTCAGGCGCTTGCATTATCGCCAGCGACGATGAGTAGTATAGTGCATTTGTAGCATATCTTCCAGCGTGCCGCCAAATGTGATACCCGCACGTATGTTAGTGCAAATTTTCCGTTCCGATGATAGGTCAAAGAAATCAGTACAAAAGGATAGACAGTTGGGCGAGTTGGTACGGTAACATGATTTTGGCTTCTAGCGCGAAGTAAAACACGGACACAGAAAGGAGCAGACAGGACGAGCGCTAACTCTCAACTAAATTTTTATTGAAACGAAGAACATATTTATAGGTGATTGCAAAAACCGTAGCATAAGAACATGACAAGGTAAAAAGCATCAGTTAAACATGTCAGTGGGTATGGAAGTCAAAGAACAAACATTATTTCAGATTAGTACACGTATTGCGAAGGTACTGAAATTCGCAATCTAACAGAGACAACGAAGCATGACTGACGCAAGTGTCTCCTGATCTTTTTATGTGGAAAGCCTCGATAATTTCCCGCGTGGTTTGGCATCTGTGTCTAGAAGGAATTTTTGTGTCTTCAAAGAAAGGTTTGCAACCACAATCAAAACAATGTGCAGCTAAATGTGATGCATTAGGGTTGTTTAGTGAATGTTTGTGTTCTTTTAGTCTAATGTTAATGCATCTACCACTCTGTCCAATGTAAGCTTTCCCACACTCGAGTGGAATCTGATAAACTATGCCCGTGTTGCAAGGCACTAAAGGGGACACATGTTTAACTCCGCAATCATCTTTTCTTTTTTTGCCTTCCTGTTCAAGTCTCCTATTTTTCAAAGGGCACATGTTAGCCAACTTGTATGGGGCCGAGAAAACGGTACTGACGTCATACCTATTGGCCACATTCCTTAAACCATGGGATAATCTATGTATCTATGTAAGAAATCTATGTAATCTATGTAAGAAAAACAGAAAAAAGAAACAAAGTTTGCTGTAGTACCCTACATACATAGAATATCCCATGGTTTAAGGAATGTGGCCAATAGGTATGACGTCAGTACCGTTTTCTCGGCCCCACGCAAGTTGGCTAACATGCGCCCTTTGATAAATAGGAGACTTGAACAGGAAGGCAAAAAAAGAAAAGATGATTGCGGAGTTAAACATGTGTCCCCTTTAGTGCCTTGCAACACGGGCATAGTTTATCAGATTCCACTCGAGTGTGGGAAAGCTTACATTGGACAGAGTGGTAGATGCATTAACATTAGACTAAAAGAACACAAACATTCACTAAACAACCCTAATGCATCACATTTAGCTGCACATTGTTTTGATTGTGTTTGCAAACCTTTCTTTGAAGACACAAAAATTCCTTCTAGACACAGATGCCAAACCACGCGGGAAATTATCGAGGCTTTCCACATAAAAAGATTAGGAGACACTTGCGTCAGTCGTGCTTTGTTGTCTCTGTTAGATTGCGAATTTCAGTACCTTCGCAATACGTGTACTAATCTGAAATAATTTTTGTTCTTTGACTTCCATACCCACTGACATGTTTAACTGATGCTTTTTACCTTGTCATGTTCTTATGCTACGGTTTTTGCAATCACCTATATATATGTTCTTCGTTTCAATAAAAATTTAGTTGAGTTAGCGCTCGTCCTGTCTGCTCCTTTCTGTGTCCGTGTTTCACTTCGCGCTAGAAGCCGAAATCATGAAATCAGTACAGCAATGACGTATTGCAATGTGGTGCAGGCCGTTCCTAACAGTATCCATGTGTGGCCGCGCAGGCATACCGCCTGCGAAATACTGGGTGGGGTCAGAGAATTTGGCACATATTTTAAGTGAATGAGAAACTTCGATGAGTTTATAGTGCAGGATATCAGTAAAAAAAAAAAACCACCCGATGTTGGTGATGCAGCCGAGATATGAAGACAATGTGAAAAGTATCTGAGAATCGGACGACAGAGACAACGCGCACACCACATGCGCGACATCGGTTCATCGCACACTCACAAAGTCTGCGTTGTAAGCTACAAGCATTACGAGTCTCTGTGCTGTTAGATCGATGCCTGTTTGGAATCCACTTGTAGCTAAAGTTGGCGTTTATAACATCTGTTATCACAATCGGATTGGCGTTTTGCTTTCTTTATTCTACTGCCGCAAAAGTCATGCTGTGACAATTGTGAAGGCTGTCTTGGGATTGCCGAGAGCGACTACGTAGATCATATCATGTGGTCAACAAACGCGGAGGTATACACTATGTATATACTAATGTCTACAAATAGGCTCTACACTTATCTCAACGTTATAAAACTTCAGTGGCTTATATCAAACGCAGCTCCGTATTACCATCCACCGGTATCTGCGCTTCGTTACAGCGTACATGGGTTGAGTGGAGATTAACGACTTTTGTCTATTGTCAATCTATAGGCGGCATGTGAACCTGAAGCAATAAGAATTTTACACTATCGGCTGTTTTCTACTTCATCTCACGCCTTATCACAATCGGTATACGGGCTGTTCGCACAAGTTAACATGACCTTTGGTGACGTCCCATCCTATGGCCTTCACCGGCGGTGATGTAGAAAACCGTGGAAAGTAATTCGAATTCCAAAGGAGTATATGGGGTGTTTCACCTAATTTGAGCCAGACATTAAAATATGCAAATGCTACGTAGCAGGAGAGAACAAAGGTAATGTTTGCGGTCGCTTGGATATACTCAGATTATTTTGTTTGCATTCCCCCTGATTAGATAACTAGGGTTAATTTCACAATTATTATAATTAGATGAAAATTCTCAATGATAAAATTGTGGAGCAACATGAGAAACTCCCGATACAGCTTTCTGTTGGCGATTACACGCAATGTGCCTCGAGCAGCCGCTCGCGCAGCAATATATATATATATATATATATATATATATATATATATATATATATATATATATATATATATATATATATATATATATATATATATATATATATATATATGGGGGGGGGTACGAGAATATGTGCATGTGCGTGTTTGTGAAGAACTACGTAGACTGAGCATAGAGAAGAAATGAACACCTCGTTGACTTTTTTCTATAGACCGTCTATAGACTGCGAATAGACAAAAAGGAATAGAAATCTTATCGACTTTCGTCTATCGAAAGTCTATAGATAAATAATAAACCAAAATGAATAGAGACTGTATCGACTTTTTCATCTATAGGTAGTCTATAGAGGGGAAGCAGACAGAAAAGAAGCAAACACCTTATCGACTTTTGTCTAAGGACCATCTATAGACTGAGAATAGACAAAAAGATATAGAAACGTAATCGACTTTCGTCTATAGACAGTCTATAGACTTTATATCAACAAAAGTCGAAATCTATAGAAAGGCAAGGTCGTCAATAAAAAGTCTATAGACTTTCTTTAGACAGTCTAAAGTCATTTTGGTAAAGGAAAGTTCAGTCTTCAATTGCTCATTTATAAGAAGCACGTGGTTGATGAGCTCGGAGAAAAGGAATACCTTAGCATACGTAACTGGTCTGTGAACATTACAAGGTCTCTGGGTATTTTTGCTTACTGTGGGTGTTATCTGCAATCGTGTGCGAAGGCAGTCATTGCGGAAAACTCATATTTGCTAACGTCTGATTGCTAACTTAGCAGAGGCGCGTCAGCGCAGCAGCTGTACACTCTAAGAAGAAAAGGAGTAAACGGGGTATTGAGGTTAGTTCTTTAGGGGAGGAACTGATCTGCCACAACGATTCCTCCCCTTAAGGGTGTAAGTGCGAGGGGACGAACTGTTACTTCCCATGCGGTTACTCCTTGGAGGACTAACAGTTGTGCTTTTCCGATGCTCCTCAAAGGAGTAATGGTCATTCTTTCCGATGCTCTGCAATGGTGTAGTTAATGAAATTAGGCATTTATACCCTGATAAAAAAATTGCTGAGCTGAAAAAAAAAGGTGCCCGAAAGTAGGATTCGAAGTCACGTCCTCGTGCTCATCAGGTACTCTTACTCTAACCACTTCACCACGGCAGGTACGTTGACAGGACAGGATATTGAGACGAGGTTACGCATCGGAACACAGGTGCGGCAATGTAAAAGCGACTCGGCTTTTTGTGTATGTAATGCGGGGAGAGCCTATCGTTGAGTGTACTTGCAACCATAGGCGACTGCGAAAAGGAATCTGCTTGAATATTCTTAGGGTGATTTAAACTGAGGCACTACACGATGTACACGTGTAGCGAGCTCTAACGGGGCGCCCAAGACGACAGAGAAGGCCAATTTATCTGTCGCTTAGCGTGTCCCGTTTCAGCTACAAATCACTTCAGTTAAGTTCGTAATCTCCTTGGAATGGAAGGAATTTAGGTACTATTGACCAGCAAAATTTGACAGCCTATGAATTACTAGCGTGTTTAATGTGTGTCGCTCACTTATGGCGTGCGCACGAAGGGCATGGCTCTTCACATTCCAGCTTTTAAATTTCACGCAAGTTTTTTCACGAAGAGGCAAAGTAATGCTTTGCACGTAACTCAATGGACAATGCACGAAGTTCAAACTATTCATGATTTACAGACAATACCGTTTTATCCGCATCGCTCGAGGACACTGACGAAAACAGCAGAATGCATGGGGAGTAACTGTTTTCGTTCGTCCTCCCGTTGCTCTCTATCAGACAGGGGACTAAACACTTACTCTACAAAATTTGCACACAGCACGCAGATTCATGCAGTTAGTCCCTTGAGTGACGAAAGCGCCCTTTTTAGGACTAACTGCCCAGTTACTCCCGTCTTCCCCGGGATTTTTCCTAGAGTGTAGTATGCAGTAAATAGCCAGGGTACACTATCATGTAGTACAAGAAAAGAAACGAAAGCAATTCCGGCAGCTGCTTGCAACCTGGAACGTTTCGCCAACTTTCCCCGCAGTGTGCCATTTCGCAGTAGACTGTATTCCGCAGTTTCAGCAGTGAGCGCGCATTCATTATTCTCCGCGAACTTTCGACACTGGTATGTAACAAGCCGACACAAAACTATAGTTTACGCTCGGCTGTGATCACTGTGTGCTTATGCACGCTTTGATAACACAGCAACCATGTACTTCAGGAGGCATGCACCTTCGCCATTTTATTGACCCATTTTTATGGCCTGTGTGCGGCTTAGAGAAAATAAACACGGAATAAAAACACAAATCCCAGAACTAACAATTCATTTGGCCGCTGGAATTCCGCTAATCCTGAAGATCGTTGGTCCGTATTGAAAAGCTGTACTCGTAGAGTTTGTTCTCGCGCTTTCGAGTGCTTATACTCGTGGATCCCCGAGTTCCATGAGGCCCGAGTGTGATTCACGTTGCGCGGGAAGCATGAAATCAACCGCACGTTGCGACTGAAAAGCGCTATCTTTTGTTCGTTATCGGCCTGGAATTTTTCATTAAAGGCTTCTCTGACTGTGCGGCACAAAGCGCTGGTAGCTTCCGCGGAGCATGTTCGTTGGCTGCTTCCGGCTACAATGGAATGGCGAAATAACACGTTGGAGAAGCGCGTGCCACTCAACAAAGCGCTGGATTAAGGTTGTCTGTCGAGTCGAAACTAGGACAGTGGACCGGCAACGACGGCGTTTGGATTGAAATTGAATTCAAATTCAGCCCCAAATACGTGTAGCCTTGACGGCAGTGTATGGTAGCGGCGACTTTGTTGGCGACGCTCCTCTAATTACGATGTTTGATTGCTAATTAAGCCACTATTTTGACGGAATAAACGGATTGATTAGCAGTGGCTTGGAATATTGGACTCGCACTGTGCCAACCAGAACTACTTGTAACTGTGGATGAGTGTATTTTCTGAAAAAGTGAGTTTGGTTGCAGTGTGTAGAGGTGAAGGGAGTGTTTTTTTTTTCGTCTCTCTGCGATGTGCGTACAGAGCATACGCTCCTTATAAACCTACAAAATGGAAGTTCTCCTTTTTTTTTCATATCTTTAGGCACCAACGCAGGCTGTTCAGTGAAGTTATTTTTGAGAGCAATGCAGCAGAGAATATCAGGTGTGTTTTTTTTTTCGGCCCCGTATATACCTGCGCCGCGTAAATTTGGTATTGCGCTTTAATAACTGACAACCTCATTAAATATCTGATTTCACTAGTGCAACTTTTAGTTCATGTTGGGTGGGTTTGGCAGTTGAAGAATTGAATCCGGTCAGTGTTCAAGGCACCTCCACTTAGAGCGAATCTCTAAAATAGCGCCAGTTTTGTGAAATCCTTTAAAATCTAGTACGAAATTCATTCGCATTCTACACAGTTTTCTCTCCAAATGCGTAAAGCATTCTGCGAAAAATCTGGGCGTGGCACTTTCTTAGTTCACGGTTATTTAGTACTTTAGTGCACGGTGTAACCACCATCCAACCCGTTTCACAACGTGTTGCCGGCGGACAGAGGTATTTGGAATCCCAAGGAAGTTAAGCTCGGGAAGCAGCGTGTAAAATAACTTTTAACTATTAAGTTTGTGCTCAGGAACTTGCCTATTGACATCAACGAAAACCCGAAAAGCTCGTAAAACGGGATAACAGAATGGCGCAGTCTGGCAGGTATGTCATATGCAGGAGATCCACCTAAACCAGATCAAAAAAAAAAAAAAACTGTCATCTTATTTATGTGATTTGAAGACAACTGTGTGTTGTTTAAGTTATTGCGATATTTTGTGGCAATCGTTTGTCGTTTCTTTGTTTCCTCTTTTGTCACTTCATCCCGAAGATTGTGCGGCTGGCAGCAGGATTGAGCAGTGGCGATTGCTGCATCGGCACAGTTCCGGATGAGGCTTAGGTTCTCACGCATTGTCTTTGTCCAGGTACTGGAGCTTGCCAATGTGTCGACGTACCTGCAACTGCCGCTTACCATCACGCATCACTACCGAGGCGGAATATGCGGTAATGCAGTTGTACGCGAGCGCATATGTGCACAGCTGTGCTCGTCTCTCGCGTTGCTGTGGAGGCATGTTGCTGGAAGACCCGACATCCAAGAGTGGTCGCTTTGTCATTTGCGCGCAGTTCTGCTAGTTAGTGAAACGCTCGTAGTTTTCTCGCGTGGTCAGGCGTTTGCTAAATTCCGCCGTTTGCAGCAAGGGACCAATATCGACTAACATCGGGTGTTCATGATGATCTTTATTTCCAATTAAGGTCGCTCGCCCGACAAAAAACGATTGAACCAGTTTAGAATAATTTTGTCTCATAACACGTTTTTCTGAAACTTCGTGCATAAGCTATGGTGTAATCGCTGTAATTAAACACTGCAACGGTGGTCAGAGTAAAGCGTAGTGGCTCAAATTTTAAATGGGAGCTAGGTGAGTATTTTTACGTATACAAGGGCGATCAAACAGTAGCAGTGTTCGCTTTGCTGCACGCTACCCGTGTCACTTGAAACGAAAAAAATTCCGAACTACAGAACAATTATGCGAAAACCGTACCATAAGCATAAAATACTTTCGCACCAACCCCGCGAGTTTGCGGACATATCTAGAAAATGGTATAGCAATCAGGACGCTGACAAAGTTTACATGCTTCCGGCTCTGACTCTCGAAATGTACATTTCAAGGATGTACCCTAGTATAATAATGGAATGCTATAGAATTTAGATTGTATAAAAGTGCAGTCAATGTTTGTCGCGTAATTTCTGATGATCGCTTGCGCAAATAAGGTATCGCTGAAGAAAGATTGCCTCTCTGTCCCGGCTTCCCGGTTTTTATGAACTGCTTTGTTTTTACGGAAATTCCCCTAAATTAGCGACAGCTTTTTGCATTTATCCCTGCAATGAGCCCTCTTTTTGTTATAGTAAGCGATAAGAGCTTTTCTCTCCTTTCGTGCACACCTTCTTCCTAACAGTGACGAAGCAAAACAGGATAGAATATGCACCATGTACAGAGCAATATTCCGTGTCTCTATGCATATTCAGCGTGGTTGGCACCGAGGCCATTGTCATCCACAACGGTTCTTACCTCATGTTTACCTTCATTTTCCCGGAAGTATGTCGTAGTGCGGCGGTGCGGGCAAAGCTTAGCACACTGATTTTTTTAATATTATAATTGCCTCCTCCGAGGAGCAAAGTAAAAAAATCTGCCGAAGAAGAAGTGCTAAGACTTTGGGGTCAGAATTGGAATTTTTCATTGTGGATGTATGAAACGTTCAAGAGTACGAAGGCGTAAAAGGCGAGAAAAGTGTTTAAAATTTTATCTGTACTTAATTCACGTTAATTTTAGTGACAGTGAACATATGGATAGCACGAGTGTGTATAGTGGAGCTGGTAGGTCTCGACAACGTTACCAACAGTAATGTGGAACCAAACTTAAAAATATAACAAGCGCTACGTTAACCCACGCACAGTGAACGAACTCTTTTATTGACATTGGCCACGCACACAAACAGACGCTGAAATGCCGCAAATTGGATAGGGGACTATGGCATACGCGCCAATTGAAACAGTATACATATAACATCAGTGATGATACCTTGGTGCTAGTACGCGTGACATGAGCTGGTACTATGTATAGCTAAGGTTATTCCACTGCTTCGAAATAATTAAGTAGCAGGTTTGCGCATGGAAAATAGTGGCTTTGAGCATTTGATGTACACAACATTGTCGGCACGTGGACCAAAATTTATTATAGTACCTCAATGTTTCCCAGCGCGGGTTGTAATACAAACTTTTTTTTTCCCTTAGCATCGGTGTGCACCTAGAAATTCATATTTTCGGTTTACAACATCTCATGCGACAAACACCGTGTTATGCTGTTTCTCTGGCTGGAGGCACGGACTGCATTTGACTTTTGACTTTTCGCGGAACGCATGCCTCGTGAACTTTTGAGTACTGCTGTAAGTGCCGTCACGAGCGAAGTTGTGGAAACCGCAGCGGCAGCGAAAGATTTCATTATGATGACGCCACTCTACAGCCTGGAAAGGAGACATACATTGCGTTGCTAGGACGCCCACATATACAGTCTGCGTGCAAAGTTTACGAATGCCGTGCATTATATACAGCGCTCAGCTTCAGGCTACATGTGGCACCCGTGGCCTGCAAGCATGTGCTGGCGATTGTGCGTACATATCTGTGCCACCATATCTGTACAGGTGCTCATAAATGTACCCGCATTTTAAGCCTGTTTTAAGGGTAATGATAACAGACGAAGTAATGCCTTTCTGCATGAATTTACCTCAAGGCAATGAAGGTTCGAGACGTATTCGTAGCGCATTCGTTACTCTGCAGCATGAAAAATGCAAACGTATGTGGTGGCATGAGCCCGACTTGCTCTGAATGATACTCCAAAAAAGCCTGCGAATGCCTTCTTGTCAAATGGTGCTACTGACAGCGTGATCGCTTTCACTGTCAGTTTCAGTGACACTAGTGGAACTGCAACACTTTCCGTGCATAAATGCTTTTATTTTTGTTTTGTGGCTGGCTCTTATCTGACGTGCACCATTTAACGCAATGAAGACATCCGCTATAAGACAGAACTCGGCTATAGGTCTTTGATGTCGAGGAACTTTATCTCTGGAGGGCAGCACGAATAATGAATAGGAGCAGCGTTGCTGTCTACGATTCTTTAGTGTGAATTGCAGTGTGATCTGTCGATGTTTACTCGGAGACTTTACCTGCTTCCCTGAGCACGATATAAAACTAGGAGAGCTGCTCATGTAGTTCGCATCGCGTATCAGTGCTGAACTTGTTAGCTATGCGGCCATGTCTTGCACGGCTCTTTTTCCTTTGTTAAGTAAAATACATACTAGGTGCTTTTCTTTTATTTTTGTTTGCGCATACTAGTTTTCGGAACCTCCTTTTAAACTTTGGCGCTCAAGGTTGTCAGTAATTTGCTACGCGTCATCTTTAGCTTTGCTAAACAGGGCAATGTCATCTACCAACGGCAAGTTGCTGATTTATTACCCGTTTATTCTGGCCAATAATTCTTCCCTATGTACAATTTGGAATACTTATTCCACTCAGGCGGTGAATATCTTTAGACACATCGTGTATCTTTGCTTTGCACCCATGTTAATAGGTACTTTTTGCCTTCCTTATGAGGAACTATGGTAGCTGTCGAAGTTGTTGTTAATTGCTATCATATTAACTTAAGCTTCCGCTATACTCCACGACTATGTAGTAATGCTTCAGATAGGGCGTTCTTCTAATCGCGCGCTTCCGCTCCCTTTTAATGCAGTGGCACATCTCACTAGCGAACGATGCGCATGAACAGAAATTTGCTGTATATCATGTCTCTTGCAGGTGAAGCAGTGATAACGCGTTTTGAAAGACGCCGTACACGCCATGTGCTAGAGAAGGGCGTTCAGCAATTATGAGGTTCTTTTGACGAACGTGTGCGTTTAGTGAGGGCTTGTTTCGTGTGCATAATTTTTCTGCATTGATAGCGGTTCTTCCGATGAATGCTAAACATTACGCCTGTATATTATTATTTGCAATTTTCGTTAACTTGGTAATAACCAAATCGTTCTAATTGCCATTTGATTTTCTGTCTCGAGGCATGACATCGTAAAAATGTAGCAGTTACATACAAACTCTGCCCGTGTTCATGGCTGTTTTGATTTCCCTTTATTCCTTCATTAACTTGGTTACTGCATTGGACTACCTGTAACCGGAACAATTTCACAGCGGTGCATCGGGCAGGTTTTTTTAAACTAATCGCCGTAGTTACCAGCGCTGTGAACTTGATTTTGTGAAGACAAAGCTTAGGGCGTTCAGCGCATGACAGTATGCCTTTCTTCCTGTTTGCGCAATACCGCATACGACGGTATCAAAATACTTGGTCAAGTAGTTGCATGTTTGGTTTGTTCTAAACTTGATGGTTGAGATTATTGACATTACTGTTCATGCTGACAATGTGGTGATACTCACTGATGCTACTGAAGGCTAAAAGACATCTATTGACAGCTTTTTCTGGGAAAATACGGGCTGACGAACTCAACACAATCATTCGTTCCCACTATTTTAATTCGTGGCTAAGAGTTTCCGTAGTTTCTCTGCTAAACTTTTTCCTACAGGGAAAAACATTTGACGTTGAGAAAAAAAAAAGAAAAACATCGACATAAATGAGGCATTCCTTCCATTCGCGCTGCCTAGTCGGCATCTCATTATACGAGCGTTGTCATAGCTCTATAACCTGTGAGAGGAAAATTAACTAAAATGATGCAGACTCCAAAGATGGGTGTATTTTTCGATCTGTTTCACTACATTTGTTTTAAATGTTCCGGAGTAATCACTGCTGGTAACGCGTTTCTGAGGACAAACATGTCATCGCAAGCATCTACATCTCGTCGAAACGCGGAACGAGAAAGCAGCATCAGCAAGCGAGTAGAGCGCTGTTCGTTCTAAGCTTCCCACAACGGCACCGGACTCCATGAGAAAAACCCTCTTGGTCAGGCACTAACTGGCAACTAGGGCGACGTCCCATTTTCACAATACAAGAACGAAAAAAACCAGAAACACACATACCGGAATAGTTTTACAGGCCTCTTTCAATATTGTACCTTTCCGGGCATCGTCAGTTATCCAAACGCAGGCCCGAGCTTGTTATGAGAATAACCCTATTATTTCGGACAGCGCTTCATCACGAGAAATAGGATGGAGTAAAGTAAATCCTTGGTGTTTTATGGGACTAGGGTCATCGCTTGATCGCCTACCGACGCTATTTTCCCCAGCAAAAGCTCTTGCTGTGAAAGCGATTGAGTATTGAATGGCTGATCTGGCTACGTTTCTGACGTAACGATTGATTTACCCTTTAATTTCTTCGTCGCTATTATCCTGTTTAGTTGGCAGATGTTTGGGCAATATCCGACGTACAATGTTGCATGTCGAAAGACCTCTGAAACGTATCCCGAAAGAATTATTTATCTCACGTCGCCCTGACCTGCCCCCTTGTTCAAGACTCGCGTTCTCGTTTTTGTGTACTGGCATTCCTTGAAGGGACAGTAAACCGTGTTTCGTAACAAACGACAATGCCCTGCGATTCTGCCCGCGGATTCAGCGCTTTCCGTTCGCAAGAATTGGCATTGTCCAGCGCCTTCGCTATCACCACGCTCGCTGCCACTCTTGCTCGGCGACTCTTATTAGGAGCAAGCGCGACGGTCCGGCCTTTGTAAATCCGGGCCTGTGAAGCATTTCGCCGATCTCTCTCGCCACAGGTCGTATCACGCACTTCTTTGTTACCTCCGGACAGTGACACTGAATTTCCGGCTGCAGCAAGACTGAGTGAGTTCGGGCCCTGTATGGTTTCTCGAGACGTTATACGGCAAACGCTTTTCTGTCCACGGGGGGTGACGTAAGGCTGCTGGCAGAGGCCGCCTCTTTTCACGGACCAAAGGAGTTGTTCACCGCTGCCAACGACTCGTGTAATTGAAACTAGATTGCGCCGCGTCTTTCAACGACGTCCGTGGCTCCGTGTCGGAATTGCACGGACATGACTCGAACTTAGGCACTTTTACGCGTAAAGCTTGGCCTCGCGCACGCAGACCTAAGAATGCTTCTTGAGAGTGCCTTGCCATTCAAGAAATTATTCGCAGCAGCATATCGAGTCTAGAAAGCAGCGTTTCACCACTGTTGCGAACCCTCCAGCAGGCGTGTATATCTATTCTGCTTACACAAAGATGTCCGAAGTCGCGATCTTATCACGGTTCGTAAAGTGAACCGTTCGCTTTGCCTCGTGTGATTGGTTAGAATGGCGTTTTCGTCAGCAAAAACGTGATTCTGATCAATCACGCGTAGCTAAGCGTTCTATTATTTGTGAGTCCGAAACCGCTCAGGTGTAGTTTTGCTAACGATACATTCATTCTGTAACTTCCCCGTGTGTGTGGGCTGTACACGCACTTTAAAGTGGCGGTCAAAGCAGAGAAAGAGAAAACGTTTTCCCTGTCATTCTTCTTGCAACGTGCGATGGAAGCGATACGAGGTTCGGTGCAATTCAGCGGCAGTTTCGCCGAAGTCGTCCCTGTAACGTTAACGGTGGTTGCCGTTACAGCGTATCTATAGTCATCAGCCCGTACAACCATCCGCAGAATTCGCTTAGAGGAGTTGTTTGTTGCGGGTGCCTAGGCTTTGTTGTTATCCGCTTCCGTATATGTCCTGCTTCAGAAAGCTTGGGAAATTATGTTGCCGTGATGCCATTCGTTCGGTTATTATTTCTCCTCGCATAGATTGACTGAAGAAAAATAGAATAATGACGGGAACGCGGATGTTTTATTCAGTATTCGAGGACAAGATTCCGTACCCTTAATAAAAAATTGTGCGTCCACCAATCATTCTGTAAAATGTGGTGTGGCGGTTCCCTTAGCCTGTCACATGGTACCGGGACCGTACGTAGCCTATAATCGAAATCTTATGGAGGGAAAGCAGTGGCCTTTATGCTCTAATTTAATACAAGTTCATGTCGGGAAACTAGAGATGGTATGACCATTCATTGTATAACCGGCAGCAGAACTTACAAGGAAACGTTCAATTTTTACGTGGTTCCCAGACTCATGTCGAGTGATACGCCGTTCGAAACTTGTCTAGCAATCTGCGTTAGGCCACTTTATGTCTCATATCACTTTAAATCCCGCAACGCATCCTCCATAAGTATTTCTTGCAAAATAGCTTTGCAACAAGGTACAACTTATAATGTCTTCTGCAAACCGCTCAAACTAACTTTCTCTTTCAGGTGTTGTCCAAACTTAATTGACACTAAGCCGCGGTGTTACTTTGAATTCACTCTCCGGAATGTCTTCTTAATTTCTCGAAAGTGCAACACCGAAATACGTCACATGTACGAGTACGAAAGGACAAACACAAATTTGAAAACATTAGGAGCAATGATTTAATTTTTGTTTTCTTTTCACATGATAAAATCGTAACACAACTTCAGGTAACGACATAGATTGGGTACAACCTTGTAATCAGCACTTCAGGGTCGGCACTAGGAAGGGTCGCCATGATTTCAGAACACTGCGTTACTCTCCTCTTGGCGGATTTATGTCCCTTCTTTTACCTGAAACACTCACTGCGCAAGTTTCACGCGAAATCCTCGCACAATCTTGGAGCCTTCAATATAGAGCCGAAGGTACTGATGTAGCTTCGGCCCTGCACAGTAGAAGACATCAGAGATAACATGACTAGATTAAAAGCACAAAGCACTCTGTCATTCATAGTTCATATTTAGGGGAGGAGAGACACTTAGGTTAAGTGAGCATCACTTCTGAGGTTTTCATCCTGTGGCCACTGCCTCTACATCATCTTAAGCCGGGGCTCTTGTATGTATACAGGAAAGGAGCATGCGTCAGAACAAAATGAAAAAAGTGGCACGCTCTTTCTCAACATTGACAATCACATAAGTTTGCGGCAAAGGCAAGATAGTGAGACTTACGTGCTATTTTTGTCAAAGAAATGTGAGAAATGAAAACCTTCAGCAGGACCTGAACTTGTAAGAAACAAAAGAACGCCGGCAAAACATAATGTCTTTCATAAACGTTTTTTATCTCTCACTCGCTACACGCACAATCATTTTGATGTAAGCTGCACGCAAAACCAAGCAAAATAGAAAGCGGCAACTTCAAGATTTCTGTGATGTTTAGTTTCCCAAGCATCTACAGAGTTTAATTTTCAGAACTCTGCTGAGGGTGTGCTTAAAGCTTACCGCTGCGCGCGCACTACCACACAACACTTTCACTGAGTCTGAGTGAACCAAATGCGGATATTCACCTTAGCGTATTAGAAACGCCAACATTGTCATTCCAAGCGCTGGTCAACTTAAACCACGCGTCAACGGATTTAAGTTGAAGGACGCTTGGACGCCCTTTTGGAGCATTGTAGTTTATCATACTTGTTACAAGATTAACTCCACACGCTGAATAAGCAAGGAAACGAAAAGTGCCCTTTTGCTTCAGGACGCTGACCTGATGGAGAGCAGCGAATACGGTTCCCAAGGATCGGGTCAACAAGTGGTCGTCCCAATGAGGTGCCCCTTCACCTACTGCACCTCTCTAACATTGTTTATCAAGCATTTACTGTCCCGTCTTCATCTTGTGATGTGGATATTTAGGTAGTTGATCTTCGACAGTGTCGGAGGGAGCAGCTTGCTTCGGCGTACGATTCACAACATGTTCACAAAGCCGTTGCGGCAGTTTCTCGCCGCTGCCTCGATAGCCGTCTGCCTAGTGGTCGACCGGGCTAGCTGAACTGGGCGATACTGCGTTGCTTGTGCTGCGACCCGTTGGTCGTGATGCGCTGCGTGTCACTGCGGGAGTGGGCCATCCGCATGAGGTCCACCGAAGATCGGGCCACGTCCACCAGGCCGCAGCGGGACTTCCACATGAGTACGAAGGCATCTTGAATCTCACGCATGCGCACCACGTAGATGACTGGATCGACAAACGACTTGATCAGCACCAGTGTGTTGGTCAGTATGCCGAAGGTGAGGCGCACGTCAAGAGACAGCGACGTGATCGGCAAGGGACAATCGAGGCATGTTAGTACGTAGAAGAGCACGGCTGGCATCCATCCTATGAGGTACGTGCCGAGTATCAGTAGTGTGGTGTAGACGGCCTTGACGCTCCTGCGCAGTTGTCCCGGAATCTGGGCAGAGATTCCCGCTCCCATTTGGTGGCGTCGGACCAGCAGGAAGATGTGTGTATATATGAAACACATGAGTACCAGTGGCACGAAGAAAAGTCCAGAGAGTATGACGCGGAAAGTGCTCCAGAGCATGAAGTCATAGCGACAGTCGGCCACCTGGAATCCCTGCCCGGGTACGCTTGTGAAGTACAAGAGGAAGAAAAAGAGGGGCACAAGCCACATTGCTGCCGTCGTCAGCCATACAGTGCGTCGAGTCACAGTTGCAGCGTAATGAAGAGGCCGCAGGATACCGATGTAATGGTTCACGGCGAGAGCCAACAGGTGAAGCACGGACGCGATGAGGCCTGTTAGGCGAAAGGCTTCCAGGGACAGCGCCCAGCAGGCCGGAGGCTGGATGTGGTACAAGGTCGGAAGGAGGCTGTTGACCACGAGACCGACGCCGACCACAAGAGACGCGTAGGCGTTCGCCGCTGATAAACTCAGGCTGAAACAGAGCGTCGGGCTGGGGCTGCGTCGCAGCCAGTGGGCCGACTCGACTATGACAAGGTTGAACACCATGGACATTAGGCAGGCGACAAGCATGACGGGCACCGCGAGGCGGTACACGTCGCGGGCCACTTCTAGCGGAGACCTCACGGTCACATTGAAGTCCGCCGCCGTAACGTTAGCCGCACTCATGGATACGGTTTAGGTGTTTCCTCAAAAGAGCGCAGTCGAGTCCGCAAGGTCCTAGTGAAGAAGAAAGGCCGCGTGGTCGTCATGCACTCTGCGATGCTCTTTTTTGGTTACAGCCAACGACAGCCTACCGCTTCCAATTCTAAGTTCAATCATCTTAAAAACCTAGTTTGAACGATGATGGGAAAGTTCTAGAAATGTTGCTTTTTTTCGGAAGGAAACGGCGGAGAATTCATGGGTAGTCCACGTCAGTGAATACAAACACAGATGTCTAGCTCAAGGGAAACACCGGCTGTGCTGAAGCGCAGGATTGTGTAACTTAAAGACGTGTTTAAACGACGGCGCGATCAAGGATGCGTAGTTGTTTATAGAGCGACAACAGTTCACTTCGTTGAGATGCGCAAGAAGAAACAACCCAATGTTTCAAGATGCGAGAAGTTTTCTACGATTGGTTCGCGTTACACTTCACATTTCACGTCCGAGTGCTAGATTGCGGGTGTCAAGTTCTTTTTCAAAGACGTGTCGCGAAAGTTTCGGCTCAGTCTGTACTCACTTGTCGCTCACAGTTGAAAATATCCATCAAAGCCGTCTTACGTTTTTTTTTTTCTTTTTCTTTTTCCTAGGATGTGCTTGAAATCATCGCTAAAGTTCTTTCGGGAACTTTTCTCACGTCACAGTTCACATTTTTGTCGATTGTGAAGGTGAAAAATAAATTGCTGCAAAGTAGAGTTCTTTTCGCACTGACTGTACACAGAGCTGTGAGGACAGTAAATGTTCAGTTGCACTGGTCGTCAGGTTCCTCACACTTCGAAGTCCTGCAAGTCACAGTCCTGCTCGTCCCAGTCGGCAGATTGCTCAAGCGGCAGTCGGCGCAAACTTCTTGACCCAGCAAATGCAGGGCGTTATTATGGAGAAGTCGTTTTCAATTTCCGTTCTTGTCACAGGTCACACCGCGGAAGGGGATGGCCATTGATATAGGCCAGAAAATAAAGTTCGTGTGGGCAACGACCCGCTCACGATGTATGTTGCCGGATGCTCACGTCGATCGCACAGGCCAAAAGACGAGTTTGGTGGCAGTGAGTGGAAAAGGCCGATAGCCAATTCGTCGCACGTCCCCCGTAGCTTCACCAGATCAGCGGCGGCCCGTCCAGCGATTCGCGCACAACCGCGCTGTCTGCTACGTCTGGCTGCCGTGACGACTCGAGCGCAGACTGGCGCGGCGTGGGCGTGCGCCGCCTTTGTAGTTCGCCGTGCGCACCGCTTGGCGCTGCGAGCGGCGCCTTACGAGCCGAACGGGTCTGTGGGGATGGGAGAAAGCGGGATGCGAGGATGCCCCTCTCGAATGCTTCTCTCCTCTGCAGCGATCCCTCTTACTTGCTTTCACTTACTCCCTACTACTTGCGCGCGTGGTTTATCTGAGAAGCTCAACAGTTTGCCGGCCGCTCGTCGGCAAAGCGCGGGCTGCCCTGAAGTTCTATTACTCGCCGTGGCGGTCTCTGCCCCTTTCTGCAGGGTGATTAACTCTTCAACTCGCCGTTCGTTTCATAATTGCACTTCGGACCGCTAGTCTTGCTGTTTGACGTCTTGCCAGCATGCCTCAAGTGTTCTTTCGCGTAGAACATTTTAGTACATTATATGCGCGCCCTTGTTTGCTCGCTGTATATATCAGAAGATTCATTTCGAGAGGTTATCTTTGCTTAGTTCACTTTTCCACCACGAAATGGTCACTTAATTTTCGCCTTCATAGCTTCGTTTTCAAAAGTTTTATCTATTCATACTCGAACTTTGCTTGCACGTAAACGATTCTTGAGAGCAGCCGTTGCACCTTGCAAGCACGTGCCCCGGTCGGGATTAGCAGGCGAGGCAGCGGCGTCATGCTGCCTACTTGCATTGCTGAGCAACCAGTCTCTCGCCCGGTGTCTTCGAATGCACATTTGTTAACTGCTTTTAGGGTGTGTAATATTCTAATTGGCAAGTATCGAGATATAGTGTAATAAAACAAAAGCTAGAGTGAAGTCGAGATGATCTTCCCCGTCAGTTCATATTGGGTGTTTAGAGTCTGTCGTGTTTTTATCTTCTCTCAAAGCGCCAATGCATTAATTATCGCGGTAGAGCTAATGATCTGGCCATTTTCTTGTGTTTTAACCAAGACGGCTCTTCCGAGTGGCCCGTCCCATGTTTCCGCTATAATGACGGAAGCATGGTCCGGAACTTGTGTACAGAAGCGGGCCTTCCTACAATATAATGATTTTCGTCCTCCCTGTCCTTTGTCCAGGCCCGTCCTGAAACTTCGCTCATCTTCTTTTAGTCAGGAAGAGAAGCCGTAAGTGTCAACACTTACGAACCAATTCGTATACGTCAGCGAATTGTAATATGTTCGGCGCAACGCCGAGCATTTTAATACGGAGGCAGGAGCACTCTTGTTAGCGAAGCTAATCGAGTGAAGGTTTAAAAGAAAAAAAAAAAAAAGAGAGAGAGAGAGAGCTCCGTAATTTCTTATTGGATGTTATGGCAGCCGTTTATTGTGCGAAGCTAGCATTTATTGTCCACGTATGCTGTTAGGGTTGCAATTCTTGAGTTTATGAACCACACTAACCTTTATGTGTGAAGGTAACATAGATAAGCAAGCGAAAAAAGGTGAAGCTAACTTCTTGTGATAGATACCTGAAATTTTACCTATCCCCGCAGACTCGCAAAAATTTTCAAGTTGTAAATGCGGTGGGAAGCAGTTGGTTTTAACATCGCCAAACATGGGCCCCCACAAGTCTACAGCCGTAAAAAATCAGTCTACAAAACTTTCCCCCCTACACGAGGATCGCTTCATAACGCTATACACTACCGTCCATGTTTTTCATAACAATCAAGGGAAGCATGCACACACAGCGCCAACACGAAAAGGAACGCTTCAATTGTGTGCTAATAGGAATTTCTGTAAACTTGTAAACTGAAACCTTACTGTTATTGTATGTATAGTTTCCGTGTTGAAGAAAACTACCAATGGAACCTCTTTATAGTTCACCTCACCAACAAGAGTAATGTCCGCCTTTCCACTGGTATTTTGCATAATTTTGCATAACTGATCTTCGCTAATTAACTGATTGAGCGGAATATTAAAGATGCTCTAAGGAGCGCCGCACGACAGCAAAGTAGCGCACTGTCCCTTTCCGAATGACTGCTTCTCGGTGACATCGGTGAATTATATTGCACAAGACAACGGCCCCACAGCTGTGCGAAGTGTGCCGTTCGAGAATGTAGTAAAGCGCTAACTTGCTTTTGCCCTCAGAAGAAAAGAAGCGCACTCCGCGTGCGGCGTCGAGCACACTTTGTTAGTTGAAGTAAAACATCATTTTCTATACTCGCGGGCAACTGTTCTTGGCTATGAAGCGAAAGCTACGCAGATGGAGCTTCTGCACATGGCTGTATTCGTACGCTGTGTAGTGCGGGCGCGCTTGGCACCGGTTTCGGTTTCGCCACCCTTGCACAACCTCTTTATTTAAGTGAAGGCAAATACAATTAACTCGGTGGGAATCAATGTTTATTCACATTCGATATGTACGACGTTCTGGGCAGCGAGCATCGCAGCCTGCGTCGGCGCTCTGAAGCAGCCGTGTGACATCGGTTAGGAGTTCGACGCGGAACCGACGCTGGCGTCGGTAGAGCCGGCGCTGCAGTAAGCTCGCTCACTCGTTTGTAGTACATGCTGAAGGTTGCGATTTCCAGATGGATTCGCTTGCTTTCCGCGCAGACGCTGCAAACACTTCTTTTTTTGTGATTCAACACTCTTTTGTTGCTAAAGTTCGTCAACAGCCTCTCAGGGGAGTTGATTGGTGGGGCAGCAAGCGACAAGCACTCACCAGAAGACACTGGCGTCATTTTGCGTTTGATGAATGTGCAAAACGTGCGACGTTTTCGGGTGTGCGAAAACTCGAAAGAGCAAACTAGAGATACAATACAATAGCAATAGCTGACTGGTGAATGTTACGTATCGTTTCAAATTAGGTGCTGTAAAAACAAAAAGAACATTGTTTTGTATTTTCCACGTAAGAAAACGTAAGCACAATTGCGGTCTACTTCCAGCAGCAGGGAAAAAGGCGCGCTTAGTTTCCGCAGCGTTCGCTTCGTAGCCAAGAAAAGTTGTCCGCGAGTATAGCGTAACTTGTAGCGACAGTGTGTTGGCTCCGCCACAAGCGTATTACTTACGCGGCGGTGCACCCTTCAAGGGATCAGAAGGAAATAGTATATTGGTATAAATTGGAGCTTCCTCTTTCAACGCTCTTAGTGGATTTGTTCGACAAATGGGAATTGTCATTCGTAGACGAGCTTAACGAGAAAATTTTTTTCTCACTTCATACCCATATCAATATGTCCATGGCGTCGTTGTGACTACGTGAATTTCACGATATTTTCGCGTTTCCGGGTCACTTTTTTAAAGAGAGAGAGAGATAAGGATGTATAGAAAGGCAGGGAGGTTAAACAAAGGTAGCCATAGTCGCAACAGGCTGGCAAAATTTGCACTGCACCTGGCCGTTCTTAACAGTATTAATTGTGGCCATGTTTTCTCTGCAAACTTCTTAATCTCATCCGCCCACCTAACTTTCTGCCGCCCCCTGCTACGCTTCCCTTCCCTTGGGATCCAGTCCGTAACCCTTAATGACCATCGGTTATCTTCCCTCCTCATTACATGTCCTGCCCATGCCCATTTCTTCTATATACTTCCATATATATATATATATATATATATATATATATATATATATATATATATATATATAGTATGAACGCGTGTGAGTGTGTGTTCGCGCTATACTAGTTGCCGCCCTAGCCCCCCCCCCCCCCCCCCACCCCTCAACTGAAAGGAAACCTTAAGCCCTGAGCAACCTCAAACCATAACGATACGAGGACCCTGGCTGTTGGAAAGGGCCGTATTCGTAAACAATTTTGTATTGTTTCCTACATATGAAGATTATTAATATCGTCACCCTTTCTACTTACACGTGTCACTTCCACGGACTTACAAAAAAACTGCATTATAGAGCTAAAATTGAAGGCGCCTGTGCCCCCTCAAGTCCCTACTCCGCTTCCCATTTGCAACCATTCTTTGTGTACTCTCCTCGCGGGGGAGGAAGTAGTGCGGGAACTCAGCGCTTAGCGCCTGTGAGGTTGTTCAAGGCCACCGGGCCATCGCACACGCAGCGCGGGCGCATTATTGTGGCCGCCGCCGTGATGCGCTTGCAGTCTCCCTTTACTTAACGGCGCTGTTCAAGGAACCCAGGCGACGGCGTTCGCGACCGCCTGTGGCTTCCGCGCCGATGCCGTGTTCCCTCAACACTTGCTTTACGGTAACTCGATATCACTCGGGACCACGGCGTCCTTCACTGGCTGTCTTCATCTTGGAGGGTCCCCCACCGCGCACGCTCATGCAGACGCGAACATTGCGCCGAAACACACATCCCACGCGTTTCCGTAACGGCCTCCGGTGTAGAAGGGCACGAAAAGCGGCTGGTTGGGCGGGCCGCCCTCTCCTTTAAAGGTGCGCGAGGGTGAGGGCAGTCGTCGAGACGAAAGACCACACAAACGTTAAAACTGCCCTGACGAAGCGAATTCCACTCGGGAGACCGTCGGCTATTTTTACAACGCTTCCAATGTGCCATCATTTCCTATTATATATATATATATATATATATATATATATATATAAACGAGTAGAACGGGGGTTAACCGGGGGGCCCGATTTTTATTAGTCATATCATGAGAAGCCAACAAACACTGACACCAAGGACAACATAGGGGAAATTGCTTGTGCTGAATAAATGAAATGAAGAAACGATAAAATAGTGGAAATTGAAGAGGATGAAAAAACAACTTGCCGCAGGTGGGAGCCGAACCCACAACCATCGCATTTCGCGTACGATTTCGCGTGCGACTCCCAGGGTTCTACTAGTACACATAAATTCCCAAGAAAGTGGATGGGGAAACGCCACCGCGGTAGCTCAATTGGTGGAGCACAGCACGCGAAATGCGCAGGTTGTGGGTTCGGCTCCCACCTTCGGCAAGTTGTTTTTTCATCCACTACAATTTCCACTATTTTATCGTTTCTTTATTTCATTTATTCAGCACAAGCAATTTCCCCTATGTTGTTCTTGGTTTCAGTGTTTGTTGGCTTCCCATGATATGACTATATATATATATATATATATATATATATATATACGCATCAGAGAGGTCCCGGATGCATGATTTAAACCACGTTCACCATATTGCAGTGTTGTTCAGGAGCTCATTCAACACACTCGACACACATCCTGTCTCTTCGAGGTGCGAAGTGCAACTGACGGTGGTCCGGTACAGACCACCGTCACCTGGGGCGACCGTAAATTTTTCTACCATTTTTTTGCCGCTGAATCGCTACCGATATTTTTTTCTTCTTTTTTGTCGTGTTCATGTTTCACTCCGGCTTCCCTGTGTCGACAGACATGATTTGGTTCTCGGCTATACTTGATACTGACAATAAGAATTAGAGTACATACTCACGACCTCTCACGGGCACTACTTTCGGCGTTATGTCACCAGGATGGCAGAATAAGGAGTCGGGTATACATGGGACTGTCAGACCTAATATAGCCTTCGCTCGGCATTACGTTAACGTTATTGGCCACGCTTACGGCCTGGATAGTAATTTCTGCACTCAACGAATGACAGAACACGTTCTTTGTCCTCGATGCGCCCGTTACGGACTGCCCTCTGGAGCGTCCTTCGCCTACTTTGACCGTCAGTCATTATCAGAGGCTGCAATCTTGGGACCGCGGCCGGAGCCGCGATGTTCTCGCCGTGCGTTGTGTGTCTTCTTTCTTTCCTTTTCTTTATTTTAGCTATAGACAATGTCTCGGCCTGTAGAAACCCTTTTCTCTCGGTTTATGTTCCATTGTTTTCATCGTTACAACAGCACTGATGAATTAGGAAACGGTCTGTCTGGTCGTAGGCGTTCATTCGTTCGGAACTTGCGACTCGTCACGCGAGAGGCACGCCTCTCGTAGTCGCGGGGAGTCCCTGGTCTGCGCGGAATGATGCGCAGCAGATGAAGGGGGTTTGAGGCTCCGACATGGTTGGTGTGAGGTAGCGAGAAAAAGCCCGGGAGGGCGGGCGTATTATAATCTTCGAAAACACCAAGCAGAATATTGCGCAGTCGCAACAAACAAACAAGAAAAAAGCTCCATTTATAAACTCCATCTTCTTGCACGTCAGGGAGCTGTAGGTCTTTCTTGCAGATCGCATCTACCCTTTGCTGCTTCGCGAGCTGGGAGGTTTTTAGGCTTGATTGAGATTACGGCCGTAATTTCGCAAACAAAAAAAAATAGGGACAAAGACTTTCCAAGTCGCCTCGCATTTCCGCCGCTTCTACTTTGATGTCGCATCACGCTATAGACACCTATATAAATCAACAGATATCTTTGCCTTCGTTTCCATTCTCCTAATAATCGTTTTCATGCCTTCACCTTCCTCTGATTTCCTTTTTCTTTCTGCTCAGTAGCCGGTCAGACCTTGGCGTGTCAGTTTATGCTCCAACATTTCACCCTTAACAAACTCACACGGCCTATATTTAGAAACTCAAACCTACTTTACCTGCCGCGATGGCTTCGCCGCTATGGTAGTGCACTGCTAAGTACGAGGTCGCGGGATCGAATCCCGGCCCTGGCGGCCGTATTTAAATAGGGGCGAAATGCAAAAACACCTGTTGGGGTCCCGTGCACTGCAGGCATGTTAAAGAGCCCCTGGTTGTCAAATTTAATCCGGAGTCCTCCACTAAGGCATGCCTCATAATCAAATCGTGGTTTTGGCACGTAAAACCCCAGAATTAAATTCATTTCAAAGCTGCTTTACGTGGATGGCCGGTAAGCAAAAAAAAAAAAGAAACTACCGCCCAAGCACTCCGTACAGATGGTTAACAAGCGAAGCTGAAATTTGCGGCCGAGGTGTTTATCCCTGGAGCGCACGTCAGTGACCGCAGTATACCCGCAGTCCGCCGTTGTCGCTTGCGTTCGATGTCCCGAGTTTGCTTGGCGGCGGGGTTCCCAGTATGTGCCCAACATTGACGCTAGCGATTCAACAAAATTAAATTGCTTCAAAATTAAACCTGGCCGGCACGTAATGCCTCATAGCCCCTGAAGCAATGGCTCATACCCCCGTAAACGCGGCCTCCCAATTACAACAAAAGTGAAATTCCACGTTGGAATGAGGAGCGGCAACGGAGCCGGCGTGTTCGCGCGGTTGCGCCGGGGGGCGCCAACGAGCTAGCTGTGGAAGAAGACGACGACGCTCGAGTCATTGCTGATGATAATAGATTTCTGTACACAGGCGTCGACAGACGCATTTTCGTTTCGCCTAGCCACATAAAGCTTCGCTTTAATAAATGGTAACCAGGGTCAGTGATATAAACTTTTGCACTTCGACGCTCAGCCAAAGTGAAAGAGGTCGCTTCGATGCACACAACGCGCTAGTAGAACGCCCATCGTTATCTTGTGACTCAGCGGCCAGTAAAGATGTTTCTATGCTCGACCTGGGAAGTCTTTAATGTGCCCCCAATGCGCAGGACACGGGCGTTTTTGCATTTCGCCCCCATCGAAGTGCGGCAACCGCATTCTATCCCACGACCTCATGCTTAGCATCACACCATAGCCGCTAAGCTACCACGGCGGGTCAGGATTATATATATATTGCGCGAGGCGGCGCGATGAGGTAGCCGCTGGGGCCACGGTTTATTTAGGCCTCCCAGCCATGGTGCCGCATGATCTAGGGAGTGGCCGATACCGCGGCAGCTCAGGCCGAGCGCCTTCGCGTGTTCTTCTTCTTCTTCCTTCACATTCTGGCACGCACCCTCTTGAGTGTTCTTCCTCTTCCTTCAAATTCTGGCACGCACCCCCTCGCGTGTTCTTCCTCTTCCTTCAAATTCTGGCACGCACCCCCTCGCGTGTTCGTCTTCCTTCAAACTCTGGCACGTACCCTCTCGCGTGTTCTTCTTTTGCGCTACCTGCTCTTGAACCGTCTACTTCACCTGCTACGAAGGCGCCAGTCGCGTCGCTACGTACAGGGCCCTGAATACAGGGCTGCGCGTGTTCAAAAAAAAGATTCTGCGCTCACCGCTGCAGTATGCTCATATATATATATATATATATATATATATATATATATATATATATATATATATATATATATATATATATATATATATATATATATATATATATATATATATCGCGTACCTCCCAGGTTCTTCCAGGAACATTGAGGGGGAAAGGGAGGGTGTTGGAGTAATTGCAGAACGCGGAGCAGATGTTTGGTAAATTCGCAATACCACATAAACGATGCACTCTAAACACAAATAAAATAAGATAGCCCGGATACACTCCCTGTCAACAATTAAATTCTGGGGTTTTACGCGCCGAAACCACGATATGACTATGAATCACGCTATAGTGGGGGACTCCGGAATGACTTCGACCTCCTGGGGGTTCTTTACCATGCCCTGGGTGCACGGTACACGGGTGATTTTGCATTTCGCCCCCCATATAAGTGAGGACGCCGCGGCTGGAATTTGGTACCGCGCCCTCAGCCTTAGCAGCGAAATGCCAAAACCATTACGGGGCCACCACGGCGGGTACACTGACTATTTAGGATTCCTGTCGACTTAAACAAACAAACAAAAATGAGGAAATGAGCAGTTATAGTGGCTGCTATAACAAACAAAAGGCAACATGAAGCAAAGAGGGGGGGGGGAGAAACAGCAGTGCAGCGTTATAGTGTGGCTATTCATAAATATTTGGATATATATAAGGCCTTCCAGAAAGAAGCTTTAGAAAAAAGAAGCACAAAAAGACCTCACGAGATAGAACTACGAAAACGTGAGCTCTAGTTTGTTTTTGAAAGGGTACCTGGATTTGTGCATCTCGACAACGCTAGCTGGATGACCATTCCAATATCATATGTAACGGTGTATGAGGCCGATGAATCAAAACCCTTTGTTTGGCCAAACAGACGTATCAAGCTTCGGCGGTGTTTAAGATGACAAGATGTACAATGCGAATGAGCAAGTGGCAGCGGACAAGTGTGATGGCCGTGGAATATTTTCTGGGAAGGAAAAGGAGCGCGATGATGCCACGTGACTGCAGTGGTGGTAGTGATAGTTTTGACTATCACTGCCGGTCGCATCGTAATTCTGTCATGAAGCGTAATTATTTAGTGTCGTAATGCAATATATAACAAAAAGAAAGACTTTGAAAGAAGGAAAAGAATACTTTGGAATTCTGCCAATCAGCGATTTCACTGAAAAGTGCCGCACAATAAATTTTGCAGATGTCACGCCTTGTGGGGCCCGATTTGAACGACAGTTTCTTCGGTACCTGAGAGGTATGCTGTTTTTGTTTAGCGACCATCTTGTAAGTATAGAAGACACGACTGTGTTGGTCACTTTTGCCCCGGGAAAAGCCTCGCTCATTGAAAGCATCTGGTGCTGCAACACCGCCAGACACGTCCGACAGAAACCAGGGCCTCGCGCACACGCCTTACCGAACCGAACTCATCCTGCGCCAAGTGTTTCTCGAAACACTTGTTTTCACCCGTAAACAACACTGCCGGTTGTGCTGCTGTGTCATCACCGCGTATAAACGTCCCCGGTTTCTCGTGTACGAGCAAGTGGACATTCGCGTTCCAAGCGAATCAATCGTATCCACGGTGCTCCGCGTCACGTTCTTGGGCGATATATTCACTGCGATACTCGGTGCTCATCGCCACCACTCGACGCTGCAGCACTTTGCGAGCCAGCATGCGCTGGCATTCTAAACCATGCTTTGTTGCGTATCAAATGCGTTCCTGCTCCCCTCGACGCTTCTTTCAGGCCACCGTCACATCATCACATAGGAGACACTTCGGCCCCAAGTATCGTTTATGTTGGATCTTGCGTCTGTGCTCGGTGCATAATAGAACTTAGAATTCCGATAGGAGTGTTTGGTAGCCGTCCGAAACGCTGTCTGTCGAATTCATCATTTCCTCTGCCCCGGAAAGAAAGAAAGATAACTCCTATGCTCAGATTTTTCGCTTTCTCTTTCCCCGACAAGTGCGATTTAACTGCCAAAGGATCAAGGACAGACAGAAGATTGAATTCACACACAAAAGCAAAAAACTTGATCAGTAACCGCGCGCACTACTATACTTAGCAACACCGGCCACCGGTCACGTAAGCGACTAAGAGGCACCAGATTGCATAGCAATGCGCGTGGGGCAGCGTACGTCTATGATAAAGCCGCCAGTTTTACTTACAATTGCTTGAGTATTGTGCGGATTCAGATGCATGGCTTGCAGGGGAGATGGGTGCTCTCAGGGGCCGTCCGCAATAAACCGTAGCATCCCGCACACCGTACACGCGGATCGAGATCATTCGATGGGAAATGTCGCCAGAATCCCTCGCCGGACGCGGCATGCGTGTTCAGTTCATCGACAGTGGCTGCCCCGGCAGACGATTGACGGCGCGTAGACGTTAGCCGATCGTACGTCGCATTCCTGTATTGCGCAGCCCTCACTTCTCCTTCATTCTGTCTCCTGTTTCTCGTTTGGATTGCACTGCATGCTTATTTCGTTACGCGACTGCACTTCGGTCCTAGGCAATGAGCGTAGTCTATGTCGCTCAGCCGCGCACAATGAGCTCGCGTCCTTGCTCTCCTTAGAGATCACAACCCTGAAGAATGCGCCGACGGTGGTTACGAACGACGA
Organism: Dermacentor albipictus; assembly: GCF_038994185.2. Lineage (NCBI taxonomy): Eukaryota > Metazoa > Arthropoda > Arachnida > Ixodida > Ixodidae > Dermacentor > Dermacentor albipictus. Next base: position 52,140,342 of record NC_091821.1, read on the forward strand.
TATGTGAGCACTCCTGTGCTCTCTCGTCACACTCTGCTGTGACTTCACAGCAATGAGCTTGTGCTCTGTCTCCCTTCTCTATTTCCTTCTTACCTTTCTACTTCCCCTTTCCTCGTCCCCGATTGGAGAGCAGCAATTCAGATTTTTCGTTCTGATAGGCTGCCCTGCCTTCCTTTTTCTTCCGTCTATCTATCTCTCTCTCTGTGATTTCTCCGACTACCCATATGAGGATGCCAGCTGTGAAGATACGTCATCCTCCGCAATTGAAACTGCAAATACCTCTGTGCGGCATATAGCACTGCACAAACAACCACTGGTGCTTAGTCGACGCAAGGAGGTACAGAGCAAACGTGTCATTGCACCGGCACGATGTTCTTTCCAACCCAAGTTTCTGCAAAAGTTGTGGGCGATCCTATCTTCGAAAAGTGCAGGTAAAAAAAGGAGAGGATTTCTTTGTGTCCCAGTACCGAAAATACGTGGGAGAGATCAACATGTTTGTTCGAAGGTGGCTACGTAGTAACTTAATTATGTAACCTAGTGTAAACACCTTCTGTGAGCAGCAAAAGGGATTTAGGCCACAAATACTTGCAAATGCGCTTCAGCTGCTTCACGTTTGCACGGTCCAATTTTTTTTTTCTTCAGTCTTGTGCTCATTCCTACCTTGATGCAGTAAAGTCTATGCAGTCGGCCTGTAGTCAGGAGATCAGCGGTATATATATGCGCATGTTCCCGTAATGCCGGACTGGCGTCTTCCTCGCATTGTTACCAGGAGTCGATTCTTTCGCGAACGCGTATTGATCGCCTTCTAGCAGGAATATTGCCTGCTCGGACCTTAAGAGCAGTGCACAGTACGTTGATGCTAATGTCTGCGTTCGCTTTCTCCATCCATCCTCATGCTCATTGACATCGCATTGAATTCTTCTGCTGCGAGGTGGGACCTGCTTTATTTATATGCCCTGTCAATAGCTTATCTCCCGGGCTGTAGGGTTTGCAGAACCTGTTCGAATTACCAGTAAAAGCATTCTTTTGTTCCTGTTCTTTGTTGGTAATAATAATAATATTTGGGGTTTTACGTGCCAAAACCACTTTCTGATTATGAGGCACGCCGTAGTGGAGGACTCCGGAAATTTCGACCACCTGGGGTTCTTTAACGTGCACCTAAATCTAAGTACACGGGTGTTTTCGCATTTCGCCCCCATCGAAATGCGGCCGCCGTGGCCGGGATTCGATCCCGCGACCTCGTGCTCAGCAGCCCAACACCATAGCCACTGAGCAACCACGGCGGGTTGTTCTTTGTTGGTATACCTGTAAAGATTGTCAGGATTGGGGGCTCAATCCCATCGTCCGTGGTCCTTTGCCAAGATTGGAGTACGGCATGAATTCGAAGGTAGCTGGCCCATGCCGTCGTCCAACTTATTTACGCTGAGATCGTTGATGAAGTGAAGAACTGCTTCTCATCGAGAACGGGGAAAAGGGTTTATTTACAGAAATTAACTCAGTCTAACATGACTGCTTGAGAAAAAGAGTATTAGTCCAACAGGACTGCATGAGAGAAGTGACTCAGTCTAACATGACTGCTCAAGAGAAGTGTGTCCAACATTCGCACAACCACAGTTTTTATACACTCGATCCGCCGGTCCTACGACGCGGCGGCTGTTCGTTTACACATCACCAACTCGCAGCTGCTCTGAAGACCAGTTTACAGACACAAAGGCACACACATTCCGTACACGGAGGCAACCGCACGGGGTGCCGTTCCGGGAAACTGTCGTTGTCGATCGCGCGTCGCTCATTGTTCCGAGCCACTCCGAACCGTGAGAAGCACAAAAATAAGTCTTCCCGCGGTAGCTTCTCCAGGCGTGTCAAATCAGCCCCGCGTTGAGGAACTCTGGAATCATTGTCCACACACCGAATTCGTCCCGTCACAATGTCGAAGGGGCTGGAGGAAGGCGGCGGATTCCAGCGCAAAGGTCGCTTCTTTGAACGCCTCGCAGCTGCAGCGACGGAGAGGGGGAGGTGCGCGTCTTGCACCCCTTGTCGTAATCGGGTGGCAAGGTGGCAATCTTGTTGCGCAACTCGCCGTTCTTTACAGCGCCTCCATGGCCCGAAAAGTCTCGACTGTCTAGCGCTGACAACCGCTAGGCAGGAAGAGAACGGCTGCTGGTCAGGGGGGGATTGATATCTTGGCTCGCAGCGACCACTTGTGCATTGATGTCACCGCCCCTAAACATCCAACAAGGACAGGCAACTGCAAAATGAACCCCACAACACGGCTCTGCGCCGAGATGACGTGCATTGGCTCTCACTTTAAACTCGCTAGGCTTCAAAAAAAAACAACAACAACATAAGTGCAGAAGCAAACAAAAAATGCTGCATTTCGCTATGCCAATTTCTGAAGCAAATTACTGCTGACACATTCAGCAATCAAGGAGGGAATCCTGCCAAAAGAGAGGGGATCTTCTTCACTTAATAAAATTAACACTAGTAACCCTAAAATCTAGGCGGGACCCCCAAACGTAGAATTCAAATTAGCCTGCTCAAACCATCCGCATTGCTATGCAACTTTCCCTTCTTATATCTAACGGAGAAGTTGTACTCTTGGAGAGTGAGGCTCCATCGGAGCAAGCGGCCGTTTTTGTGTGACATTTGATTGAGCCACGTCAGAGGACAGTGGTCGGTCTCGAAGATGAACTTCGCTCCGTACAAGTAACACGACAACTTCTGGGCGGCCCAAACCAAACAAGCGCATTCCTTCTCTGAAGCGCTGTAGGCTTCCTCTCTTACATTTAGTTTACGGCTGGCGTAGAGGATAGGATGCTCCTCGTTATCGTCGCCGACCTGACTAAGTACCACGCCCATACCTCTGTCGCTTGCGTCGCATTGAACTATGAATTCCTTTGTGTAGTCTGGCGCGCGAAGCACAGGGCGAGAAACCAATAGCGTTTTCAAACTTTGGAAAGCGTTCTCTTTGTCCTTATCCCAGAGTACGTTACTCGGTGCTCCCTTTCGGAGGGCGTCTGTTAATGGACTTGCCAATTGCGAGTAATTCGGAATGTACCGTTGATAGTACCCCACAAGTCCCAAAAATGAACGAACGTCCGTTTTCGGGCGCGGCTGAGAAAATTCTCCAATCGTAGCTATGTTCAGCTCAGCCGGCCGTCTCATGTCCTGACCGACAACATGGCCCAGATAAGTAACCTGCGAACAACCAAACCTACACTTTTCCGCTTTCATCGTTAAGTCGACTTTAAACGTACGAAACCTCGCATTCTTGTCGTAATAGAATTTGGCGTTCCTTTGAGCTATTGCCATGTTCTTTCCGACTAGTTCTTGGTTTGCGCTTAGCCGTTCCAGTAAATTTAGCACGTATTCAACCACTGTCGGAATCTCCCCTCTTTCTTCCCACATCTCTCTTAACATTCTCAGTGGAGAACGGAGTGTCCTCCCATACACTAGTTCTGCTGGTGAGAACCCTGTCGCTTCATGTGGAACCGTTCGCAAAGCAAACAAAGTTGCCGGCAGACAGTTCTCCCAGTCCTCCTTGTGCTCGTAACAGAGCGCACGCAAAACTCGCTTAAGCACCGAATGCCACCTCTCTACACTGTTTGACTGAGGGTGATAGACAGAACTGTGTATTAACTTTACCCCGCACTTTTGCAAGAATGTGGAAGTCAGTGCGCTCGTGAATACTGACCCTTGATCTGCCTGAATTTCGGCTGGAAACCCAACTCGTGCAAACACTGTCAAAAGCGCGTCTACTACTTCAGTGGAGCTGAGCTCTTTCAAAGGGATTGCTTCTGGAAACTTGGTGGCCGGACACAGCATGGTAAACAAGTACCTGTAGCCTGATTTTGTTTTTGGAAGAGGCCCTACCGTGTCTATTACAAGCCGTCTGAAAGGCTCTGTTATTAAGGGCACTACCTTCAGTGGAGCTTTCCAAGTCTCTCCTGGTTTACCAGAACGCTGGCAGGCGTCGCATGATCTTACAAAGTTTTCTACATCTTTGAAACAGCCAGGCCAGTAGTATTCCATAAGCAATCTTTCCTTTGATTTGTTTATGCCTAGGTGGCCGGACCACCCATTTCCATGACAAAGACTCAAAAGGTCCTCCCTATACTTAGTAGGTATGACTAACTGATCTAAAATCTTACCCTTTCGATCTCTGTAATGCCGATACAACAATCCTCCTCTCTCATGTATCGTTACGTTGCGCCTAGCAATGCCTTCTTTAGCTGTGTCACGTAATTTAGCTAAGCTCTCATCATTCTTTTGCTCAGCTGCCAGTGACTCTCTATCCACGCGTAAGAGTTGATCAAAGTTCTTTGAGGCCGGTGATAATAACGACCCTGTCTCGCTTGTGAGCGCGTCTGCTTGACCTTCCTGCAGGCTAGAACTCTGACACTCTAGTGCTACGCTCTCATTGAGCTGGTCAGCTGGCAGGCTCTCCTCAACTGTTCTTTTGTCCCTCGGGCCTAGCTCGGATTCGGGTACTGAAGTTATTCCCTTTTTTGCTTCCGCTGGAGGAGCTTGAGCATTTTCAGCCGAAAGCGCCGCGATCTTACGAGCTTGGCCTCGGGTCAATGCCTGTACTATGCCCTCTCCCAGTTTGAGCCCTCTGTCACGCAGTAACTGATTCGAGCGATTCGAAAAGATGTAGGGATACTGCAGTGACAAAAATTTGGAAACTGCAGCCTCAGTCTCTAGCTCCCCGAATGGTCCACTGATTTTGACTTTGGCCATGGGCAGACACACGCTGTTTTCTTCTACAACCTGTTTTATCCATGCTACTTCTCCGGTGAAGTGCTCTACCATCACGTAAGACGGATGGACAATGTCTAGTGTGGCGGCACTGTCTCTTAGCACTCGGCATGGTTTTCCATTAACTTGCAGGTCGTGGAGATATGGACTTAAAAGTTCCATATTCTCATCTTTTTCCTCCACGTAGGAAAAAACTACGCTAGACTTCTCGCAGTTTACAGCTATATGTCCCAGCTTGTGGCATTTGTAACAGCGAATTGGTCTAAAAGATCCGAACTTTCTTTTCTGTTCTTGTGCGGTTTCTCCGTTAAGTTTCTCCTCACTCTTTTCTGCGGGCTTTTCCGCCATGTCTACAGGCTTCGATCGTCTAGTTTGCGCACCCTTTTTGAACGGAAATGGTTTCCGCGGTCCATTTCGACCGTCCCAGTTTCCCTCCTCGGCGTTCAATTTTCTACGGGTTGCGTACTCTTCGGCTAATTCAGCCGCCCTTTCCACAGTGTTTACATTACCTCTGTCTTGCACCCACAGTTTCACAGCTTGGGGGATGGTTTTGTAAAACTGCTCTAGACACATGCATTCAATGATCATGTCTCTGCTGTCGTACGCTTCCGCGCTTTTAAGCCACTCGACTAGGTTGGCCTTTAAGCTATACGCAAACTCCGGATAGCCCTCGCTATCTTTCTTGCCTGTGCTCCTAAACCTTTGCCGAAAAGCTTCGGCTGAAAGGCGGTATTTCTTCAGGAGACTAGCCTTAACTTTCGCATAATCATATGCATCCTGCACACTTAGTCTGGCGATTACTTCCGCCGCCTCACACGGCAACATAGACAGCAACCGCTGTGGCCATGTACTCGGGCCGAAGTTCATCTTCTCGCAAGTCCTTTCAAAATTGCTTAGGAACAAGCCTATGTCGGTCCCGACCTCAAATGGCTTTAATAGCCTGTCCATGCGGTACGATTCTGCCTCACTTGATCGACCCAGAGCGCCTTCACTTCCTTGAGGCAACTCCAAACGTTTGCTTTCAAGTTCAAGTTGCATTTTCCTTAACTGAAACTCGCGATCTTTATCGCGTTCCTCTCTCTCTCTATCCCGTTCCTCTCTCTCTCGTTTTTCTCTGTCCCTTTCTTCTCTTTCTCGGTCCCGTTCTTCTCTTTCTCTTTCCCGTTTCTCTCTCTTTTTGAGAAGTTCCAATCCCATTTCAATATCTTGCTCACTGGCCTGATTGGAAATTAGCTCCAATAATTCCGATTTGAGCATTTCCTTGCGTACATCTAGGCCCAGTTCCTCACCAACAATCAACAACTCGTCTCTCAGCAATGTCCTTAACTCCATGACTGCTGCTTTACTGCCTTGATTCTGCTCTCTAAATCTAGCTAGGAAAACACAACCTAGCTAACACACAACAATCTAGCTTCCCTACTGTTCTAAACAGAACAACCACAAAATGAAGCCTAGAGAGTCAAAGCAAAAACCAAGCACTCACCGCAGATACAGCACCATGTCGCAAAGTCCATCCCACCGCTGCCACCAGTTGTCAGGATTGGGGGCTCAATCCCATCGTCCGTGGTCCTTTGCCAAGATTGGAGTACGGCATGAATTCGAAGGTAGCTGGCCCATGCCGTCGTCCAACTTATTTACGCTGAGATCGTTGATGAAGTGAAGAACTGCTTCTCATCGAGAACGGGGAAAAGGGTTTATTTACAGAAATTAACTCAGTCTAACATGACTGCTTGAGAAAAAGAGTATTAGTCCAACAGGACTGCATGAGAGAAGTGACTCAGTCTAACATGACTGCTCAAGAGAAGTGTGTCCAACATTCGCACAACCACAGTTTTTATACACTCGATCCGCCGGTCCTACGACGCGGCGGCTGTTCGTTTACACATCACCAACTCGCAGCTGCTCTGAAGACCAGTTTACAGACACAAAGGCACACACATTCCGTACACGGAGGCAACCGCACGGGGTGCCGTTCCGGGAAACTGTCGTTGTCGATCGCGCGTCGCTCATTGTTCCGAGCCACTCCGAACCGTGAGAAGCACAAAAATAAGTCTTCCCGCGGTAGCTTCTCCAGGCGTGTCAAATCAGCCCCGCGTTGAGGAACTCTGGAATCATTGTCCACACACCGAATTCGTCCCGTCACAATGTCGAAGGGGCTGGAGGAAGGCGGCGGATTCCAGCGCAAAGGTCGCTTCTTTGAACGCCTCGCAGCTGCAGCGACGGAGAGGGGGAGGTGCGCGTCTTGCACCCCTTGTCGTAATCGGGTGGCAAGGTGGCAATCTTGTTGCGCAACTCGCCGTTCTTTACAAGATGCGGCTGTGGTGAGAATATTCGCTGCATTTTAGCAGCGGGACTTTTCGTTGTTGGACTCAACTATTTACTAACTTGTCTCTCTGTTAATATCAACAAAATAAATGAACCAAATTATGAGAATAATGTACAGACGTAAACATGATATGTGTTGTGCAGGAAATGTACCCGAGTAGAGAAAGGGAGGCATTTGTTCTTATTAGGGCTCCATCCGCGTGACTTTACCCTGCCTTAACTTCCGCTGCGCCTGCGGGCCGCACGGTCTAGCTTTCGTGAAGTGCTCCCATGCATGGCGGGCGTGCGAACACAAATCTGTCATCTCCACTCTTCTCTTGACGCCTACCACATTCAAGTACAGGAAACGAACAGATGGAGCGTAATGCAGTCACAGCGATTCCCAGTCACGGCGCTCGGCGTGCGTAACCCGGTCTGCTCGTTACTTTGTGACCAGGCATACAGTTTGTCGTTGTCACTGCTTCGATCCGCTGCATTGTATCAGATAACTAGTTCACTACTAGCTAAGACTAGTTAACTCTTTCAAGTGCTTATTGTGAGCCTGTAAATCTCACTTTGTTGAGTGTTAGAGTTAGCGCTTATTCGATTTACTGAATTTGCTATACCCGAGCGAGCTTGGCACCGGGCTCCTTATTTTCGTCGCACCAACATTGAACCAACCAACCAACCAAACGTACCTGTTATGTCCGTCCCCATATATATATATATATATATATATATATATATATATATATATATATATATATATATATATATATATATATATATATATATATATAGTTTGTATTCTACGAGGTAACGTACACTGCACATTACATGACGTCCTATATTTATCCGTAAAATACTTTTCATTTGACTGACGCGGTCATTTTTGTGTTAAATCCCTAATTTTTATACTGTACGCAAAAGCCAGATGCTCTCTAAGACTATACACTCGTTATAGTGTTCTTAAAGGGGCCCTCCAACACTTTTCAAACCACTGTTTTTCGGTCACGGGTTGCGTAGATTGACGATTGCAGATACAAATGCAACAAGAATGGCAGCGGTAGGGATGCGCAGTGCGAACTTAATGAGCTGAGAAACTTCAAAATACCGCAGAAATGACAACCATTCCACTCTGTTAAGATGGAATGGCAGCGAAAGCTGATGACAGTCAAAGCTCCCAAACGAAGAGCAAAGTGCTTTCTCTGTGATTCCATCTTCACGGAGTGGAATGGTTGTCATTTGTTCGTTCAGCATCGCGGGAACGTTCTTCGCCGGTGGCCGTTTACATTCTCGTTGCTATTCCCTCTGGCGGTCCTCGTACGCATGTTGTTCTTCGGGTGTACGAACTTTACGTGTCCGCCCCATTGATAACGCCGCTGTTTTTACCGCCGGTACCTCTCCTGCTTATGTACTGCGATAACCTTGACGTCACGCTATTTTTCACGGTTAGCGTTCTAATCTGTTCCGCATTTTGACATCTGCGCCGCCGCACTGCACCCGTACGTGATCAAACACAAAGCAAACAATGAAAACCACTGTGTATGGGTTTGTTAGAAATCGCTAAGTCCGTTTCTGTTGACGGACGCCAAAAACTACGAAAGGCTAGTCATATACAGCTTTCGCTGTAAAAAAGATGCATTCCCTCAACTCCAATTATGCGTGGCCTTCTGTCCCTATTTCTCTCACCCACTGACGTAACCCTTCGCTGCCAATAGTAAGAGCTTGAAACGTCTGCGTACGCAAGTTCCCACCCCATGGTTCCCTACATGTTTTATGTTCACTGACTCCGGCTACTTCGGCGTGCTGATAGCGCCGTTACCGTGGTAAGAAACTACATCTGCGTATGTTATCAAACCACCGCAAACAACAAAAATTCAGTGTCGATTTAGCAGTAAATGCGAGACAAATGTATTCGCAGCACGTCGCACGTCTTGGAGATCCAGGATTCATGATTTAAACCTCGCTCAAAATGTTGAGAAGTGTTGTTCAGGAGCTCACACCGCACACGTCATGCCGCCGCGTCGAGGAGCGAAGTGCAAGTGACGGTGGTCCGGAGCAGACCACAGTCAGTTGTACTATATATATATATATATATATATATATATATATATATATATATATGTATATGTGTGTGTGTGTGTGTGTGTTCATCAGTTTCGATTGGTGGACCGGTCTTCATGAGGGTTTACAACAAAATGCCCAAAATGCCACTTCGGAACTGATAGTGCAGACAGCAGACAGTCTGCTTGCTCTTGTACTCTGCTTGCTAGTCTGCTTGCTCTTGAACGATTTTTATTAATCTTATCATTAGAGAAATGAGGGGGGAATTAGAGGGGGAAATTACGTGTACCTAATGAGTTAAAGAGAAATGATAAATTAATGGAAAGGAAAGTGGATGAAAAAACAATTCGCCGCAGGTGGGATACGAACCCACGTCTTCGCATTACGTGTACTATACTCTTACTAACTGAGCTACCGCGGCGCCGTTTTCATATATATATATATATATATATATATATATATATATATATATATATATATATATATATATATATATATATATATATATATATACGCACACACACACGTTTACCCCCTTTTCACATTCCTAATGCTAACGCATTAAGAAGGGTACGGCAGCAACGATACACCGCGGTGAGAAACCTGCACCAGATGAACAACACTCACGAATGTGTTGCGGGTACAAAACGAGGCGACAAGGCTGCTCACGAGCGTAGACAAGCGAGAGGAAAAGCTCTTGTGCTTAGAGCCCAGCTGCGAAAGAACAGCCAGCGCCCCTGCCGTGTTTTGTAGTTGCAGTGACTTTTCTTTTTTTTTTTAGGACGGCATCTGTTTGCGCTAATGTAGAATTCCAACCAAATAGTTGTAAAGAGTGTTACTCGAATAAAAATCGGTGCGCCAGCAATTTATAGCCCGCGAAATGATTGTGCGGGCTGATTCATTGGCTTCGGTTAAACATACTGACTCTTGTTTTCAGTCAGACAGCGTTCCCTTGTATGGGCTAGATAGCGAGATTGCGCAGAAAAGCACGGAAGGCAGCAACGTGTCGTACAGCGTCGCGGCCTTGCTCCGATAAAGTGCATTTATTTGCTTACGTGCATCATTTCAGACATGTGCATAATATGTGACGCCAACCGGCGCGTGTGTGTTACGACACGCACTGTTTTCACTGCTGTTGGTTAAATGCTCGATCGACAGAAGCGATATTTCAGCGTTAATATTAGACGTGGCAAAAGACAAGGTAAGAGCGCTCCCGCCGTTGGTCCCGAATAATATATATGACCCGTGTAATCGCTTGGAGTTGCCTAGCAGTCATCATTTACGCCTGCGACCATCCTTCCGGCGCAGCTGTCACGTGGATTTGCATTCATGCCGTTGATTGGGTAAAGAAGCAAATGCATATCGTGCTCGTTGTTCCCCGCATTTACCATGTACCTTTATTCACGTGTACATACAAGCGACACTCGTGCTTACACAAGAATTCAACAATACAACCTGGGGCACTGTTTTTCTTATTCTCTCTCTCTCTTTGTCATAGCCGCATTTTTGGCCGCAATCATGCTTCATCATGCCTGTTTTTATGCTTGTATTCGCCATGATCATCTATTTTATATCCGCTGCCAGGACGATGGATCCGCACAGTGATCTCCAATTATCCACGGCGCGCTTGCAGCCGTATACATCGATCCTGTGCCTGCAAATTTCCTAGTATCATCATCCCAACTGATACTCTGCCACCCTTGGCTTCCTTTCCCTTGGCACCAATTCTATTGCTCTAAATGAAGATTAATTATCTGCTTTGTCAAATAAATGACTTGTCTAACCTAATTTCTTTCTCCGAATATCGACTAGCATACGACCCACCTGCGTTTGCTCTCTAATTCATATAGCGCCGTCCTCCTTTCACTACGCCTGTCAGTTTTCGTTCCATCGTCCGTAGCGCTGTCTTTAGTTCTTTCTCACGTTTATTTGTTATCCTCAGACTTTAGTACTGGCCCAATTCACTGGTTATCGCCTTTTCTGATCGCCTAACCGGTGCGTACATTGGTAAGCAGCGGTTATTTATTTGTAAATGTCTTTAACATGCCCTCATACATCAATATTTGCCTGGATATTTCATTCGCACAATCTGAGTCATCCGTTACTTTTCCTGTGTAAGCGCGCTCCCGCTTAGCTTCAATAAGCTCTACAAATTACGGACTCTTGTTCTCCTGCCCAGACATTGAACATTTCTTTAGCCTTGCGTGTGAACGGTGAAACCTGGCTAGAATAATGCTCCTTGTGAACAGGATTTATAGTTAACGGAATATATTAACCGAGTGGCAAGGAGAATGCGAACCGTCGTAAAATTTCAACATCAGAGTTTAATCTCCCTTCTGTGAGCTTGGCTTAGCTGCTATCATGGGATTTAGACTTTGTGACGGCGGATACCTCGCCCATATTTTCATCGCAGGAAGCTCGCCGATTGGGGGATTGGGGCACGATGTAGGCGTCGTGGACCCCGCGCTCTGATTAAGCCACGCACGCGCGAATGCGGTGGTGCGCGCAGGATATTCGCCACTCGTGCCCTCGTTCTCATTATTGAAACTCGAGCATCCGGGTCGACTCGGAGCAATAGAGGGCACGTTGTGTGCAGCTCGTACATAATTAAGGGTTCGACGAAAGTTCGTCTGGTCAGGCATGGAAATGAAGGAATTACGGTCACTGACCAAGTCTGATGAATAATCTGACGTTTCGGAACCGCGTACGGGTACCTTGTTCTCATACACCTGCTCATACACCTGCGCCACAAATATTCGGCGTCGGCGGAGCCGTAAGAGGCGAGATGGACTGGCTCTCTGCAGTTACCGTTCCAGTCCACATTTCAGAAGATGCCTTCTCACAGTGGCATACCAACTAATTTGCAAGCGCGTATATATATATATATATATATATATATATATATATATATATATATATATATATATATATATATATATATATATATATATATATATATATATATGTATATGGTGTCGCAGCTAACATGGACCAAGATTTTGAAACCACCTATGCGTTCTTTAGAAAAGAAGTCGCGTGGGTGCTCTTACAGTACCATTTTTGTACTCGTCTTTCTTTTTGAGTAATTAGACGAAATAAATTAATTAACTTTTTAATGTAGCTTGAAACGTTCAGGCGTCAATAGGAAAGTAGTGTTGCCCAACCCAGGCACTTCCAACGAGACAGACTTAGCGTGGCCGTTTTTATTCGGGAAAAGCGAAAGCCCGCGCAGTTTAAAAAATACCACGTGACAGCGCGCTCTGCGCGCCTGAAGGCGCCACAATTACAGCGCTCTCAACCGTGCATTGTAAAAAACATCGCTCGCTTCGCGCCTTTCGTGCTGGCCATGACAGAGCTTCGCGTTGTGCTTGGCTCCGAGATAAAAGCCAGTGGGTTCGGACGGCAGTTGAAATACAGCGCGGCTCCCGTTTCTGCGGCGATAAGTGCACTCTCACGCTAGCAGAATGCATGCGGAGGAAAAATGGCAAGCTCATGAGTCCGAATTTGGGCGCAAGACCCCAACAAGCAAACACAAATTATAACAAGCTTGATAACGTCGTGTGAATTGCACCGGTTGTCGCAAATGGAAGAATCGTAAACTGACACAGAAGGTTGCTTTTTAGCTTCCTGTCCACTCCTTGTCGGCAGATAATTTGTAATTTCATAATACTTACGTGCCTTTTTCACGTCGTACAAAAGTTGCACACAGATGGGCTCTTTTCTTGGATATAGGTTGTAGAGATTTATTCGCTGTGATGTCTGTCTAAAGATTGTGTTCAAACAAGTCGCCCTCTGCCATAATGCAGTATTGGCACCTTTTCAATATCAATAAGGCATCTGATCTCGAGAGTATTAGATCAGCTAAACAATGTTGCCTTCAAGACATGTACTAATCTAAACGAGGTTCTTAGTTTCTTCCCAAATCCTAATGGTTGCGCCTTCCGTGCTGTTCACGTCAACATTCGTAGTATTAGAAAACATTGGGACCATTTTCAGGCCTTAATTACTCCTTTCAACTCCTATTTCGATGCGATCGTGCTTACCGAGATTAATATTCCGTCCGCCTGCATCAATCAGTATCAGATTACTGGATACCAAGTTTTTTCATACACTAGGCCAATTAAAAGGGGAGGAGGCGTGGCAGTTTTCATCCGGGACACATGGGCGACAACTGAGCTGACTTTCTCGTTTTCCCAAGCTGAAATTGTGGCAGTGCGTCTTTGCGCACCTTCCTTATCACTAATTCTGCTTGCGGTTTATCGCCCACCGTGTTGCAATGGTCGTATATTCCTGGATGAACTTGATGTCGCCCTAGCCTCGATGTCATCAATGGACCATGTTTGCCTAATTGGGGATGTCAACATAGATACGTTACGCCCTTCAGCAACGACAGTTGGCAATTATTTGGACGTCATTTCCAAATGGGGCTTGCAAAACACGATCTGTGAACCTACACGCGAAGAATTCCTTGCTGGTCATCTTGTCACATCTTGCATAGATCATATAAATATACGTGCACATAACTTAAGTGTCAAATCTGCCGTTATTACAACGAAACTTGCTGATCATTACATGGTCTGCTGCTCTCTAACAGATGACACTACCAACTTGGTCGCTCCAAACGAAGTCAAACAAATCTCAATTGTTGACCCCTTGCCTTTCGAAAAATTTATAATGAATCACGACTGGCATAACGTTTTGATGACTGTTCCTCCAGGCGAAGCTTATGACAACTTTGTAACACTGTTCACCGATTTCCGGCTTGCAGCTACACGAGTCTGTAAAATCAAACAACGTAAATTGGACCAAAAATGGATGTCGACAGAAATACTCGCGGCAATACAAGCAAAAGACTTGATGTGGGTTCAAACAAAGAGAAGTCCTAATTGTACTGCTTTGCGGCTTCGGTACAAAGAGCTTCGAAATAAGGTCAATGCTATGATACGTCTAGCAAAACGCAATAACTTACGAGCAAAATTCACGGACGCTCGTTGTGACAGCAGGAAAACATGGTCCCTAATTAACAATCTTAGACGTGGTGATGTAAACGCTAATAATAATAATAAATTTTATTTCTGCCTCAAAGATACATGGACAGATACATGGACATATACATGGACATGGATACATGGATACATGGATACATGGACAGATATCATGGACAGATACAATCGCCATGTTGATGTGATGTCTCATTTTTCTTCAAATGGTACTACCACCGCTAATGATTTTAACTCATTTTTTTCAAAAGTATCTGGTGTAGCGAGACCTCATCCAGATATTTGCACATTGCAAACTAGTATTTCAGAATCTGCCCTTCTTCCCATGTTTTCGGAACATGACCTCAAATCAATCCTTTTCAGTCTAAAACCAAATAAGTCTCCTGGAATTGATGGTATTTCAATAATAGAGCTGCGCAGAACTTTCGAAGCAATAAAAGATGTGCTACTACTCATTTTAAACAATATTATTACCACTAGTATCATTCCCGATGATCTGAAGAATGCGCTGGTCATTCCTCGTTTTAAAAGTGGCGCACGCAACAATATTGAAAACTACCGGCCTATTTCAATCCTTTCATGCATTGGGCAGATATTGGAAAAACATCTGCTCAAGACAATGAGCAGCTTTTTAAGCAATCATGGCGTGTTATCTCCTAGCCAGTATGGTTTCGTGCCGAATCGGGGTGCGCAGTTGCTGCTTGAAGATTTTTCCGATACACTAAACTCTGCGTTTGAACACAATCAGATTGCTTGTGCACTGTTTCTAGACGTCCGCAAAGCGTTTGACAGCGTCTGCCATAGTATACTGCTAACCAAACTTTCTTTGCTAGGCTTTCGGGGTGCGTTTTTGCGGCTTCTGAAAAACTTCTTATCTCATAGGCACCAACTTGTGTCTATTGGAAAATTTCCTAGCAACCTGACCGAAATTAAAGCTGGCGTCACCCAAGGTTCAATTTTAAGTCCGTTATTATTTAATTTATATTTTCACGATTTATTTAATGTTGTGAACGTCAAATTGTATCAGTATGCTGATGACACTGTCCTTGTTTCACACGCTCGAAGTTACACTGACGCCATCTCTTCTTTACAAATGGCAACAACAAAAGCGATGGACTGGTTTCAGAATAATGTAGTCCATATCAATGCGTCCAAAACTCAACTAATGTGTTTCCACAACCCTGTCAAGCAAGTTACCCTATCGTCCCCATTATATTTGCACACATCACATTGCAATCCGTGTTCGTGTACCCCTGTGCAATACGCTTGTTCAATTCAATACCTTGGTGTTCTTTTTTTACAGTGATTTATCCTGGAAATCTCATTTCGCATATATTTGTCAAAAACTTCGCGCAGTGTCTTGTGTTTTGTATAATATAAAATATTTCATGCCATTGTCTGTCCGAAAGCCTGCAGTACATGCCTTATGCTACAGTGTAATCCGGTATGGGATATCTACATATGGTCATGGCGCTCAACATTTGGTAAGCCGGGTCAACACCGTCCTTCGTGGCATTCTAAAGCATGTTGCTTATGATGTCTCCCCCAAATCTGGTGTGTTCAAAACTTCGTCTTTACCTGATTTCAATTCTTTCCTGCTAGAAACTGTTATCTTAAAACATTTTTGGATAAGTCAGTATAAAATTCCTTATGTGCCTGTTCGTTCCCTGAGACCAAAGAATCCTTACGTTACACCCCGCTGTAAGACGAGATATGATCGAAGACTTCGTAACTATTATGTCCCAGCAATGTTTAATTTACTTCCTCAAAGCATACAGGATGTGAAAACGAAATATGGTATTAGAAAGGCTCTTAGACACATTAATACGTGATGGGAAGCCTCTCATGTGTGTGTGTGTGTGTGTTTTTTTCTCACTGTTGTCTAATAACGAGTTACTGATGGTTCTGTCGCTGTCTGCCAGGCACTGCCGTTCAAGCCCACTGTGGCTTTGGCAGGCCCGATTCTTCCACTGTATGATTTTCAAGTCATCAATGAAGTATTATTATTATTATTATTATTATTATTACTACTACTACTATTATTATTATAATTATTTCAGCTGGTCCGATGTAGCTTTTCTGATGACGCAAGGCGGCATCTCGCTGCAGGCCTCAGTAATCTCTGCCTCTAGCGCTTCTGGTGTAGTTGTAGGTTTGCGGTACACTCGGTCTTACACATGTCCCCACAAGAAGAAGTCAAGAGGCGTCAAGTCCGGTTACCTTGCAGGCCATGCGACTGGTCCATGCCTCCCGACCCACTGGCGTTTGAAGACTTCGTCAAGCCAGGCTCGGGCAAGGCTGCTCCTGTGAGCTGGCGCACCGTCGTGCTGATGCCAAGTTCGCTTTAAAAACGCAATAGGAAGATCACACGAAAAATCTTCGACTGGGCCTTCCTAGATGTAGTTAACGTACCGCTGAGCAGTGAGCATGTGGCCAAAAAAATATGGGGCCAATTATTCTTCCGTCAAAGATATCGCACCACACGCTGAATGGCCATTGGTACTGGTGTCTGGTCTGCGCCAACCAATGCGGGTTTGTATCGCTCCAGTAATGCGCATTATGGATGTTGACTTTAGAATTTCTCGAGAAGGTTGCCTCATCTGTCCAGAGCACTTCGTCAATAAAATCCGGTATTTTGTCAGTGTTCACAAGGGTCGAATTTGAGAAATCAAACCGCCATTGAAAGTCTCTTTCTTGCAGCTTTTGATGCAGTTGGAGGTGATACGGAGGCATTCCAGCCTTCCTAAGAACTCTTGACACTGAAGACTTTGAAATGCCGACCTCAGCACTCACATCACGCACGCTGGAATGAGGGTTTGCAGTCATGATAGCCAAAATGTCTCCTTCAGCCTCTTCACTGATAGTCCCCTTTCTGTGCCGCGTCTTCTTGAAGCTACCTGTTTCTTTCAGCGTCAAGTAACTCATAATTGTGTTCGCACTAGGTCTTCCCTCACATTGCCAATTTCGGTATACCTTGGCAGCTTTTCTCTTGTCGCCCCCTGCCGCTCCCAAGGCTAAGACCATGTTCGCCTTCTGCTCGCTTGAGTTTGGCAGGCTTTAGGCACTGAAAAATCCTTCGAAGCGGTTGCGTGGCGTGGCAGTAATAGGCAGTCGAGCTCACATGCATCTAGCCGCTGGCGCAGCTTGCAAGAAAAGCGGCCTGTTAACCAATGATGCTCTCTCTCTCGCACAGGTTCCAGATGTATGATGCATGTTTTCTATTTTTTCTATTCCGGATCGACTTGAACGCTGGAAAAAAATTGCTCTTTTCGTCATATCGGAATAAACGACTTATGACGGCGCGTTCTTCGGCGACAGGCGCGAGCGGCTGCTGACGAAGCGCTTTTTCGGAGCGCCGTCGCCAGCCGCTGCCGGTAATGTCAGAGCCGAGCAAAGGTTGAAGCCCTTCCTCGTAAGTGAAGGGAAGGAGCGGCGCTGGCGATGTTTTTACAAATCACTCGTGAGAGCGCTGTAATCGCGGCGTATTCGGCTGCCCAGAGCGCGCTGTCACGTGGCATTTTTTAAACTCCGCGGGCTTTCGTTTGTCCCGAATAAAAACGGCCACGATAAGTCTATCTCGTTGGAAGTACCTGGGTTGGGCAATATTTGTAAAGCTCCACAACTTTCTCCTATTGACGCCTGAACGTTTCAAGCTATATTTAAAAAGTTAATTAATATATCTCAGCTAATTACTCAAGCAAATACGAGCAAGAAAAGGTTACTGTAAGTTTAGATAAACGCGAACAACGTCCACGCGATTTCTGTTCTGAAGAACGCATAGATTTTCTTGAAAATCTTGGTCTAAGTTAGCTGGGACACCCTGTATATATATTGCTACGAGGCGCTGCAGGAACCAACGATAGAGGACTGACGAAGACGACGATCGCCGATAGTCGTGCGTACGAGCTCCATCTTGTATGCCTGTCTTCTGCTCGTTGTATATATCGTGTATATGTTGTCAAACGTCTTTTCTCCCCGTAACATTTTGGTGGAAAGTGCGGGTTTTTCAAGTTTCAAGACGGATCTACGCAGCGGACGCTCCTTGGCGGCACCTACAATTCCATCGTACGGCGGTAACGAGAATGCTTCGAGCAGGTCACCAACCGTGCCTCAACCTACCGCCGCCAACCGCCCCGTCGTCTGCACAAAACCGCGTGACCCAGGTACCTTTTCCGGCTCTGACAGCACCGACGTCGAAGATTGGCTTCAACTGTACGAGCGGGTGAGCACTAGTAACAACTGGGACCCAATTATGATGCTAGCGAACATCATATTTTACTTGGTGCGCACGGCACAAGTGTGATTTCTAAGCCACGAAGAGGAACTTATGAACTGGGAGGTATGTAAGCAAAAGCTCTTCAATCTGTTCGGTAAGCCCATCGGACGCCGTCGTGCTGCGCAGAAAGAAGTTGCATGCCGAGCTCAGACTTGCGCCGAGTCCTATGTGACGTACATCCAGGACGTGCTCGCGCTTTATTGCAAAGTCGATTACACGATGCCGCAAATGGAAGAGGTTGCGCATATCCTCAAAGGTATCGTGGATGACGTGTCAACACTTCTGGTTTTTAAGAACTCATCCGTTGTGCAAAACGTCATCAATGAATGCCGACGCTATGAAGAAGCAAAAAGTCGCCGCGTTACTCCGAACTTCACCGGTCTTCCGAACACGGCTGCGATGTCTGCCGTTCATGCTGCATCCGACAATATTGTGCGCATTATCCAGATTTCCCGCCATTGTCGCAGTGCTTGGAACTCGCAGCCTTGGCCGAGCTATTGAAACATCCGGCGTCCAGGTGGTAGTTCCCGAGTGCCAGTTCACAATGACGACGACAGCGCTCCGCCATCATCGCCAGCACGATCAATCCGTTCCCCTTCGCCATCTCGACACCTGCCCCGCTTACCTCTGCGTCGTCGCTCTCCTTCTCCCTTATACTCCCGCCGCTCATCGGAAAACTTACAGGCACAGCTCCGAGAGGTGAGCCTGCCACGACGACCTGACCCGAAATTCCTCTGCTCATACCTGGACATCACAACTTCATAAACGTAGATGTGGACGGTATACCTGTCATCGCACTCATTGACACCGGCGCCCACATATCAGTCACGAATTCAAACCTCCGTATTCGTCTGAAGAAAGTTCTTACCCCTGCTCCGATCGCCGTAGCCCATGTAGCCGATGGTGCGACTCCAGCTGTTGCTGGGTTGTTGTCACTGTTGCCCGGACGCCACACTTCAGTTTTGTTTCACATCTTGGATCAGTGCCCACATGCAATCATCTTAGAACTTGTATTTCTGTCGGCACTTCGGCTGTTATTGACTGCTCTTCAGGGGTTATCCAGCTTGCCCTATTTCATGCCGTTTAGCCTTCTGATCCTGTGCCGAGTCGACTGTGTTGTGCTGATTACATTCGTCTACCACATCTAGCTGTGACGTCCATCGACATCTCTCCTGATCCCCCTGTGGACGACGACGATTACATTGTGTCGCCCAACGCTACCGTCCTCTATTCGCAGAATGTCATGTTGCCGCACTTGGTCATCGCTATAAAGGGCAACGCCGCATGTCTCCCTATTGTAAATTTTCAACTATGCGCTCAAGTGATACCCCAGGGTATCTCTCTTGCAACCCTAACTACAGCCTCCCACTATCATGTTTCCGTCTTAACTGAGCCTGCTGCACCGCCTCCTGCTGCTATTGATTCGAACCCCGCGATGTTAGATAACATAAAAAAGACGATCACCACTGACCTTCCGGCCGAACACGTACACGCGCTTCGGGGCCAGCTCATGTCGTACCAGGACATTTTTGATCTCAATGACCGAACACTGGACCAAACAACAGTTGTCAAGCATCGGATTCTCACCGGCTATGCCAAACCCATACACCGACGTCCCTATCGTGTCTGCTCCGATGAGCGTCAAGTTATACAAAAGGAAGTTGGCAAAATGCTTGCCCGTGTCATCATCGAACCTTCTTCAAGGCCTTGGGCATCATCTATCGGGCTCGTTAGAAAGAAGGACAACAGCTGGCGCGACTGTATCGACTACCGGAATCTTAACCAATTAACTAAAAAGACGTGTACCCCTTACCTCGGATAGATGAAGCCCTTGACTGTCTCTGTGGTTCCACGTATTCTTCTTCGATAGACCTTCGTTCCGGGAATCGGCAGATTGCAGTTGACGACATGGATCGTGAAAAGACGGCGTTTATTACACTTGATGGGCTCTATCAGTTTAAGGTGGTGCCATTCGGGCTATGCAATGCTCCCGCCACATTCGAACGAATGACGGATGCCCTCCTTCAAGGCTTAAAGTGGTCAATCTGCTTGCGCTACCTCGATGATGTCATTGTCTTTTCGCCGACTCTTGACACACACATCGAGCGTCTCTCGACAGTTCTATCAGTGTTTCGAAAGGCGAGACCTCAGCTCAGTTCGACGATATGTCACTTCGGCCGCCGGCAACTTACTGTGCTCGGACACCTCGTCGGCTCTTCCGGTGGTCGTCCCCATCCGGAGAAAGTTCGCGCGGTTAAGGTTTTCCTTGTGCCCACCTACGCAACCGACGTTCGCACTTTTGTAGGCCTCTGCTCCTACTTCCGCAGGTTCGTAATAAATTTTGCTGTCATCGCATGCCCTCTAACAGAACTTCTTAAGAAAGACGCGACTTTTGTCTGGGGTCCCGACCAAGCTAATGCATTCGCTGAGCCCACGACGAGTTGCAACTCACGAGTGAAAAAGTGAGCAAGCGCAGTACATGGCCAGGGGAATCTCGGCCATGGCACCGCAGCAACGTAGCGTTTGCGTTCAGAGCCCGACCTCTCTCCTTTGCCTGCCGAAACTTTTGTTTTAATACACGATTGTTACGAAACTTTGGGACTTGTAACACCAGCTACTGACAGTTGATGAGTACACAGTAACAAAGGGTAAGAGAGGCATGACGATGTATATAGCATGAGCTGGCACCGAAGAGAATAACTACCGTACAAAAATAAACATGATGCTCGCATAAAAACACGTGACGTCGGACATAAATAAACAATAACTCTAGCGACAAAGTCACAAAGTCAGGTTGCATAAAACACATAAATTTAGATCACAGCGCATGATGTACACGATAATTAATATTTTCCAAGAATGTTGCTGGCTTCAAGAAATCTGCGAAGGGCAATTAGCGGCTGCTTTTGCAATGTGCAGAAACTTGTTACGGCATTCCTGGCCACTTTTTGCGGGAGCAGATAGAAACAAGCAAGCTTCTAAGCTGCTTAGGCAGGACGACATCGTATTGAGCCGCTCAGCTTGAAAAAAATTGCAGTGAAATAAGAAGTAAGAATAAAATGAAAACTAAAATACAGCAGGTGTTGACGAGGCTGTTCCGAGCGTTGCACCTTGGCGCCTGCTCGTGCACAACCTGATGTTCGCAGAATCTTCTCTTCTGCATTTACGAAAGTATGCATCGCTTTGAAATTTAGGCCAATAAACGCAGATGAATATTAGAAAACAAAGCCGAAAAAGCGTCTGAAACCCCAAGCACGAAGATAAGACAAATCTATGTACTAACCATCGTTCCCATGGCAATTCATTGATCGCCGCGCCAGAGTTCCCTCTGGTAATTTTAGTGGGAAATGCTATGCCTACCGCTAGTTGCTTGTGGTAATCAAGGGGAACGCGGCAATTTTTGTGAGGTCAGAAGCTCGCTTTTCTTTCTCTTTCCCAAGGAAGCAAAGTTGGCTGCAAAATGTCTTCGTGCCGTACTCCCCCGTCTTTCTCATCTCAACCACACGGCTAACGTGACAGCTTTAAAGGCTCAGCGACGAGCTAAGAGGCCTTTGTCTCCGAAATTGCATTTGTTGGGAGAATTGTGAGGTAATGTTTTCGCCTTCATCCGAGCGACGTCAAAACGCGCCCTTTAGGGGTTCTAATAACGGATAGGCGCGAGTGAGGGGATCCGTGTTAGGCAGATGAAAGCATCGATCGTGCTTCACAAAAATGCAAGGAGGTATTATGCTGCCTCTTCGAGGACGAATACGTTTCTCTAATATCTTCATGTTTTTTTTATTTTTGTTGTTACATAATGCAGCGTGAAATGCTTCAACTACGCCGAGTTTGCACACCTAGGCGACAAGGCAAAGATGTGCCTACTTACCATATTCAAAGCCAGCTGGGAGAGTGGCCGCCTTGAACTTTACTGGAAACGAGCTCGTATTATCCCTGTCCTCAAGCCTAGCAAGTCTCCAACAGACGTAAACTCCTATCGCCCGATTGCTCTCCTTAGTTGCGTGGGAAAGCTTGTGGAGAAGATGGTATGGACGATCCTGGACTGGTTGCTGATGAACGTAAATGTCTGCCCTCTGCAAATTTCAGGGTTCAGAAAGGGCCGCAGCAGCATCGACAACGTGATGACCCTTGTCAACTACGTAAAACTCAACAAAGCAACACGCAACATAACTATTGGCGTATTCCTCGACATCAAAGGAGCGTTCGGTAACGTGACTCGCGGGGCTATTTTAAATGCTCTGAAGTTCGTTATAGTTCTTGGTCGTATGTACCGCTGGGTCTCAGACTACCTCACTGATCGGTCAGTCTACATGCACAAAAGAAGGTGACACAGCCCCGCACACAGTGCACCGAGGAGTTCCCCAGGGTGGGATTTTAAGCCCGACCTTATTTAACATCTCTCTTATTGGACTGGAGAAGTGCAGTCCCTCGTCGGTTGAAATCTTTTTATATGCAGATCACATCTGTGCCATCAGCTACTGAACTAGCTGCACTGCAGGTAGCATTTATTAACACCATAGAGCAGACAGACAGCTTCACAGACTCAAGAGCGGCTCTGCAGTTCCTGAAGTCGCCACGCGTGCAGGAACAACTCGCAATGGACATCAGACGCCTATGCAATGAAACCTACGAACTGAATCACAGAGTTGTGCTGCAGTGGTTCCCAGCCCACTGCGGAATACAAGGCAACGTCCAGGCTAACCGTCCTGCCAAAGCTGGACACGACACTTCGAGAGAAATGGTCCAGATACCTTTCTCGAGAATAGACGCGGCGAAACCGGTATCTGCTCAGGCTTGGCGTCTCCAGCGATCCCTCTAGACAGATGCCAGCTACCAGTATGGACCCCTATACAAAATAGATCCATCGTGCCACTTTTACATGCCGCGAGGCTTCAACAGAAAATACCAAGCATGCCTTCACCACATAAGGCTCAACGTGGCCTACACAGCTACTTCAGGTGTAAGATTCAACTCACAGACTCGCCAATGGGCTCTGAATGTAACGCCCCTGAAGACTGTAATGGTTGAGGTCGGGCATGAAATAGATGGTAGCTGGCCTATGCCGTTGTCCAACTTGTCCACGCTGAGGACCTTTTTGAAAGGAGGGACTTGTTCTCATCGAGAACGAGGAATATGGGTTTATTTACAGTATTTACATGAGAATGTTACAGTTCATCAGTCTAACATGACTGAAAGAGGAATGCACAATGAGGTGTCGCCAACGGCTCTTTAAATGCACTCTATCCTCCCTAGATCCCTTGGTGAGGGAAGAACAGCAGTTCACCGGTCCAAAGTCATCGTAGCCGATTCGCCTTTCAGGGTGATGGTTTACGCACTCACTTCTGTACAGGTTGCACTGACCACACCAAGGTGAGAGGGTTCTCGCAGACACGGTGCTTGACCCGAGCAGGCGCCTCTTCATCCCAGTGTTGACTCCGCAGACAATGGCCGGTGCGTCTGTCCATGACTTCTAAGACCCGTGAAACGGCCGCAAGACATCTTCTCCCAGGATTTCCAGCGCTTCAAACAAGCCGTGACGGTGACGGCGAATCCACTAACAATACTTGGTCCGCCGATCGCCTTTAGACATAGTGGCGCCGAGGGGGTGTTGATGCAGCACATCGTCGCCCCTACAAAACGAGTCGCCGCAGCAGGTGGGGAAGGGTTCCACGGTCGCTTCTGGGAAGCTCGCCTCCCCCGCAGCAGCAGCTGGCTGAAAAAATTTTGTAGGTTGGTACCCTTGCAGGCCGTTCGTAATAAGACCTGCGACATGTTCTGTGGGACTGCTACCCCTACGCTTCAGAGAGAGTATTTGAAGGCGTCACTGCACCTTCAACGGGGTTTGAGCGTGGCACTACAGCACATTCTCGGCCCATGGCAAAGCACCACCTGTGCGTTACGCGCCACGAAGGCGCTGCTGGCGTTTTTACGGGCCACGAGTCTTAACGAAACTTCTTAAATATGTGTGTGTGTGTGTGTGTGTGTGTGTGTGTGTGTGTGTGTGTGTGTGTGTGTGTGTGTGTGTGTGTGTGTGTGTGTGTGTGTGTGCTGTACAGTGTTTATCACTGCATATGTCATAATCACCACCCAGCACCTGGAGTAGCATGTCAAGCGAAGAGCCAGGCTAACATGTCCAGCATACCATGAAAGCTTGTTTCTCTCTCGCTCATCTAAAACGGTTTGGTGAAACGTCGTGCCTAACGCATTTAAAGGGACCGATGACCGTATTTTAGGAGGACCCTTTACCTCGGGGCCGACTCCGCATTTCCTCTTCAAGTACATGTGAAACGCGGTGATTTTATCGGTATAGACAACCGTTGAACAGATTCGGATGTAATTGACTGCGTTCTAGAGAGAAAGTTGAATTCTACTGATTGTATAAACTATAATTTTGATTCAGAGTGTCGTAGTTTATATACAAAAAAAGAACGTCGAAGATCGTTAAAATGCAAAAGCGAAATTCAAGCACAAAGGTTGCAAATCCGCAACTCCGCACCAAAAACAGATATCACGGTTCTCTGAGCTGCATCTGTTAGAGAATCTGAGGTGGACAAATTTCATATGTAAAGTTTATGAAGATTGCTTGTAGGGTGATTTGCTACACGACTATAAAGAAAACAGCCATGGAAAGTGATAGGCGGGAAACCACCGTAGAAGAACGGCACATGTGCACAGTAAACACGCTGGTCTTGTTTTGCTCTCGTGCCTCTCTCTTCTATATAGCTTGCTGACTGCCTCGTTTATTAATATGACTTTACAAATTACCGGAAATTATTGCAATGTTTCAGACAGTTTTGTTAAAGTTCATCTCACATATTAGTGGTATATACGAGGGCGAATCAAAAAGTATTTGCCCCTATTTTGTATTAGCCAAAGTAAGGTACATACAGGTAAATTACAAATGTACGTGCTATTCAACGTACCTTACACTATTTTGGCACGCAGACCTCACATCGGTTCAGACGTTTGTCCAATCGCAGCACTAAATTTTAGATGCCCCTGTGTCGTCAGTCAGCGACGCACGCGGCTTCCCCGAACGCTCATTGTCATGAAAGTCTTCACGGCCTTTTGCGAACTCGCAACACCACCACCTCACGCTTCTCAAAGCGATACACCTTTTCCCATACGTGGACTGCATTCCTTTGTGGATTTCGATGAACGTTCGTGTCTTGCTCCATAGAAAACGAAGCACACTTCGTTGCTCGTACGCCGTGGACATGTGAAGCACAACCGCCATCTTCAACAACGGACAGCAGCGCCGTGCCGCGGAGCCACCGGAAGATAAGGCCGCGCCGGTCCAAGAAATGTACACCGCTGGGAATATATATGTTGACTTCGCATTCACAGCAGTAATTTGGCTAAAAAAAATTGGTGCAAAGACTTTCTAAATCGCCCTTGTACTACTTCAAAGAGAATAATACATTACTTTTTGTCTGCTTTAGATGTCTCAATAGGACCGCTCTCCAGATTCGCGATAGAGTTTCTTTATTGGAGAGTTTAAGCTGTAAACTTGATGCTTTAGTACTTGAAAAAAGTTTGTGATCTGCAAAAAAAAAAAGTTGATGGCCAAAATTGAAAATTTCTTTGCTACAGTAGGTAGATATTAAGTTTTTTTTTTTGTATGCAACACACCTCGCCGAACTGGGTGCAGTGGATGCTGACAAAATTGATTCCTCCGTTTCCACGTACTTGGATAGGAGCTCCAGAGCGTAAAACTTCCTCTTAAGTCCTCTTTTTCTGATAGCTGAATGCATAGCCTATCATCGAAATTACTGTGCCCGTCGCGGTTGCTTTAGAAAACACTTGAAAAAACGTTTCAGCCAAAATATCCAGCCTGGCTCGTCTTTTGTCTTGCGTTGTGCTTCCTTCACGCCATAACTTGTACGCGAGCTACGCCAAGTCACCCACAGATTTTTATTTTGCGAAGCCTTTGTTCCATTCTGGTTTCTCATTTTCTTGCCGCCGGCTGATGTCATCTTTTCAGTTATCGATATTACCAGCGTCTGCAATTGGGGGGGGGGGGGAGGGGGGGGGATTGCCAGATCGAGAGGTTAAAAGAATGCAGCAGATCCAACGAGTTTGAATCCATATACAGCGAAGCTGCTTGAGTGCATAAAGAGCCGCACCGCGAGATTGTGTTTATTGAATATTCGCACAGAGTGACGCGGAAGGCTTTATTCAGCCATTGTAGAGAGCCTAATGCAATGCCGCTTCCGCTGCCGCGCATGCGCGAAGACAAGCTTTCTGGTTCTTTATTTTTGTTATTTTATGTTTTATCCACGGCCGGCGCTGCCGCTACCGTAGATGGATGGAGGTTATGAGCGTCCCCTTTGAAACATGCCGCGGATTGTGCCACCAAGCTATTATTTCGTCTAATGTCCTACCTACCGTTTTGAAGAAAAAAAAAACCCCAAGCACGAACGATTCCCAGAATCATACTTTCTGGACCACTACTGGAAGGTTTGTTTTTGCACGCCTCCGTTGTTTGTGTTCTCCCTACTTTTGTGCCACCATACCTCCGATCACCTCTTTCTAATCTCTGTTGCGGACATGCTTGCTTTCCCCTACTATCCCTTAATCTAAGGGCTTCAATGAGGCCACACGAGCCTAAAGCGACAGCTTGGTAGATATTTTCACATTCTAATAAAACATGTTCCATCGTTTCCCTAGCTATACCGCAGCAAGCACTTGATTCTTTCATGGTGTACCTCGCTCTATAACTACGCGTTCTAAGGCATCCTGATCTCGCTTCAGAAAGTAAGGAACTGTCCTTTGAGTTATCATAAATTATTTCGTTTCTGATTTCATTTTTTCCTCATAGGTAGTTAGGTAGTCCTGGGACCATTACACCTTTCCACATACCCTGGAGCACCTCGTACCTATTGTATCCCCATAGTACTCTGTGTTTCATTATGACCGCATTCCTCTTCGCCTTTGTATTATTGCTTTTTCATGTGTTTCCATATATATTTTACCTTCGTTTATCCATACACCAAGGCATCTGTTATTTTACCCGAGGCATTTCATGGCCCTTTATTGACACTTTCTGTTCACTGTTTTCATTGAATACCATAAAACCAGATTTTTAACGCTAAATTTTAATTCGAAATTCTCACATTCCCGTCCACATATATTAGCTTGACGTTGCATAGCACTTTGCTTGTTAGAAAGCAACACAATGTCGTCCGCATAATACAAACCTGGGAGGTGCTGCTCTACAATTGTGCCCGCCTGTTTCTATGAGAGATTAAACTCGATATTGATTCCTTCTGGCGCACTTTCCATCCATACCATGTACATCATAAACAGCAGTGGGGATAAAGGGCACCCGTGTCTCTGTCGCTTGTTGATATGAACTTTCTCCTTGCTCTTCATTCCTTCTCATTCAGCGCACACGGTATTTTCTAGGTAAATCTCTCTCAAAAGCTGTAGGCAATCGTCGCCTAAGTCTTCCCCATCCAGAATATCCCACACAATGCTGCGGTCTACGTTGTCGTATACGCTCCTGTAATGTCTGAAAAGACCACATATAGTGGTCTCCTTTCTACTCTTGATATTTCAATACACTGAGTAAGGACAAATAAATGGTCATCCAAACGCCTACCTATTCTGAAGCCATTGTGAAGTTCTCCCATAATACCATTATGATCCTTCTATGCTTGCACGTTTAAATTTAATCGCTGGCATTGCTAACCAGTGTATTGCCAATGCACTGGTCAACGGTCTTTTGTATCTTTTCTACCCTTTGTTTTTAAATCCATTATACTTTATCTCCGATTGTCGGCTATTCGCCTATGTTGTAAGTTTTTTTATACTGCTTTCAACAGAGCTTTCTTAATTTTTGGTCCTAGATCATTGATCAGCCTAACAGGAACCTCGTCTAACCATGTGGCTGTGCGTTTAGGAATTTTCTCTTGAGCTCTCTTCCAGGCGAAATTTCTCAGCACCAGCTCTTTTTCCATCTGGTTCTCGTTTATACTCTGTTTTTTCTCAGGAACCACCTCGCCATTACCTTAAAATGATTGGGTTGTTATTTTGCGGATGTAATTTAATACCGCGTCCCCTTCCAGTTTGTTTCCATCTTCGTATAGGATATGTTGTTGTATTGTTCCAGACTTCCTACCTAATCAGTTAATGTGGCTGCAAAATATTCCCTTGGTGCGACCTTCTTTTTTCACATATTTCTGCAACCAGTGTTCACTTTCACCTTTATTCTTTTCTTGAACCAGTATTTGAACCGTAGTTGTTTTTTTTTCTCTCGGTATATTTCCCATTTTCTATATACTTCATCCTGCGGCAACTGCGCTTTTTTTGCCTGCCTATATATGTGATTATCTTCTCTGCCATTCATCGATCGTTTCCCCTATCTCCCTGTTCCACCAGCCTTCCAGTTTTTTTTTTTATTGCGATAGAAATTATATGGACACTCCAGGCGCATTTCTGCCGTCGTCGTCGCCGTCGCTGCGACGTTCCGTATAAAGTCCAAGAGCAATAATACCATTACCGCGCGCCGTATGCTGTATGTGCGAGTGAAAGCGTGCGAGGGTGAGTTGACGATCGCGGCTCAATCTCGCGCGTGCATCGGAGGAAAGTGGGGAAGAAGCGTGCTGTCATGCGTCGCGCACTGAGGAGGAGAAGTAATGGACGCGGGCGTTGTACTTCGGCAGTAACTGCGTATGGCGCGGCCGCGTGCGGTCGCGCGGGCTTTATCTTGAAAGCGATGTGCTTCGGGGGTAGATTCTAGGTGGACCGACGGCTCGTACCTTTGCCTCTGCTGTGTTCTAGCCGCTCAGTTTGCGGTGAAGTGACAGACAACACAAAGGTCACTTCGCTCGCTGCTGCTGCCGTACTTCCTCGCACTAGCGTTTTGACAGCGAATGTCCGCGGTCATCGAGTGTGATGTGTGCATGTTTATCTGTGCGCGCTGACACCATGCTTGTTAATTTAGTTATTAAGCGAATGTTTGCAAGTTTATATGGCTGATAAAACTACAGTCCTTACTTCGTTTGGCTGTCCATTAATTTACTATCGGAATCGATGCTTCGCCTTTCGGGCTAAACTGCGACATTCTTCCTTTCCAACAAACGTGTTGCTTCTCTTTCTTCAGTTTTCTGGTCATTACACTCAGAAGCTCACTATATTCCCACTCTTTGCTTGGCCATTTACAAAGGTCTTTCTCGACTCTTGTGACTGTATTTATTTCTTCACCGTACCAATTTAAACTGGTAATTCTTCGCTCCTTGTTCTTATTCCCAACTACATAGCCCATTTTCAAAATGATGCGTTTATGGTCACTCCCTATGTTGCTTTACCCTTCCTTGTCAATGACAATTTCTCTCAACTTATCATAAATTTCTTCTGTCATCAGACAGTACTCAATGGTCGATTGCCTATTTCTGACTTCTCGTGTAATCTGGCTATCATATTTAGGCCCCGTATTCACAATGACGAGGTTACGTTGCTCACAGAGATCTAGCATTAACTTCCCGTTGTTGGCGGTATAGCCGTCTAGACCCTGTATCTGGAAATTAATGTCACCTAACAGGATGATTTTGGCATCATTCCCGAAACTCTTAATATCAGCGCTTAGGCATTCCTATAACTCTGAATTCTTGTCTTTGTAATTTTTTCCGTCCATAAAAAGCGCGTCCTGCAGGACCATAATAAAGTTTTCCCCTCCAGTCCAGTGCGTTACGGCCAGCCAATTTTTCTTTCCACTCACTCTGCCTGATGACCAAAGATGCTCGTGACACTTTGAATTGAAACTTTCCTATTTGGCTTCATGATCTATAAGCATTCCGTCTCCCACTCCCTTTCTTTCCGATTTAGTTCTGTTGCACCCTTCCCGAACATAATTCTCAATCATTGGCGGCTCTTCCGCGTCCCTAAGGTGCGTTTCTGTAACGGTATACACACCTATTTGTTCTCTATTTAACTGCTCGTCAATCTCTAACCACGTTTGCTTTCTTCTTCCGCCCTTCATATTAATGTAGCCTATGGCACAGCGAGTTTTCTTTCTTCGTTTCCTTGTTTATCTGTTATTGACGGTTATGCTAGCCTGAGGGAACCTTCTTCTTCAGTATTCCTTACCCTGGCCTCCCGAGCGCCCGTGAGCCGCCCCCCCCCCCCAAAAAAAAGAAGCTTTTGCGCTACCGCGGATGCGCGGAGACGAGCGCCATCTAATGGGGGTGTAAGGAACCCAGCTGGGCACGCAGCGCGCGTCCTCTGCTGTGATTGGTTGGCCAATTCGGCAAGCGAACAGCGAGGCCGCAGCACCCACATTTACAAAATCCGGCGAGGTCCGAAAAAAAAGAAAAAAGCTTCGCTTTTAAAATTCGCTCAAACGCTGTAGTCGCGGATTCTTCCTGTTGTGCCAGAAAGAATGGGGTCACTGAAATTTAGACAAGTGCCTTTTATGTGGAAAATTCAATGAGGAAAAGGTTTGTCAAGCATTAGTCATCACTATCTTCTCCAAAAGCTTCATTACTACGGTATAAGGAGTAATGCTCACTCTTTAGTATCATCTTACTAACGACACGGTACACAGTACGTAGAGATTAACGGGTTCGCATGTTCCTTGAAGCAGGTCAATCTAGGAGGGCCTCAGGGAATTAAGTACTTTAGGCCCGTTTTTGTTTGTTTTATATATCAACAATATTGTTGATGAGACGCTCAAGTACGCCATTTACGCTGACGATACGAGCCTCTTCTTCTCTGGTTGCTCCACTGCTGATTTAGAAAATCATGCCAACATTGCTCATGAGTTGATTCAGCTATGGTCTACACAAAACCACCTAAAACTAAATATCAGTAAAACTAAAGCAGTAATGTTTCATCCGCGTCACAGAGAGCTTCCTATGTACCCTCTGTTTATCGATGGCACATCAGTTGAATACGTTCACTTCCTGAAACATTATCCGCATCTATTTTTCTGCAACTACACCATGGGATGCACACCTTGGCTTCTTGGTTGGCAAGCTTTCACGCACTATTTCTCTCTTGCTGAACAATTGTGCGACGTTCCCGGATCTTCTAATCTACTACTGTATAACTCATTATTCTCGTAAATCTTCATTATTATTATTATAGCTCATTATTCATAATTAAGGTCTCTTGATTGGGGCACAACTACAAATTTTAATATTACAAAGCTATTGTTATCACAAAGCTAATTATTAGATTAGTTTGCAAAATGCCTTATTTGTATCACACAACCGAATATTGTTTGCCCAGTTACACATAGGTAAACTTCCTTCACTTTATGAATTTAAGCTTTCTCGCTCCTGTAAGTTATGTATAAGGAGGAAAGACGCTGCACTGCAGGGTCTTGCTGACCTTAAAAGAAACACAGTCGCACATGACACTCGTAATGCAGAATTATGAATGTAACATGTTGCCTTAGAAACTATGCAAAACAAATGATTCGTTACCGGTTACCTTCGCTGTTACATAACCTGCAACAACAAAACAGGGCCGACCTTGCCAGCATATCATTGCACGATCGTGACATGTTCTTGTAACAATTTTTTTTAAAATTTTTCCTTGTTTTTACAGAAATTTGCAATTCTTTTTCTTTCATCCTTTTAATTGTTGAAATATTTCACCTGTTACCATCTTACATTGTCGCCTTGTCTATTTCCGTAGAATATGTTTCGTTTCACTAAAATTGCTTCTTAGACATAAGTTTCCTTTCAGTTCTGTGTTCAAGAAATTTCAACTGTCTGTTGTAAAATCTTCCTTATGTACTCTGTTCTTGTTCTGCGAACTGCCTGTTGCTGTCATTTGGAGGGGACAGCTATACCTCGTCGAGCTACTCGCTGTAATAGCTTTTCGTGTCTGCTCCTTTCTTTCATAGAAAAATAAATAAACCATTGAATTGAATTGTAGGCAAGTAGCGACATTTTTATGGCTCGTAATTATTGCGAAATAGTTATCCGTTATATCACAATTCTACTCGGTGCCGTTTCTCCTCGTCGTCAAAATACGCCTATACTTCACAACACAATAAACAAGGCCTCAACGTAGCAAGGTGATTTATGTGATGGTGGAAACGAGCGCTGCCTACAACACCGCTAAACGAGCTAACCAGTAACCGGGCCGCGACTTCCTGAAGAAAAAATCAATATAACTACCGGCGCTGCCATCACAGTAACGAGCTGAGGAAACTGCGCAGGCGAAAGTAGGGCTCCGTTTTCCCCCACGCTCACGTTTGCTGTTCTTTGCTGGCATAGAACCAGAGACGTTGTGAGTAGGCATCATAGCAGGCAGCGTGAGAGGACTGCTTTTGAGCCTCTACTGATTGGTCCCGCGTCGTTATATACTGCACCAAACGGCGGCTACTCGCGTTGCCGCTGTTATGTCAACTCTCCGCGCTTCGACCCCGTGTCCCCGCTCAGCGCTTTGCAAACTCACTGATTCAGCTTAGGCGACGTTCCAGACTGCATACTTGGACGGCAGTGAAAAGCAGCGTAAATGCGCGTGCGTTGTGCTGGCTTGCATTTGCATTTGCAAATGCACTTGCATTTATCTCTGACTAGCGCTGTAGACTCGTGGAGTGCCTGCGTAATGCGAGATGCAAAATCTGTTTACGCTTGGTTTATTCTTCACTTACCTCTCTTGCCGATCGCTCTATCCTTGCTACGGCGTCCAACGCCTCTCTCGTCGGACAATTTGAAACCGTATTGACTCGAGTCCATTTTCCGAGTCAAAGATACCCGCACCGTGGCCACATCTGTCGCTATTGCAAATGGTTATCCGTGTACTGGTGCAGTTCTTGGAGTGCACCAGCCTTACTCACTGTTTACAGTCTTGTGAATCATCCCACGTGCACACACAGTGTTCATTCTCTCGCTCTTTTTATTCCCCTTTGCTTATCCACAGAGAGTATAGGGTAGCAAACTTACATTTCAAACGACTCCGCACGGCGCGATATCTGCTCACATTGTAGCGATCTTACTACAGATGAATACATGGGACATCGCCCAATAAGTGCCGCCAAAGTCTCCTCCAGAACATCCAGAACAGTAATTGTGAATGTGCTAATAGAAATGCATACACTATAGTCAACGAAGTCACCAAACGCACCGGTGAATAAATGCGGGAGTTAGCGCTGCACCGCCGATGCAATTACACTGCGTACGGCGACCAACTGTCCTCGTTGTAGTTCTCAAAATTTGAAATTCGCTTAGTGACCTGCTTGGAAACGTACAAAGATAAAGATTTACCTACGTTAACTTTATGAACTCACACCAAGGACAGCATAGGCGAAATTACTTGTGTTTAATAAATGAAATAAGGACGGTATAGACAAGCCACACGATATATTTAAAGGCGAAGCAGCGCCGGCCAAAGAAGATGGACACTGGCAGAAAGGCCGGGTTTT
Source organism: Dermacentor albipictus (assembly GCF_038994185.2). Taxonomy (NCBI): domain Eukaryota; kingdom Metazoa; phylum Arthropoda; class Arachnida; order Ixodida; family Ixodidae; genus Dermacentor; species Dermacentor albipictus. Next base: position 52,174,129 of record NC_091821.1, read on the forward strand.
GGCTTTTTCGGCGTAGGAGTGCAACGCTTACGCCGCAAAAGATGAGGGATAAAGAATTCAGTTGAGCTCGAAATGTACACGCAAAAACGCATTGAGCTGTGAAACAAACAAATCACTCTGCGGGGTAATTCTGCTCAGGCAGCATCTAGGAGTAAAGACTTCACAAACAAGACGCGAATTTTGCAGCGAAAAACGAACAGCAATACCATATGTAGTAGCTAACAGCAATCTCGCCCTGAGAGACCTTTTTTGTAACATATTTCCCAAGCAACGCCAATATTGAAGGGGGCGAAAAAAGTGACGCTGTTAAAGCAGCACTAGAATGTTTCGTTGTGATAAACCACAGCCTGGTTTAAGCGCCTTACAAACGAGGCAAGGCGGAAACCTCGTGCTTAAACAAGAAATAAACACTTCCTCATTAAACAAATAGCAGCTGTTCAACATGTGCGAATCCACGCATAAAATAGATCCATAAAGAAGTGTCCGACGATTACAACACTCCCTAATGCGAAGTTTGAGCGCAGCTCGGTACGTGTTTTCATTTGGCGATATATCGAGGCAAAGGATTTGAGACCCAAATCGCTGCACCGACTGGGAGTGGGCCAGTGCCGTCAGAGCCTTCGCAGAGGGGCTGTACGGGAACGCTGACATGATGAGCGGCAACGGAGCCAGCTGTGAAAGAAGTCGACGACGTACGCGCGAGCAGTGGCACGAGCACGTTCGCGCGGTTACGCCGAGGGAGGACGCCGACGCTCTACCTAAAAACGGGCGCCTAAGAGCTGCGCTCTAAAGCGTTAACTGCGTGCCAGCTAGTGCGACAATATAACGGGCCGTATAAAACCAACAAAATGAGACCTTGCAAGTCTCGGTAGCCTTAACACACAACACGATGCACTCGTAAGTCGTGCACCCTAGCCAGAGCAATACTGTGAAGAAGCGGCGAACGGTATCCAACAAGCGCCATTCAGAACCTAAGTGAAACGCCTTTAAACCGCATGCCACATTGACAAACTGCACCAAAACAAGGCTAACCGTGATCAACTTCGTCTCTTGCCAGTGTAAACATGATAGAGTGCTACAAACACCTAGATGACAAAAGAAAGCGTGACAACAACAAATTTTCTGCCGAACGGTGGCAATTCATTGCTGCCGTTTCTCCCGCTCATGAGGCCTCGCGAGGATTATTAAAGCCATGTCGCCGGCAAGTTTTTGCAGGCGTTTGAGCACCCCACCGCGCAATAATTGTTCGTTGACATGCCTTAATGTTTTGTCAGCCACACACATGCGACGGGCAATGCTTATATTGTTCCGGAAACGTGAATCGGAGAAGCACGTGCAACGACGCAGAGAACTAGCGGACGGCTGCCTCCTTTACCGCGTGCACTTAGCAAGGCCGCCACCAGTGCCGCGTCCGTCGGTGCGCAATACACGTGTAGTGAATTTACCCAGACTAGTATTCTATCTCTTTTTAGGCGTATATCCTGGCGATTGTATTAGTGCAAACTATGCTTTTATGTTCTACTATTGCCTAAGCAGCATTTGCCAAGGACGTGGAAATACTTTTATGGTGCTCTCTGTTTCGTAGTTGGCCAGGTGGAGAAAATGAGCACTAACTTGTTTGTCTGTGTTCATGCTTTCTGTGTCATTCTTTGATTCTTATAAATATCATAAATGAAGTGTCATGCCGCAGTTCGTCGGAGTGCCAAACATTTAAATGAAAACGTCCCTGGTTCGATGCCGGTTTCGAGGTGTTAAGTGCTTTCCCCCGAACGTTTATATTTCGCTCTATCGAACTTCGCGGTGACATGATAATGATCATTTGTTGTTGCGATCGGCGCTATTTGGCGCGGGGAGCGGCGCAAAGGCATGGTCGCTGTAGAATGCACTACTATTTTTCATTTTATTTTACATTATGCTTAGCTCATCGTTTGTCCTCTTTCTATCTTTTCTTTTTTTCGAGATCTCATTTCTGTTAGTCTATAGAGGACTAGTGCTCACAAGAAAAGGGACAACGGAAGACGCAACAACACAAACATATCGCTTTTATTTTTTTACCTTGTTCCTGTGTTCCTGCGACACCATCATAAACTATACCAACAAGCCGACAATGTCATAGTGAAATTGAGTGTTTCTTGTAACGCGCATATACAGCAGTCCGTAACAACTCGCAAGTGCGATTGAATAGGCTGATCATAACAGAGGTCATGCGTGCGAGTTACAGCGAAGTTTGACAGACTTGTCGTTTCTTCTCAGCTTCGTGTGTCGGCCACTAAGAAAATTTGAGACAGGATTCGCGGAATGAAATCAGCAAGCCGACAAGCAAAGTGGTGGAAATGTTCGCTCTCCTGCATACGAAGTGCGTTCCACGACTACGCACTTGTCATCTGCAAGAGCTCCACGTGCGCAGAGCCTGCGGGAAAAACTAGAACTGCATGTTGTCGCAAGGTTCATATGAGTTTCGTGCAACACTTCCGAAGCTTCAAGTGTCTGTATACGTAACCACTATTTGTGAAATCTATATTTGCCCGCATTTACGACAAGTTTTTTTTTTTTTTTTCAAGTGCCGCTGTATTGCTTTTCTGATAGTTTTGTGAAATTTTGTGAAGGAACTCCTAAGGGAAGGATGAAATGTTTGCGTATTTTCTTTAATGAGCATTGTTTTGAGAAGCCTTGAAGTTCGGCGTTGTCGGTGCTGAATTCTCATGGCCTTTGCAGCGCAAAACAAGGGCGTTATAATGTAACACTATTACAAACTTTTCTATTCCAATTCTGCAATCAGCCCGCCGCGATTGGTCAAAAATTTTTTTGGCCCACCGCCACTTCACCAGTCTGTCACGCGACGTCACGAAAACCGCCACAGCTCCCCATCTGATAGGTCGTGTACACACTGATTATGCTTGATTTGACCGAACAAAACAAAAATAGTTATTTCTGATTCGATGCCTTTTCGCCATTAGCTCTCAGTTCTTGGTCAAAAGTTTTTGGGCTGCACCCACTTCACCTGCCTGACACGCGACTTCACAAAACCGCAAGAACTCACGGCGTTAAAGCGATGTGTACGCGTTAAAGATGCATTAATATGCCGAACAAAACTGAATTTTCTTCTGAATAGCAGCAGGCTGCCCCGTTCCGAAAGGAATAAAAGATGGCTACCGCCCATCGCTCAGGCACTGGCTACTCGCACCTGCCGTAGAGCATGGGTTTATTTGCGTTCAATAAAACCTTTTGCGTGGCCGCTTAACGTTTTCGAGCACTTTCCGCACGTTTACGACCTCGCTCTGCCAACACTTTTTTGATTAGGATCCGTCTTAGCTGCAATCTTGACCTTCCATTGCATGCCGCCGCGATTTTCGACCAGCCACCTCAAGCCAAGTAAGGGAAAGCGGACCAATCGCAGTCGCCGGCACCACCCTCTTCATCCGATTATCGATTTTCAGTGCAGTGGCTCGGCCCCATCGAATCCCTCTCCACTTGAGCGTGCTCCTCGCCTCTTGTCAGCCAATTAGATAAGACAAGCCGCTCAGTGTAGGCAATGTTATTCGTTTTACAAGCAAACTAAAGTGACCTCCTATGAACGAGGACAGCGTTTGATTGGTCTGTTCAGACAACCCTGCGGGTGACCGCCCGATCCTTGCGTCGGCGGTTACGCAAATTTGACGTCAGGAGATTCGAATAAAAACATATTAGAATTGTTTTACGTTATAGGGCCCCAAGAGCGAACAATGCACGAAAAATCTGCAACAATTGACGCTGAACGTAAACAAACAGAAAAATAGTGATATCCATTAGAGAGGAGACGCTGATAGCTGATGTTCTGTTTGAGGTTAAGAGAAAGATTAAGCCCACGGCCAACTCCGCTGCCGCCTATTGAAATACATGTAAAACACAGAAATGCGCACATGAGACAATGGCTGGACCAATTTGAATAAAATGTGTTGTACTTGAGAGGGAAAGTTAAATTCTAGTGATTGTTTTAGGTCTTGGAATTTTTTACAGATTGCCAAATAATGGCATGTTAAACAAGAAAGAAACAAGCACGAAGTCTCTCTGCACCACAAACAGATATCGAAGTTCTGTAAAGTGCATCCGTTAGGGCATCTGATGCGGCAAGATGCGGTCTATTAACTTACAGCCTAGGGGAATCTGGTGCTGAGTTTACAAAGGTATTGCAAAAGTCTTACTCACATATTATTGGTATATCTTCGAGTGGTGTATAAAACATCAATTTTGTCCGGTTTACCTGTGTTATTAGGTACACTTTACATAATTATGATATAATTTTTTTCGTTGCTGTTTTACAGAGTTGTAAACCTGACAGTTCCTTTCTTTATTTTTTGATATATTCGCGATTTTGAACAATTACCGTAAAAAATCTTCCCGGCCAAATAAAAACTCCGCTTCCTACAGTCACTAGATTTTTTAAAATGCTACGATGTTCATCGAATTCCGCCAAGTGGCGACTGATAAAAACGATTTCTCTGTTCCCATGTATTTAAATAGGAGCCACCAAGCTAAAGCTTCGTCTTAGGAGAAATAAGTTGTGTTGGACAGGTCACGTCATACGTAGAGCAGATAACAGATTGGCAGTAACAGAACCAGTGCCAAGAGAAGGTAAACTCAGTCCGTGGCGGCGTAAAATTAGGTATAATATGATGAGATTAGGAAGTGTGCAGGCAGGAGATAGAGGCTGCTGACGCTAACTAGAAAAAAAGGGGTAATCTCGTATTTTCACTTTTTGGATGGTTTCGCAACGTAAGGCTGCTGCAATTTCGTATGTAACGCTCTCTCTGCTTTCTCCGTTTCGCTTTTTAGCGAAGTACAAACACATGAGCTACGCTAGGACCACCGCGATATCTTTAAAGTGATATCTGTGTGCCAAAGTCCTTTAACCGCAAATTGTGTTCAGTGACTCTACATAGAAACTATCCTAGCTATGTTAGGGATTTCATCTTTGACAGGCCTCTTAATTGGTCCTCTCCCTCATGTGCATCGTGGTGAACTGGCTTAATAATAAAAAAATGATATGGACATGTGCATGCTGTCGGATCTGCGGAAGCTGTTCACGAAGACGAACACACGCGACGTGGCGATGCTCAGAAAAACTGTGCGCAAATCCAACGCAGTTTTGAAATCTAAAATGATTCGAAGTCTGTTTGAGTTAGCGAGGTAGCAGCAGGAGCGGTTGACACGAGCTCAACGTCGTCGCCTGCAGCTGCTAGTTGTCTGCGTCTTGAGGACGAAGACGCTGTACACGGTGCTTGTTGAGGAAATATTGTTGATGCGACATGCATAGGCATAGAAAAGTTGGACACTTATGTAAATACATTTAAGGCTTCATACCCCTCATGTCACCGTGGCACATCCCTTCTAGGGCATTGGTCAAGAATAAGCACATGCCAAGGGGCACATAACCACATAGTCAATGTCGTAGTTTTCTTTTAGGGGCTGATACCCAGTGTCGACGTTATTCGGGTCCTGGGTATGTTTGTCGAATACAACGGCGGGAATGGAACGGCTCTCCGCAAGATCATCGCAAAGATGGACAACGCTTTTCGCCTCCTTCGCAGAATCGCAAACCGGCACCGAGGCATGAAGGAAAACAATCTCCTCAGGATGATCAATGCCTTCGTACTATGCCAACTCACGTACATGATTTCTATGCGCAACTGGCTCAGAGCGGAGCGAGACAAGCTCAACGCGCTCATCCGCAACCCATCAGGACCCATACCGAAGATCTCCTGAAGCTGGGGGTACATAACACCGCCGAGGAGATTGCTGAAGCCCAAGAAAGCGCGCAACTCACTCGCCTGACCACCACAGCGGCAGGTAAACGCATCCTCGAAGAGCTGGGTTACCACCCTGCGGGATTCCCGATGGTCAGTACCCCAATCCCTAGGTGCATTCGAGACACGTTCGTAGTGGCCCCTGTGCCCCGAAACGTCCATCCCGTCCACAATGAGGGCAGATGCAAGGCCAGAGCAGCAGCCATCCTCAAACAAATCAAGCAACACGACATTAGAGCAAGCTTTGTCGACGCCGCGGAGTACAGCGACGGGAAGACCTTTGCCGTCGTTGTGGTCGACTCCAGCGGCAAGATTTCCAATAGCGCCTCGATTCGCACTTCAGACCCTGGAGTCGCCGAGAAAGCCGCCATCGCCCTCGCCCTGTTAGACGGTCGTGGGTCCGAGATCTATAGCGATTCCAAAACGTCAGTTAAGGCTTTTCAGAAGGGTTGCATCGCCAAGCAAGCTGCTCGTCTCCTTAGCGGCTCGAGTCCATATGCTATCACACATCATTCAATTCACTGGTTTCCCGCTCACGTAGGATCGGTTGAGGGTGCTCCCCCGAACCTCAATGAGTCTGCTCACGAGGCTACGCGTGACCTCACCGACCGGGCTTCCTTCTATACGAAGCGCCGACTCCCCTTCTCTCTACGGCCTCAGGGACGCTCCCGCTACTCACAACGAGATTATTAAATTTTTCTACATGTCTAGAAGGGTCTTTCCACCCCTTCACCCCAAGTTGAATAGTGCCCAAGCCGTTTCGCTTAGACTTTTACAGACCAGCACAGATCCGTGTCTGTCCATTCTCCACGAGGCTTATCCCGACATCGCGACGAAGCCTGCCCGTTCTGCGGGCAGACCTTTACTCTAGCGCACATGCTCTAGGAGTGCAGGTCGACATACCCCAAGTTCATCAAGGAGGAGTGGGCCTCGCTTCTGCGTAGCGCCGCTCTGGACAAGCAAATCCTGGCTGCCCGGCGTGCCCGCGACCGGGCTGGTGGGCTAGACCTGCCGGTCCTGACGTGGGACTAGCCGGGTGCGCGACGAGTTCGCGTCCACGCCGGACCTGCAATAAAATTTTTCACTCACTCACTCGCTCACTCACCCCTTTAGGGCACATACCCAGTGGCCTAAGTGGTGTGTACACACACACAAACTCACACGTATATATATATATATATATATATATATATATATATACGTGTGTGTGTGTGTGTACACACATACGTGTGTGTGTGTACGTACGTGCGTATGTACGTAAATGAAGAGAGGATGCGAAATCTCGTGGAAGACGGGAAGAAAGCTTCGCTTTAAAAGCGCTCCAATGCAGAGGCGAGTATAGATATATAGTGAGTGCACGGTACGCGTCCCGCTGGACATGTGCATGCTGTCGGATCTGCGGAAGCTGTTCACGAAGACGTACACACGGGACATTGTGATGCTCAGAAAAAGAGTGAAAAAAAGAGAGGAAAAAAGACTCCGTCAGCAGCGTGAAATAGCTGACCGCTACCTGAAGAAGAAAAGGAAAGTGACAGACGGGAATCGGGTTCTCGTTTTGCTCATCGTCTTGAATTTCCCATCTCCTGCCTTTCCCGTCTTTTCCCTAGACTAAAAAAAGAACTTAAGGGTGAAACGTAAAAGGACCAAACATTTTAGCGTACTGCTACGTCCCCGTCCCTTGACAGTCCCTTTTGCGTAGGCTAAGGAGCGTGAAGGTGAAAGCCTGCCCGCTCACGAGACATTCATTAAATTACTTTGACATTCTCATTCGGATGTGTTGTTAATTCCTATTACTTATTTTATCCCTACTTGTTCTTCTCTTTACTTGTTTTCTTTTTCGCTCGCCTAGACATTGACGGCCACTGGTTCTGCGTGGTTAATGGTACGCTAGAACGGTCGTGGCAAATCTATGACAACCATTAAGACACATGCGCAGGTTTACTGAATGATTTTTTTTACGCTTTAATCGCCGAGAGTAGCTATTTCGGCTTGTGTATATGGTGCCTTCTAGCGCAGGTAGAATGAGGGGGACACGGAATGGCAAATTAGACAAACACACAGCGCTAACTTCAAGCAACAGATTTTATTGCCAGTTCTGGCAGGCGTACTTATATTCGTCAGAACGTCATAAGACACGTGTATATTGCTCAGCAAAGAACGAAACTCGGAAAACCACCCGCAGACATTTTTGTGGTCACAGTGATTATTTAGAAGAGTGTCCGTTCAACGCGAACATAGATAATCGAGTTTTTTTTATTATTACTAATAAATAAATACTGTCGCATGCGCTTTAATTTTTAGTGCCATAACACCGGATGGTCAATTTTTCGACCCATGAGCCATCTAAGCCTTTCGCCTTAATAACTGCGTATTCATAGGCAGGACTATAAGATGTGTAACAGGAACACGCATAGTCCAGCAGCTCCCGTCGACGGTAAAGACAGCGCTAACCCGTTTACGCTACAGTAAAACGTGCTGGATGGAAGCGCGATTTTGTGTGCGTGCTTAGCTCGTTCCGTACGGCGTTCCCCCTCGCTGGCCTGTAATGCTGGTGGGCTGGCGAGTATACGCGCATGGAGAAAACGCTTCTTCTGACTTCAGCACTCGCTCGCTGTGGATTGTAATCTGCAGCGTGCGAATCGCATTGCCGCTGAATCGAGCTGTGAGCGCGGCTGCAAAGCGCTCAGGTTCGACCGGGAAACAGTGCACGCTGCAATTATTGCCTTTATTTTTCTTCCCCTACTTCGGTGCCGCGCTCCTGTGCAACTCAGGTAACCCCTCCTGAAAAGTAATATTCGTGGCGAAACATTGTTTGCGTCGCCGCTTGGCTTTTCTTTGTCACATCTCGTTCGTTGTGGATCAACTGCCTAGTTTCTGAAGCGAGGGTTGGCGGATGGGTTTGACGTCCGGGCAGCGCAGCTCGTGGCAGCCTTATACACAGTGCTTCCACTGGGGGTGCCTCTTTGCATTCTACTCCATGAATATGCCCACTGTCTGATTATTTTCGTCTCCGCATTTGCAATACTGACGCGCCGTAGTAGGTTTGTCACCTGGCTCGTGTTGGAAGCCGGCGACTCTTACAAAACGGAGACACGTGGCAACCACTGAGCTGTCGAACATTATTTGCATGTTGTCTTACCGTAGCTTATTTTGTTGTAGCGCAAGCTCAACGACAATGACACCAACAAGGGACATCTGACACACACAGCGGTAACAAAAAAATAAGACATGCCGTGCCAGCAAGTCTCTGTAGCTATTTTCATCGACTTACCGTAGCTTTGTGCACGTTCGGTACTCCATTTCTAAAAAGCATTGCAGGCTTCGAACTTATCCAGCGGCACAACTTGGTGCCCTAAATTGTATTAAAGTGCTTCGCATTATTAGCCATAGTATACTCCTTCCAAGTAATAGGGAAAAGAAAGGCCACAATATGGACCAATGTATACAAATATGCATTTTCATCGCGCATGTTGGATTCTATGTGGAGTGAATGGGATAATTAAATGATATATAGCTAACTGCAATGCTTACGATTACTTTCATCCTATGCAACGTATAATCTTATGTAATGTGTGGGTTTATGCACCACAAAGGTAGGAACTCTTACTTTATCATTTTTTTATTGATTGATCCACTACACCTTTCACATGTTATGCCGAAGCGCAACAACAAATCAGGTGTATGCAAAGTGCATGTGAGACGTCTACGCAGCGATGTCACAAGGACGAAGGTGATGTGGGATGTACTGGTGATGACGGGTGTATGATCAGCACGACATATCTAACTGAATCTAAGTATTCTGTATCTCTTGTATCCGAGTGACTCACACGAATTCTCGAGGATTGGCCAAGAAAAGGCACGCACCCATGTGGCACATACACGGTGACTGAGTCTAGGCAATCAGATAAAGAATGTCGTATGTGCCTGCGGCGTATTCTGCGGCTACTTATTTTACGGCGCTGGCGAAGCCAGCAATCGAAGCAGAGACCTCTCGGTTCCGAAACTTGTGTTTTGCCTACAATGCCGCAGTGCTATCGGCGCTCGCATTTGCTTTGCACGAGCTACATCTGCGCGTGAAGCGCGCGTAGCGTATACGTCGCAGAACGAAAAAGTAAAGGTGAGCCCCACAAAGAAACGTTTGAATTGTTCTACATGTTCTTTCGTAAGACATTTGCATAATTTATGAATACGCCGTATATCGTTTCTGTAAGTATGCTGCAGGAGGCTTATCGAGCTAGCGGACTGCGTTTGTGGAGATCCGACGATTATTTTCTGCTAAGTTCATTAGCAGTGTGATGGACAGGGGTAATTATCGTTCAGTAGAGATCGAAGAGGACCCAAGCTAAAGGATGCTCCAGGTAGAAGTCAGCCATTTCCGCTGCAGATGGGGGAATTTTCCATCAACGTCTCTCTCTGCCAAGGAAGCAGCAGAAATCCGCTGGCAGTGTAGAAACAGCCTGTGTTTAACCTGGATTGAGGCGTTGAAAGTCTTTTGAAGCCGTCCTTTGAGGCTTTTTCCTCGTCCCCGTACATTTCTTTCGAACAGCGAATAGCATTCAAGGAATGAACGAATTGCGGACGCTGCGTTGGCGCGTCTATTCGAAGCTGTCTGAGGGCCGCATTGGTTATCAGTGCAGCATCGAAATAGACGCGTTGATATCGTACCGAAAATAAGTCGTGAGTGTATACGCTGCATGCGGTTGTTGCTCAGAGCGGAATTCAGGTGTAAGTCACTTTATCACGGACCTATAACCGAAGCCATACGTAGAAGAGGGAGGAAATAATGCGCACGTTGATGACAACTTATTTACAGGCCTTGCAGGCAGCATGTTTTATCCCTTGGCTCCAGTGTAGCGTGGATATCTAGAATCGGAAGAGTTTACAAGTCATCACGGGGGTCATTTGGCAAGCACCTGCGCCAGAGGTCTTTTCTGAACATGTAGCCGCAGCTTTGAAAAGTTTATAAAGCGTCTCGCCAACTAAAATTGATTGATTGATTGATTGATTGATTGATTGATTGACTGATTGATTGATTGATTGATTGATTGATTGATTGATTTGATTGATTGATTGATTGATTGATTGATTGATTGATTGATTGATTGATTGATTGATTGATTGATTGATTGATTGATTGATTGATTGATTGATTGATTCGAAATAAGGTCCCAAAGCAGCACAGGTGAAGTGAGGGACACCGCCGCGGTGCGCTCCGCACTAGTTTTGACCACCTATGGTTCTTGCACTTGCACCTAAATCTAAGCATACATAGCATTTTTGCATTTAGCCCCATCGTAATGCGGGCCGCCGCGGCCGGGAGTCGACCCTGTGACCTCGTGCTTAGCAGCGCAACGCCATAGCCATTACGCCACCTCGGCAGGTAAAAGAGGTAGAGAGAAACAAAGGAAAGGCAGTGAGGTTGATTAGAAATAATCAAGTTTGCAACCCTGCACGGGCTAAAATGGAAAGGGGATTTAAACAAATAAGAAGGGATAAATATGGGTATCGAAACGGAAATGGGCGCACGTACTTGAAGCGTCACTGTCGCACCCCATCTCGCAGGCCCGTAGACCGCAGAAACACAACTGGAGCTATGGCGCTCTGGCTGCCTTTAGCGCACACGTCCGTTGTCACCACCGCCCAAGAGTCTTTTGCTGTGACAGTGGGCGGCTGCCCAATGTCTCTATCACGGTACACAGCACCTACCTCTCCGCACTATAACGTCAGCAGACGCCGATAGTGTCACAGGTACAGGGTGGTCGGCCCATATAATTATGAACGAGTATGACTTGGTAAACGCGACACCAAGCCACAGTCGGTAAAACAGTTTTTTCAGGCCTTGGTAAGAAAAAAAAAGAGAGCGAGAAGTAGTGTGATCTGCTGAAAACAGTAGGGACGATTTTATGAACAGTGACCGGGGTTCGTTATTTCGTATTCCACCCCCACCCCCCCTCTGTATGTGTTTGTGTACGCGCGTGTGACAGCGTCCTTGTTATTGTATTTTTCATTTAAATTTATTTTTATAAGCAAATTTCTGTGTTCCCTATAAGTTGAACGAGTGCAACTGCAGGCGTAGTGCTTGTAACCTATGCAGTTGAGCTCCATTTAACCATTCGTACCTGTGGGCTCAATCAACAACCATCTTGGTCGCGACCCAAACAGTAATTTAAGCGATGGTTTGGGTCTCCTTTTTCGTAATAAACATAACGCTTAACAGAGGCAGCAGCATCAGGCACCGCAAAAGCAGCCTTTGTTGTCTCACACGTGCACAATTCACTCGATCCTGTTCAACTGCGAAAAGTTATCGAAAAGCGCGCAATAACATTAAACTCAAATATACCAGGAGACCTCCTAAAACAGGCAGACGTCACGAGTGGGAGCGAGTAGGGTAAAGTTACAATCGCGATGTGATGGCGTGCATCGATGCACATTTTGCCATACATTTTATTTCGATAGCAATTACACACCCGAGGCGTGTTCGCGCCGTCACCGTAGCCGTGCTGTCCCGGGTGCGACGATGCATGCGCAGCCCGCTCGCCGAGGCTGACAGCCACGTGTTCGGGTGCCAGGGCGACAGCGAAAGCTGGCGCCTTGATTCGCGCTGTCTTCCCGGGCGTCTAGTGTTGGAGGTCACATGATCTGTGGAGTTCCAGATCCGCGACACACTGAAATGGCAGAAGGAGCGGCAACCCGGAACTTTCCCTTCTAGACAAGCACGCGTGCGTCTCGATCGCTGTCATCGAGTGGACTCTGTTCCGTGTGCTTCTTTGGGCGCGTGACATCATGCTTGTTAAGTTTGTAATTGAATGCATACTCAATATAAATGCTGACCATAAAACTGAATGCCTTACGTCGTGTAACATTCTAATATCTTGTTATCGTGGTCAGTGCTTTGCCATTTGGATGAATCTCGGACTTTCCTTTTCTTTGCTTATTCTTCTTTCTTTTTTTCTTTCTTGCAGTTTGTGGCACATTTGTGGCGCAGGGAAATGAGCGTCCTTTCCCCTCTTGAACTGCGCCGAAGGTTGCATCGCGTGGAAATTCTTTTAAAAGTGAAGCTTCCTTTTTCGAACCTCGCTGGGCTTCGTGAACGTGGAAGCTGAGGCCTGGCTGTTCTCTTGCCGAACAGGCCACCCAATCACAGCGCAGCACGCGCGCCGCTGGCTTCCTTGCAGCAGCACCAGATGGCGCTCGCTCCGCGCGTCCGTGGCAACTTGTTTGTTCTTACTCAGTGTATTGAAATATCAAAAGCAGAAGGCAGACCATTGTATGTGGCCTTTTTAGACATTACAGGAGCCTACAACAACGTGGACCGCAACATTTTGTGGGATATCCTGGAAGGGGAAGGCTTAGGTAACGATTGTATACAGCTTTTGAGAGACATTTACCTAGAAAATACCGTTTGCGTTGAATGGGAAGGGATGAGGAGCGAGGAGAAAGTTCATATCAACAAGGGACTGAGGCAGGGGTGCCCTTTATCCCTGCTGTTGTTTATGATGTACATGGTGAGGATGGAGAGGGCGCTAGAAAAAAGTAATATCGGGTTTGATCTCTCATACAAACAGGCAGGTACAGTAATAGAGCAGCAATTCCCAGGTTTGTTTTATGCGGACGACATTGTGTTGCTAGCTAACAAGCAAAGTGATTTGCAACGTCTGGCTAATATCTGTGGACAGGAAGGCAACGATTTAGGTTTGAAGTTTAGTGTTAGAAAATCAGGTGTTATGGTATTCAATGAAAACAGTGAACAGACAGTGGAGATACAGGGCCAAGAAATACCTCGGGTAACAGAATATAAATACCTTAGTATATGGATAAACGAAGGCAATGGATATATGGAAACACAGGAAAAAACCGTAACAGTAAAGGGGAAGAGAAATGCAGCCATAATGAAGCACAGAGCGCTATGGGGATACAATAGGTACGAGGTCCTCAGAGGTACGTGGAAAGGGGCAATGGTTCCAGGACTTACTTTTGGAAATGCGGTTGTTTGCTATAAATCAGGGGTACAATCAGGACTCGACGGGAACCAAAGGTCAGTGGGTCGCCTCGCATTGGGCGCTCACGGGAAGACTACAAATGAAGCTGTGCAGGGTGATATGGGCTGGACTAGTTTTGAAGTGAGGGAAGCTCGCAGTAAAATTGAGTATGAAGAACGGCTGAGGAATATGGAAGAAAGTAAATGGGCTGGGAGAGTATTCAGGTATCTGTACAGGAAAAACATTGATTCACAGTGGAGGAAAAGAACTAGGAAGCTTACCAGCAAATATGCGGCCTGTAAGGTGGACAGCACAACAACAAAGGTCAAGCGGAAAGTCAGAGAAGCTGAATTAATCTCATGGGTGGCGGCAATGGAAAAGAAACCTGCCATGAGTAACTACTTAAGAGGAAAAAATGAAATCAGGAAAGAAACCATTTATGATAACTCAAAGGGAAGCTCATTACTTTTCGAAGCGAGATCAGGATGCCTTAGAACACGCACCTATAAAGCGAGATATAAGAAGGAAGAAGAAGCATGTGCTTGCTGTGGTAAAGCTAGAGAAACTACGGAGCATGTTTTATTAGAATGTGAAGACGTCTACCCAGCGGTCGATTTAGGCACCACTGGCCTCCTTGAAGCCCTTGGGTTCTGAGGGAGCAGTGGTAAAGCAAACATGTCCGCAATAGACATTAGTAAGAGGCGACTGGAGGATTGGTGGAAGAAAAGTAGGGAAACGACAAAAGACGGAGACGTACAAACGCACAGTTCGCAATAGGGGATCAGAAAATTTGGGCGTGGTAGTTCATAGTGTTTTTTTTTGTGTGTCTTTTTTCATTGTTTAACCTAGGTAGAATATTAGGCAGTATAGTAGCAAGAGCTTCGTGGCGCAACCCACCGCCCCGTTCCAAAGGGGACGCTCATAACATCCATCCATCCATCTGTGGCAGCGCTGGCGCCGCCCGTGCAGAGCAAATGTATAAAAAGAAACAGAAAGCTCGGCTACATTACGGCTACTAGGTAATGAGGAAGCAAACGGTTCGCGGATAGAATGGATACGAATTGCGCTACAAAAGAGTACGCATTTGGGCTGGTTGGTTCATGATTCCGAGCAATAAAAACAGCGCTAAACGACAGGACGAGTGAAGGGACACAGACAACGGCGCTGACTAACAACCAAAGTGTGTTTATTCCGTCAGTCAGCATATATATGTTCCGCCGCTATCTGAAACTACAGAATCTACAGGATAGGGCATGCGCAGGGGGAATGCAATTAATGTGATAAGAAGGCAATCTCCTTTGGAAGGAGAGAAATGGACAGGAGGCTTACACATGCATCACCACTAACGTGAATGTGGAACGCTTCGGATATAAGGCGTGCGCGGTCATCACG
Organism: Dermacentor albipictus; assembly: GCF_038994185.2. Lineage (NCBI taxonomy): Eukaryota > Metazoa > Arthropoda > Arachnida > Ixodida > Ixodidae > Dermacentor > Dermacentor albipictus. The sequence goes on from NC_091821.1 coordinate 52,189,283, forward strand.
ATATTTTGACAAATATGTTACACCTTCGAAGGATGGCTTGCAGCCGCATTCATTGCAATGTAGCGACAACTGACTATCTTTTGCCCGTTTTTGAAATTTGTTGAAGTGCTCACGCATGCGGTCGTTGATGCAACGCCCCGTTTGGCCGATATAAAAACGCTTGCATGAAAGAGGGATCTTGTAAACCACACAGTCACAACAGTCAGCAACAAACCTCTGTCTGTGCTGTTTTTTACAACTTTTTTTGTTGTTATTGCTTACCCTATTAACTTGGTGGCACAGGCTACCTAACTTATTTTTGGCAGTAAACAGCAACCTGACGCCTGCCCTACTGACAACTTTTTTGAGGTTGTGCGCAACCTGGTGAACATATGGTATTACCGCAACCACTTGCCGTGAGCGATTCTCGGACAGGGCAGCTGCCGACTGCTTTCCTTTAAGGTTCGCTACGAGGCTTTCGGCGATGCTGGTCAAAAGTGGCACCGAGAACCCTGCGAGCTTCAGTCTGGCTACTTGCTTTTCGAAGCTTACATCCACTTGGTGGTCACATGACCGGATGAGGGCCGCCTTCATGCAGGAACTTGCTATACCGCGCTTGACTATCTTTGAGTGCGCGGACGAAAATGGAAGAAGGTGCTTATGAGACCGAGGAGCGTAACTCCAACATACATGGTTGCTTGAGAACGTTAGCTCCAAGTCTAAGAAACGGAGTTTGTTGTCTGACGGATGCTCCGTGGTCAATTCGAAAGAATCTAGAACTGTGCGGAACAAGTCAAATATTATAGCAGCAGCAGGCTGCGCGTCAGTGGCGTTACTATTGTAAAAAATTAGAAAGTCATCGACGTATCGCATCACTTTTACAGTGCTTGTCTGGCTAAGCTTAGTTACAAGATTGCGGTCATAGCTGGCTAATAAAATGTCGCTAAGAACAGGGGCTATACATGAACCGATGCACACACCTTTCTTCTGTATAAAAAGCTTATCCTCCATTGAAACGAAAGTGGAAAGCATATAAAACCTTAAAAGCTCTAAAAACTTGTCGACGTTGATACCACATGCATTCTGAAACCTAAGCACGCCATATTTGTCTATGCAATGGCCGACTTCAATGCATACATCATCTTGAGGCAAGGAGTAGTACAAGTCCTTGATGTCCACGGAAAAGGCTCGGACGGCCTCTGGACATTCCTCACGGAGGAAGGTGGAGACAGTACCTGGCGTCTTTATGAGGAAGGGGTCATCAATGTCGAGGAGGCACAAAAACCTTTGCAGGAACACTCCCAATTGTCGTTGCCAGGTTCCACGCTCAGAAACAATGGCCCGAAACGGGCACAGTTCTTTGTGCGTCTTGGCACTGAAAAACACCGAAAGGTTGGTTTCCTTGCAGGCCTTTATGGAGGAGGCCAACTTGGAGAGTCCGGCTTTTTCGCAGAGCTGAACAGCCTGTGTTTTGACCTTCGCAGGAGCCACCCCATGCACTTCCTTGAAGTTGCCTAGAATGGCCGAATCAGCTTTGCTCTTGTACAGGTCACCGGGCATCACGACAAAACCGCCTTCTTTGTCGGATAGGAGCAGCTTGAGCCCCGCATTTCGAAGGACGGTCACTGCTGTGCGGAGCCGAACTGTGTTACCTTTTTTGACCTGCTGGGGCAGGCGCCAATACTAACGCCACTGACGCGCAGCCTGCTGCTGCTATAATATTTGACTTGTTCCGCACAGTTCTAGATTCTTTCGAATTGACCACGGAGCATCCGTCAGACAACAAACTCCGTTTCTTAGACTTGGAGCTAACGTTCTCAAGCAACCATGTATGTTGGAGTTACGCTCCTCGGTCTCATAAGCACCTTCTTCCATTTTCGTCCGCGCACTCAAAGACAGTCAAGCGCGGTATAGCAAGTTCCTGCATGAAGGCGGCCCTCATCCGGTCATGTGACCACCAAGTGGATGTAAGCTTCGAAAAGCAAGTAGCCAGACTGAAGCTCGCAGGGTTCTCGGTGCCACTTTTGACCAGCATCGCCGAAAGCCTCGTAGCGAACCTTAAAGGGACTCTGAAACGATTTTGGCGATTTTCTACAAACGTACTGAGTCGTTAGAGTAGGTTCTTCTGATCATTAATTGATGCATCTAAGTGCTCTGCGTAAAGCGTGTAATTTATTATAAGGTTTTAAAAATACCCATCGCTGCCGATCGCAGCGCACTGCTCGGCGGAATTTTAAGCCGCCCCTACCCATATGATGCAAATAACCCATATTACGTCACATGGGCGAGCTTTCTGATTGGCTGACCAGGGCGCGTGGTCGATAATTTTTCCAACTTTATGGTGAACAAATGATGCTCGTAATAGTTGGAATGTTAGTTACTTTGTTTTTGTAAAAAGAAAACTTAAAGAGAATACACAAGAATAGTTTTTTAGTACACTTCAGCACTTCCGGCACACAGCAAGTGTCGTCTGCTTGTGTTATACTCCATTTTGACGAGAGCTCCGCGGTCAGAGTCGGTCTCAGTCTTTTCGCGAGCACTATGATTCGACTTTGTTGCCTTGTGGACTGCAAACCTAGCGACCTGCAAACCGCGAGTCCAGTATTAGGGCAAACGCAAGCGCAAGGGGACAGTGTCTGGCCGCTTGACTGTGCCGGGATGAGCCACGAGATGAGCAGTAGGGCAAATGTGAAAGGTCTGCACGGTGCAGCCACCTGGTGGCACAGAGCTCAACCATACACAGTAGCAGCAACGAAGTGTATTCTTTGCTGCTGGTGTGTATTTTTCGCAGGAGTATAATCATCAACACGTTGATTTATAAATGTTTAAAATGCTTTACACTTGGTTAGAGCAATATTAGCGCTTTGTTTGACTGCTGGTTAAGCGCTGCGCCAGCAAGTGTCTGGACCGTGCAGACCGATCAGGCTGCTCACGTACGTCTACGCTAAAGTTCCTTCATCAGCTTGAGTTTATGCCTCCAGTCATTTGCCGAAATGACCAGCTTGCCTGTTTTTAGCGGAGTACCGGACACGTTCGGCGCTACGACAGAATGCTCGCAACGCACGCTGCTTCGATAGCTCTTGGTCGACGGCCAAGCGGCTAGCGGAGAGGTCTCGCGCGGGAGGGGGCGTGCTCCTAAACAACCGGAAGTGAGCGATGTGACGTCGCATCATGACGCTGACCAGTGAAGGCGGAGCTTAGCGCCGCTCGCTCGGCGAGCGAGTTGAGGAGGAAAAGCACAGCTAGGGAGGAGGGTAACTTCTAATCGCTTGCAGCTCCATTAATACGTAACGCTTCACTTAAATTGTGGTGCGAATGTTCTACTTAAGCTGTACCCTACGCGCCTACAAAATTTGTCCGAACCGTTTCAGGGGCCCTTTAAAGGAAAGCAGTCGGCAGCTGCCCTGTCCGAGAATCGCTCACGGCAAGTGGTTGCGGTAATACCATATGTTCACCAGGTTGCGCACAACCTCAAAAAAGTTGTCAGTAGGGCAGGCGTCAGGTTGCTGTTTACTGCCAAAAATAAGTTAGGTAGCCTGTGCCACCAAGTTAATAGGGTAAGCAATAACAACAAAAAAAGTTGTAAAAAACAGCACAGACAGAGGTTTGTTGCTGACTGTTGTGACTGTGTGGTTTACAAGATCCCTCTTTCATGCAAGCGTTTTTATATCGGCCAAACGGGGCGTTGCATCAACGACCGCATGCGTGAGCACTTCAACAAATTTCAAAAACGGGCAAAAGATAGTCAGTTGTCGCTACATTGCAATGAATGCGGCTGCAAGCCATCCTTCGAAGGTGTAACATATTTGTCAAAATATCGTGATGACCGCGCACGCCTTATATCCGAAGCGTTCCACATTCACGTTAGTGGTGATGCATGTGTAAGCCTCCCGTCCATTTCTCTCCTTCCAAAGGAGATTGCCTTCTTATCACATTAATTGCATTCCCCCTGCGCATGCCCTATCCTGTAGATTCTGTAGTTTCAGATAGCGGCGGAACATATATATGCTGACTGACGGAATAAACACACTTTGGTTGTTAGTCAGCGCCGTTGTCTGTGTCCCTTCACTCGTCCTGTCGTTTAGCGCTGTTTTTATTGCTCGGAATTGCGCTACCTACGTATGCGCATGCTGCCTCTAAAACAATGATGCGTTCAAGGCGTCCGTCGGAGTCGCTAGTAGTCAGTAACTCCGCTTAACAAAAGGCTCGGTATAATTACTGTGCGCCCGCGCTTGTGAGAGTGTGCGTGCGTGCGTGTGTTTATGCACTCACACAGAGCTTCACTGTGTATAGATTCCAACTCGTTGGATCTGCTGCATCTTTAATGTGGTACACGACCGAACGAAAATGAAATTCGCTAGTTACGTGCAACGGAACAAGACAAAGCAGACTAAGTGGAAGCATGCAAAGACGATTGTAATGCCGAATTCAAGAACATTTCATTTTCCTTTCTTTTCCCGCGAACGATAGCTGAGTGTAACGCACTTCCATCAGATGTATATGAGCTTTCGTCAGTCGATGCATTCATATCAGCTCTGCAGTCTTATCTTTGATGTGGAATTCTAGAGCAGATTTTGCCTCCTCAAAGTACATATTGATGTTGTTTTTTTTTTTTTGCAGCGACATTTTTTTGTTTCTTTTTTTACTGTTGATGATCGGAAGCGGTTGCGTAGCGCTGAAAATTGTGTAAACTTTGTTTCCTTTTTTTTTTTGCTGTTTCATTCCAGTTCAGAGCTCGTCATTATATTTGATTCTTAAGTTTTGTTTAGACCAATCTATATTGTAAACCGTCATATTAATGTTTATTATCTCATCGTTCCATCCCCATTACGGAATAATATATGGGCGCAGTGCTTTTGTAAGCTAACTTACCGCTTTGTGGAATGTACCTTTTCCGTATATGCAAAGGACTGAAATATGCATGTGTATATATGCAGCACAGTGGCGTAGCCAGAAATTTCGTTCGTGGGGGGCTCACTTTGCAGCTCGGCCTCCTCCTCATAGAATTAGTCGAGGGATCAATATATATATATATATATATATATATATATATATATATATATATATATATATATATATATATATATATATATATATATATATATATATATATATATATATATATATATATATATAGCTGTCATTCAACAACCTTGTTTACATTTTCGTACAAATGCAATGACCAGGGGAAAATCTCAATGACGCTGTCCTTTCTTAGAATGTATTGCGCAGGAGCAGCTGTGCAACAGAGAGCACATATAGAAAGCAGGAGTTCTGCGAGATATACGACGGCGAGTCAAATGAAAGTGAGCCAATGCGAATATATAACAAACAGGGTACTTTGTTTAAAAGTAGTCACCATGAGTATTTAGACACCTGTCCTACTAACGAGTCGCGTAATTCCCGTCTCATAAAACTCCTTGGGTTGATGCCTCAAAAATTTGTAAATTACTACACGTCATCTTCGGACACGAATCTGGTTCCCTTGAGCAATTTTTTCAAATTTTACAAAATGTGGAAGACGCAAGGTAACAAGTCTGGGCTGCATGAGGGATGTTGCAGCGTTTCCCACTTAAACTTTGCCAGTTTTGTATTAACCACATCAGCGACGTGGGGACGGGCAATGTCGTGAAGCAAGATGTTCCCAATGCTCAATTTTCCACGTCGTTTGTTCTTGAGTGCGACACGCAGCCGATCCGACCTTTCACAATATTTGAAACGATTTAGAGTCTCTCAAGGTTTAGAAAATTCGATCAATAATGGCCCCTGACGACATAAAAAGAAGTCAACACTACCGCAGAAATGGCGGCTTTTGTTTTCCTTGGGAGTGATGAATTCAAATGTTTCCACTCTAAGCTTTGCCGTACTGCTTCAGGCTAGTAGTAGAAGGCACCATGAGTCAGCCCTGATCACAATTGAAGACAAAAAGTCGTCACCCTCATCGTGATAACGGATTAGATGAGTCAAGGCAGCGCCAAGCTCCTGGCGATGGTTCAAAATCTTGGGCATTCATTGCGCACCTAAGAGCCGATAAGCGAAATGTTCATGAATTAGGGTGTGACCCGAGCCGTGAGTTATGTTCACACGCCCTGCCACTTCATCGATGCTTATCCTCCGTTCCTGTCTATTCAGCCTTTGCATTTGTTTAAAAAAATATAAATTATGGGATTTTACGTGCCAAAACCACTTTCTGATTATGAGGCATGCTGTAGTGGAGACTCCGGAAATTTCTACCACCTGGGGTTTTTTGACGTGCACTTAAATCTCAGTACACGGGTGTTTTCGCATTTCGCCTCCATCGAAATGCAGCCGCCGTGATCGGGATTCGATCCCACGGCCTTTTCAATTGTGTTGGGGATGATTGCACGGTGGCTTTGGCCCGGCCATGGATCGTCTTTGTAACTTTCATGTCCTTCTTTGAACAGTTTGCTATAACGCTTCGCAGTGGCCAATGAAATGAAATGTTCAACGCATACGGCAGCCATACGGCGAATAATTTCTTTTGGGGAAACATCTTCATTTGTCAAAAACCTCACGACACCAAGCTATTCAACTTTTGGAGTGTCCGTTATGTCACGCAACCATGTTCAACCCAGTGTATCGGAGCATTAAAGAACATTTAACCTCACCTCTGCATGTCCCTTGTAAAGGAGATGCGTATGTGCTACGCGCATGCCTCGAAAATAATGAACCGAACCATATTTTGCGAGGCTGGTTGTCTCACTTTCATTTGAATCGCCTTCGTACATTAGAAATGCGAAGATACAATGGAATATACAAATGTGAAGATACAGCTTGATAAAGGGCAACACATTGTAACTGGAAACAAAACCTCGCAACCAGATATTTAAATATACATATAACTATCCAATAAATCTACGTACCTAAGAAAAAGTCACTATATATAATGCGTCCAACAAGGCAAATAAACATGTTGCGCAACCACAGATTCACAGATCACAGCACCTCCCCCCCCCCCCCCACCCTCCGCTCCCAAAATGTATCGCGCGCGACGGAAGGCGGCACGCTTCGTCCCCGCTTTTCTCCCTTGCGCACACAAAACTGAGCCACCATCCTCGGCTCACCCCCTTCCCCCCACGCTTTCACTCGCACATAGAGCATGCGGAGCACGGCCAGGATGTGATCGCCCTTGGCCTTTATTTACACGGAACATGAGGGCAACGGCAGGAATACGCCTGGAGTCTTCATATAGCTGCTATCGCAATATTATAATAGTATCCGGCAACTGAAGCGTCCCGAGGCCCATTACTTTCCGCAAAAGAAGTAACAAAATCGAACTTTCACCATGAGACAATTCGCTGCGCCGCAACAATGTCTTCTTTTTTTCTTTTGTGGGGCGGGGGACGGCGAAATATAATAACGAAAAGGAAAGCATGTTGGCTATAATCGAATGCCTACTTTGGGCACCTAGTGTGGCTACCGAAGGAATATCGAAGAAAACGTGTGACGCTTGGTCCACAGAAAACCATATGCATACTGCTCGATATCCTACACCGGCGAGACGAAATTTTCCGGAGAGGTTGCGCTCAAGCGAACGCGTTGCAATCCGTCGAGTCCCCGCAGCGCTGGCGGCGAGCGACTATGCATTGTTTATTTTTCTCGCCTGCTAGCCTGAAAGCGTCCAAAACTCTGCCAGGCGAAAACGCAGTCGGCCAGAGAAAAACGAACGCTCATCCAAGTGGACCGCACGGTTGTCGATGCAGCACGAGGAAAACGCATGCGCTCTAGCTGGATCGGCAGCCCGCGGGTTGCGAGAACAAAAAAAAAAGAAAAAAAGAGAAAGAGGCTCAATGTATCCTTGCGAATAAAAGTCTAGGTAGAATAATAAATAAGAACTTAGTTACAATGGTGGCTTTAGTGCGTTGACATGGATGCTTTGGCGCAGGTGAACAAAAAAATTTTCATATTCTTTTCTGTGACTTGACGGCACAAATGAACCACCACAACGCTTTGTCTCATCAGACCTCGCTCCGTGCTTTGTCAACTTGTCTGATAGTATGTTGATTTGGCTTGTCTCGTTGTATGGCCCGATGTACGACTTTAGAAAGGTCGATGCACCTTTGGCGTCAAATGTTTACAACAGCATCATTAAACCCACAAAGTTCCGGAATTGAAAATCTAAAGCACGACTTTGGAAATGTCAATGCACCTTTCGCATCAAAATGTTATGAGAACTTTATACCCACAAATTTTCAGAATTGAAATCCAAGCGCTCCGTAGATTCCGCGGCCTCCGCGAGATGCCGAGACGCGCCCGCTCGCCATCAAAACGCCCTTGAAATTTTGTGCTCGGTGGGGCTCCTTGCGTTACGATAAGCGACTCCCTATGCATGGGCGTTGCCGCGATATCCAGCTCGATTTCGCAATGTTCGCGCTAAAATGTCTTCGAGCGTGAATTAAGGACATTCTAGACAAAATCGAGCATGATTTCCGGTGCCGGGAGTTGTTTTGGTCGGCGGCGCATGACAGCACGAAAAAATTTCGGGGGGGGCTGAAGCCCCATACGCCCCCCCCCCCCCCCTGGCTACGCCCCTGATGCAGTATTTATGCAAATAGCTTGTCATGGTGTAATTCTTCTTTTCTCTTTTTTTTCTTTTTCATTTTCTCGCGCTGTGAGGATCATACTTCGACAATTGAATATTTTATAGCGCTGCGCGTAATCTACTTAGTACAGGGTGTTTCAGCGAACACTTTGAATTTATTTTTTTTAATTGCCTGTGTCGGGTAGCACAATTCAAGTCCATGAGCTGGTCTACTCGAAGGGGCGGACATTACTTGTGCAACGAAAGTAAATGCATAATCTACTAATTAACAAACATTCACTAATTAAGTTTTAACTAATGACCTTATGGCACGCATAAAGAAATGAATAAATATTGTATCATAGCATAGGGTTTCCTAAAAAATTACTCCGGCGCGAGTACATGGATTTGGCCTATAAGCTTCATCCTTGTGGCTTCAACGGCTTTGTGGCTTCGCAAATCGATCATACGCAAAGACATGTTGCGCTATAAGTTCGAAAATTTGCAATGATTACGCATGTGCACAGATAATAATTGGCTTGCCGCGTTTGGAAAACTGTGATTGCTGGGAAACTAGGAAATATAGAGCGTAATGAACGGCGCCGCAAGCACGCCTGACGCCAGACGAACGAAGCTCAGAAAGATGCTCCACACAACCCATCGTTCCTATATACGCCAGTTGAACGATCGCAGCCCCAGAGTTCTCGCTGCCAATTTCAGTAGGAAACATTATCTTTTTTTTTTTTTTGTATCTCCTGAGTGAATAAATGAGCAAGCAGAGTACGCGGCCAGAGGAATCGCTGTCATGCGACGCAGCAGCGTGGAGAGATTATGCAAATTTTTTTAATCGGACATTTTCAAATGCGTCTCTGGGGTGGAGCCCCTAGTCCGGGCCCCCGTATGGGCCAGCAACCGGCTCTGCACGCGGCAGCAGCTGTTGTTGATCAGCAGTGTCGGCGTCGCTGAGCCACTCCGCCCAGAAGGTTCGAGTAGGGCAGCTTTCACGGGCAGAGCTCGACCTGTCTCATTTGCCTACCCAAACTTTTGTATTAACGCGTGATTGTTATAGGAAGCGTTGGCGCCTGTAAGTAGCACCGGCTACTAATTTTCGCCTAAACTGAGCACACAGCAACGAAGAGGTAGAGATGCATGACGATGCATATACCATGAGCTGGCAAATAACCGTGGCTTCATAAATAAACATGACGCTCACGCAAAACCACATGAAGTCAGGGCATAAATAAACGCCAACTCAGGCCACAAAGTCAGGTCGCATAAACAAAGAATGATATACAGGATAATTTATGTTTTCTGAGAATGTTGCGCGCTGGCCTTTGTAATGTGCAGAAACTTGTCACCACATTCCTGACCACTTTCTGTGTCAGCAGACAGAAATAAGCGAGCTGCGCAGCCAGGACGACAGCGTGTCTTGCATCACTCGACGTGGAAAAAGGAGCAGTGAATTAAGAACCAAGAATAAAATGAAAACGAAAATGCAGCTGGCGGTGACGAGGCTGTTCCGAGTGCATGCACCTTTGCGTCTACTCGAGCACAGCCGGGCGCAGCAATCCACAAAAAATGCGTGCGGAGAATGCGCTATTCGTTTGTTGTTGTTGTTGTTGTTGTTGTTGTTGTTGTTGTTGTTGTTGTTGTTGTTGTTGTGGTGGTGGTGGTGGCGGTGGCGGCGGTGGTGGTGGTGGTGGCGGTGGTGTTCAGCTTCGAGAAATTCCTTCCGAAGGAGAATGTTGCCTCGCAATTGTCGATATATTTCTTAAGCTTTCAAGCCGACCTAATTCGTGGCGCATTGAGATATCCGAGCGCGGCTTCTTTTGTAGTGTTGTTGTAAACTGCACATCTGTGTAGATGTTTCATTGCGAAAGTATGCTTGATTGTAACATACTGCAACTCATATTGAATACATCACAATAATCCCCATTGAGTACCTATGCTATATGTCGACATTTCTATATTGCTCGAGCGTTTAATAGCCACGTTCTGATTTTTGCAAGTGCTTGCTGACAGTATTAAGTCACCAGGAGTTGTGATGTCTTTCAGACTTATAATAGGCCGGTTCATACAGGTTTCCTCCGCAGCGTATTGTCCAGTGTAAATGCGACGTCTCTGCCTATGACAATTGAGATTAAAACACTCTGCCGTTTTGTGTGCCGAAACCACGATATGATTATATTGTGATCGCGGCATGCCGCAGTGGGGGACTCCTGATTAATTTCGACCATCGGGAGTTCTTTAACGAGGCCCCCAATGCGCGGTACACGGGCGTTTTCGCACTTTGCCCCCACCGAAATGCGGCCGCCGCGGCCGGGATTCGATCCCGCGACCTCGTTCGTTGCAGCACAATGCAAAAAGCACTACGTTACCTCGGCGGGTGCCACAAATTCGATCGTGGGAGAAAACGAGGGCACGCATCAAAGGGGGTACTTTTGCTTCGATCACATTCGCCTATTTCTGCAGGTGTTTCGACAGAGCACAGATTAGTAACATAAATTCTTGAATTATTACCAGTTACCCGAACCCGCTGATAAAAAAAAGAAGGGAAGAACGTCGTACCCTAATGCAACGCCTAGCAGGTGCTTCAGACAGTTACTTCACGGATGGATTCGCCTGGCTACAAGATGTTAAGAAAACGAAGGAGCCAGAAAGCTCTGCATTATGTCTACCAGCTTAGACGAAGTGACGGAGCATGCAGCACTTTCTGTGAGGCCAGTGTTGTGGGCGTGCTTCCCCAGTAGCGCTATCCACCATCCATCGCGCATTTTCTTCATTTGAGTTGGCCCTCTTCTACTTTTGCCCTGTCATCGCCGCGCCTTATAAGCCAGGCGCAGCTCTCTGGAAAGCCAGCCCTAATTAGCAGAACGCCGGCAAAATTAATGCTTCCATTTGGTGGCGCAGCTCGGCCATATTTCCCGGAACATCCGGCATCTCTCTGAACGGTGAGCGCTCTCTACACTGTCTGCTTGAGGCAACTCTCTTGACGCTGCTCTCTCACGTATGCGACCTCCTTGACGACTCCACCCGCGGTACTTTCAGTTTGCCGACAAACTTGGTGTCTCTGACTCTTTGGCGCAGCCATTAATTACTTCTGCCCGCACTTGTGTCTTGATCGTACTTCGGGGATGATGAGTCGCGCCGCACGGAGCAGCACCGCTCGTTCGCAGGCTCTGTTTAGACAGATTAGTGTGGCGTCAGCAAAGGACTCTGCCTTATAATTGTGCGGCGTGCTCCACACTGCGCATGCATGCAGTGCAAAGCGGCGCTGCGTAAGCGACGCTGGCGCACCCTCGCGTGCATGCAGTCGCTAAATAGGGGCCCTAAATGTTTGGGGCTGCACAGAGCCTCGCGTGAGCCAGCTTTGGAGCACGCAAAAAGTAGAAGCAGGTTTCGCGCTCTTCGTCCGCGTCGTGCGCTTGCAGCGTCCTTTAACTATGAGGTGAAAGCTGATAAATGAGTGCGTACCTTGGTTTAAATAAGAATTTCAGGTACTCTTATATTGATAGCTGAATAGTTATTGCGCTTAGTTCTGAGTGACTTCGTTTTCCATGATCGCCCACATGCAGGCAAAGCGGATTACGACACGCCAGCCGAACCTTCACCCTATATGCAAACTCTCGAATTGACAATGAATGTGTAAAAAAAATGCAGTAATTTGTCCTTTAACATTTGTCATTTGCATGGAGGCGAGAGAGTGCGAGAGCATGCGTCATCATTTCTTACGAACGTTACGAATTACTCAGAAAGCAGGTCAACTTTGCTTCTAGGCGAGATATATTTCGCAGGCTGGCGAAGTCGTAAATGACAGAGCAAAAAAGCATGAATTACCTCTAAAGAATAATAGTAACGGGGCACGCCTAGCCGTGCATTGTAAAAATTGTGCGTGCCAACCATCAACCCTGATTATTAAGATTCTGAACAGGAGTGCACACAAAACCGCCCGTGATACCACGGAGCATACTATGCAGTATAGCTCAGAAATGGCAGGATCGTGCGAGCCAGACGATGGTTATTTTCTGTCGCAATGAGCCGAAAATTTTGCCCCGCTTTATTTGAATGAAGTATAAAATGCACGTACAAACGCATATGCGAGACTTCAAAATAAAATTGGCGGAAGTAAGTATTTGTCTTGTGTGCACACGTTTCTAGCTCGGTTCTCCTCTCCATTTCCCTTTCATCAATCATTTGAGAGCCGTCGCTTCGATGCGTGTCGCCATGTTTGCTGACACACAGCTTTTTTGGGCAGAATGAGACAAGTTTGGAGCGGCGTACTACGCACGCGTGCCCTCTCATGCGTATTCTCATTCGCCGCGAAAGCGACCGGAACTGGTTTTGGGGCCCCACGACAGTCCGTTTTTGTAGGTGCCAGACAGCAATTTTTTTTTTCACGCCCTTCAAGGTGAGGGCAAGGTAAATATACCTGGTTATCGAAGCTTCCATAGGAGCCCATACGTTCAAAACATGGCGGTCCATCGCCGGTTCATCGGGCTGAGCGCCATCTGTATGTGGTGGGAACGCTTCCGGCGGAAGAAAAAATAAAGTGACGCCATGTCTGTTAAAAGCAGAAGTGACGTCATTTTGTTTTCGAAGGCGCGAAACTTGTTCTGTTGTTATTCCTTTGGAGCTATATATTCAAATGCCCCGCCATTCGACTTGATGGGCGTTTCGAGCTTTCAGCGTGGAACGCGATGCAGGAAAAGGCCAGCCGTACGGTTGTCGAAATCGCATCCCTGCACAGAACATACTTTCTTTGGAGGCCGACGAAAGCTGTAGGTGTAGAGTGCTGATCCTATTGTCGGATGCCAAGCCCGTCTGCGAGCGCAGTCACACGAAAACAACTACACAATTATCTGGCGGTCGTAACTCACTACTTTTGACTGAACAGATTAAGAAGCAATGAAACTACCCGCGTCACCAAATTCAGACAAACTTCGACAAGCAAGAAAGCACTAATTGTGAGGGGGGCGTATTTCAACAGGTGATACGAGTGCACCTTTCCGCCGATTTCAAGACGTGCCTTGCACTGCGAGTGATAGTGGCGCCAACGCCCCGTGTAGCGATGGACGCTGAAAAAAATTCATTTATTAATAATAATAAAATTAAACGTATTTTCTTCACTCATCACGAATATATAAAATTGACTAGGAAATTCATTTTCTTTGAATTAATCCAACTGTGTCTCGTTTGAATTAAAAAACGCGTTTTTCTTTCCCAATGTTTGTTCCCTCCAAACATAGTCGCGCTTCAATCGCTGCTCCCATAACCCCCCATGCTGATGTCGGTGACAATCTGTACTGAACCGCTTTTCGCCCGAAGCTTCGCGACCTATTGAATCGACCTTGGTGAGGGTGTTAGGCATGAGAGAAAAAATTACCGACGATTACGTTACTTCCTAATGCGAAATTTGAGCGCAGCAAATAAGCTGTTTCACCTTTTCGATAGATTACACTCACCGCATTAAGTTGTGGAAGGTGCGCTGGCCTCGAGGGATATTTGTAACCGTTTGTTGTCGAAAAATGAGGAATGTCACCTTTCCGCACAGATTGCATGCATGAAGAACACAGTCTGAATTGACACAAGTCCGAGTTGGGAAACGCACACCGGAGATTCTCACGGCACGTATCCAGAAGCGGTTTCACGTCATTTTGGAACCAGAGCCGATCACACACTGAACACACACTTCCAAACGGATTGTCTGTAAACTGTCGCCGGAAAGCATTTGTTGCACCCTGACTGTTTGCGAGCCTTTGTTTGCGTTTGGCCTCGGCCTCGGCCGCGCGAACGGTAGAGTCTTCTCTGCGACGGCGATGAGCTTCTGCTTCAGCCTCGCTTACTGCTGGTTGCTCTCGACGGCGGCGATGAGCCTCCGCTTCGGCGGTGCGAACGGCAGGGTCTTCTCGGCGGCGGCGATGAGCTTCTGCTTCAGCCTCGCTTACTGCTGGTTGCTCTCGACGGCGGCGATGAGCCTCCGCTTCGGCGGCGCGAACTGCAGGGTCTTCTCGGCGGCGGCGATGAGCTTCTGCTTCAGCCTCGCTTACTGCTGGTTGCTCGCGACGGCGGCGATGAGCCTCCGCTTCGGCGGCGCGAACGGCAGGGTCTTCTCGGCGGCGGCGCTTAGCCTCTGCTTCGGCGACGCGTACTCCTGGATCATCTCGACGGCGGCGACGGTAAGCTTCTGCTTCGGCGGCACGCACCTCTGGATTCTGACGGCGACGGCGCTGGGCCTCTGCTCTGGCAGCTCGTTTAGCAGCAGCAGCAGCAGCAGACGGAGGACTTCCATCGGTCGTCTCGCTCATGGCTCAGAAAGAACTGGCAGATAATTTCGCAGTGGCGAACGGCAGCGGCAATTTCGGCTCGGGCGGTGCACATATACAGATCCGCCGCCACCGATCTGGCTCTCTGATTGCCACCGCACAGGGCGAACGGCAGCGGCAATTTCGGCTCGGGCGGTGCACATATACAGATCCGCCGCCACCGATCTGGCTCTCTGATTGCCACCGCACAGGGGTTGCATTGGAGGAGGAGCGAAGAAAGGAATTAAGTTCGAGCCGGCGCTTTGACAACCGGAGACTCGCAGGAAGAGGGGGGAGGGGGGCGGCGTGTACACCCAGCGGCAAACGATGGGGGCAGAAGCGCGCGCAGCAAGCGGACAACACGATAAAGGGAGGAGGGAAGAGATAGCAGCGACTGACTGATGCCGCTGACGCCGATAGTGAGTCAACCCCAGCTGCGGAGTTGGTTTCAGGGACAACGCCGCCGATGCCGACACAAACAATATGATACCCTCGCTTCCGCAGCGCTAAGAACCAGGTCTAGCCGTGGGAAGGTGGTCACGTATTCGTGGACGTGCCGGGGCCTACGTGAAATAACCGGCGCGTCGGCAACTGAAGAGCACCCTATCCGCCACACAAGAACAGGGGGGGGGGGGGGGGACCCTTTCCTCCTCTTTCTGCATGGCGGCGACGGTGTTCTATGCAGTCACGTTATCTTGACTCTCTAGCGGCGTCAGCGGCATCCAGCGGTATCAGTCGGTCGCTGCTAGCGCTGGGGGGATGAAAGGGGGGCGGAGCTGGTTACGAGGCCGACGACAACGCCGACGCCGACGCGAAACCCAGGAACGGACGCCAAAGAGCTGCGCTCTAAAAAAAAAGGGGGGGGGGTACCTAAACACCTTTAATGGTGCTCAGTTTGTCCTAACACTTTCACTGTTAAGGGTGTGAACATTTTACTGCGTGCGAAATCGACACTTCATTTTCACAGACATGACTTATCTCAACCAATAAGGCCGGTTGAGGTTGCGCAATCTGTATTACGCAATATAAACAAGGGCTGCCGCGAAACGAAGAAAAAATGTAAAGGCTTCATTCCGCTGACATTTAAAAAGGCACTAATATTCACAAGAAAAGAGCACACCGCAATATTATTTTGAAGTGATATGCGAAGGTCATGCAGTTATATACACGGGGTACGTGGTTTTATTAGGGTGTGTTAATAGTGATTTTTGAGACCGTATACGAATCGAATACGAATTTAACAGTGGCAGACGCTAAACGAAATGAATCGAATACAGAATAGTTTTGGAACAGTTTTCTAATAATGAACAGCCTTTATCACATTCAATATAAGACGATGTTCACCTCCCAGTATACTTAAATGTTTTCGACTGTGAGCCATTACATAGTGTCAGGATTGGGGGCTCAATCCCATCGTCCGTGGTCCTTTGCCAAGATTGGAGTTCGGCATGAATTCGAAGGTAGCTGGCCCATGCCGTCGTCCAACTTATTTACGCTGAGATCGTTGATGAAGTGAAGAACTGTTTCTCATCGAGAACGAGGAAAAGGGTTTATTTACAGAAACTAAATCAGTCTAACATGACTGCTTGAGAAAAAGAGTATTAGTCCAACAGGACTGCATGAGAGAAGTGACTCAGTCTAACATGACTGCTCAAGAGAAGTGTCCTCAGCATTCGCACAACCACAGTTTTTATACACTCGATCCGCCGGTCCTACGACGCGGCGACTGTTCGTTTACTCATCACCAACTCGCAGCTGCTCTGCAGACCAGTTTACGTACACAAAGGCAACCGCGCTCTGATGTCCGACGACGACGTTGTCAGGGTGCCGTTCCGGGAACTATCGACGCCGATCGAGGGTCGCTCGTTGTTCCGTGCCACGCCAAAACGTGAGACGCACCAAAATACGTCGTCCCCACGGCAGTTTGTCCATGCGTGTCAAATCAGCTCCGCGTTGGGGAACTCCGGAATCATTGTTCACGCACCGAACCAGTTCCGTCACAATGTCGAAGGGGCTGGAGGAAGGCGGCGGATTCCAGCGCAAAGGTCGCTTCTTTGAACGCCTCGCAGCTGCAGCGACGGAGAGGGAGAGGTGCGCGTCTTGCACCCCTTGTCGTAATCGGGTGGCAAGGTGGCAATCCTGCTCAGCGGCTCGCCATTCTTGACAATAGTACATTATGAAGTGTTGTTTAAGAGCGCAAATGCAGCATTAGGAGCAAACAAGCAGTTTCTTCGCATGCAAAGCGCTCTCCAGAAATTGAGATTGGCGACCTAAGTTACGTAGCCTGCTCCAATACGCAACTTCTCATGTTTTACGTCTGTGCTGTGCCCGCGGATCTTAAAGTTTACCGTCCTTTTGCTCCCATTGTAGGTTTAATTGGACGCAGTTGACGTGTTGAAATATTCGACAAATATTCGCATTTACGAATAGTGAATATTTAATTCGAAGACCGAATTGAATGCGACACCATTCGATTTGTTATTCGAAAGCGTCGAACATTCGCACACCCATATAGCCTATACAAAATTCTCTAAAATCGTGTAATTGTGCTTCTTGAGCTATATTAATGGAAGCAGCGGACATTACACTTGCACGAGAAACCGAAACTCATCCTCGACTAATTGAAAATTACTGAGTACATTTTTAATTATTCATATTATGGCACTAATTGCACTTTACCAAATGTAGCCGGTGAGCTTACAAAGATTATCTGCTGGGAACGGATTTCGAGAATGGCGCGGGTTCTGAGATATGCGCCATCAAACTTGCTGTAAAAATGCGCTACTATTCCACTTATTATTATTATTTTTCTTGCAAACCATCATTTTATGCATTGATGCGCAAAAGTACGTAGAACGCCCATGTGTTTTGCCGCACACTTTGGAAATGAATATCTCGAAACTGATGTCACCTTGAAAATTTTGTTCCACGTGGATACGGCTTACAAGCTCGCCAGCTACAATTCGTAAATTATAACATGTGCCGTAAGCTAATTGTCTGAAAAGTGAATTATCGAATTTTATTATAATTAGTTGACTACGCATTTTGATTTGTCGTGTAAGTGATGCCCGCCTCTTTCAGTCATCCAGCTCAACGACCAGGATTACGCTATATATGCCGCAGACTATTTTAAACATTGTTTTTAGTCTAAGAAAAAAAAAACCCTTTATGTGGCTGGACTTTGGGACTGAATGCGCTTCACTTATCTGCCTCAAATTTTAGGCTGTCTGTTTGACTTATTTATATGAGTTGACTGTAAGTTTGAGTGCATTATTATGCGATCGTTTTTATACATGTGGCCTTCATTGTCTGCATATATATACGAAGAGGAGTAACTGGCACCAATTAAAGGCGCCATCGTGTCCTAAACGTCTTACATTGACAAAATAAAAGGTGCTTCACATTAGGCTTTCAGATTTTAGTTCCCAGTATACCTGCGAGTTCTTCTGCAGCATGCTGCGTCACAAATGGGCAGGAGGGGGCGGGGCATAGTGTTTCTTAAATCGCGGACGTTGTGCAGGATTGTATGTTATTGTACAGAGAGTGGGCCAGGAGTGTTTCGAAACATTTCTTTTTAATATCAGTTTATTGAAGTTAGGCAGCCTTGAAGGCCTTGCAGAATTACCGATACGAATGTTTTGTCACGTTTATTTCTTTCTTTTCTTCTTTTAATTCATAGATGTCTACCCAGTTTTACGCTGTGAAGCGTCAATTCAAACATCGAAAGTGCTGTAGTTAATAAATTGCATTAATCTTTGTTGCGGATCATTCAGGACCTGAGAAATGTAAGCAAAGAGAAATCAGGCGGGTAAATTTCAACCTTTCTGCGTGCCCCACCCCTGAATACAGCAATATAAAGCTACGCCAGCGTTCATGCTAATCGGTGTAAAACAAATAGAAATAATGTTATTTGATATGGTCAAAAAAAAAAGAAACCATAGGTACTTTGAAATTCTACATCAGAATGTAAACAATCATCGCCGCACGCGGGGCTAATTTCCTTTAGGCCTCCGGACATTGTATCAGAGATGGGGTTTTGCGAAGCAGTAATGCCTTCAAAGGTGGCAATGTCGAGGACGGTGCTTGTGGCCTCGTAAATATGCAAACATTGCGTCAGGGTACCGTCCGTGCTGCCGCAGGGAAAAGCGACAGGCGACGACTATACCGGGTGTGTGTGTGTGAGTGTGCGTGTTTTCCTTTTTTGCTGTTTTTTTAGAAGGTCTAAAATTTAAACAAAAAAACCTGAGTGTGGCAGATAGCACAATTCTAACCCGTGATTTAAATTACTCGATGAGGCAGCCATTACTTCTGCAGGATATCAAAATGCCTAATTGAATAATAACATAATTACCCTAACTAACTTCTTATTTAATTATTTTACGGCAAATATATAAATCTACGGATTATAACCGGTGAGTTCGCAAGGCGTATACACTCAAATTGGGAAGGAATTCTCAGGATTGCATCAGTTTCGACATGTTACTTTTCAAAGTGCCCGATGAAATGCATTCGTGTTGCAGTAGCTTTTGTTCGTCAATGCCTAAAACAGAGTTTTCTTGAAAGAAGTAACTGGGACGCCAATGCATTTCATCGGACACTTTCAAAATTAATGTGTCGATGCTGGTGCACTCCAGAGAATCCATTCCCAAGTGAATATGCCTTGCGAACTCACCGGCTATAACTCGTAGATTTAAATATGTGCCGTAATGTCATTGCTCTGAAGGTTAATCAGCGTAATCATGTTAGCTATTCAAATATGCACTTTGATTTCTCGTAGAAGTAATGGCCGCGTCATCGTGTGTGTGTGGGGGGGGGGGGGGGTGCGTGTCACATTTCGGCTAGGATGCACGTTGCGGTGCTTCGATGGCAATACAGCGTGGCATGGTTGCACCTTTTTTTCACTCCTCTCTCTTGTCCGGCGCGTTTAGTGGGACACGAGCTACGACGTCCGGCGATTGCCGCAACGCGGCCGAGTGCTAAATTCTCATTGCTACTTTTATCACGCACGCACGCCCTTCGCCACCGGAAGCCCGGCATCGCAAAGTTGGCGACATAGAGCTGCCTAAACATTGGTTGGGGGCGTATCTCTCGATTTACCGCCCGCGCCGATGCGTGGCGCACTTCGAATCCCGGACAAGAGACCTCGTAAAGAAGGAAGCCTCCAATCTCCTTTTGTCTCCTAGCTTGATTTTCTTTTCTTTTCTTTTTTTGCAATAACTTTGTGCCCTGGTGCTCTTTCAGCGCTCTTAAATTGGAAGTGCCTTTATCACTTTTCGCGTCCGTTAGCATTTTTAAATTGAGATGTCGTTATTTTTCGTAAGCCAATGTTTGTTTGTATTTGTTCCAGTGATGACGTTGAATTGAAGCTACTAACCTGCGATAAGTGTAACAGCGGCGTTATAACGTAAAGCGATTGCAAACTTTTCTGTTCCAATTCTGCAATCAACCCTCCGCGATTTCTAAAAACCTTTTCTGGACCACACCCACGTCACCTGTTTTTCACGTGCCGTCACGATAATCGCAATAGCTCATTATCTGATATGACGTGTACACACTGATTATGCGTGATTGGACCGAACAAAAGAAAATGAGTTATATCTCATTCGACGCCTTTTCGCCATTAGCCCTCGGTTATTGGTAAAAAGATTTCCGACTGCACCCACTTCACCTGCCTGTCACGCGACGTCGCAAAACCGCGAAAACTCACCGCGTCAAAGATGCATTATTATGCCGCACAAAACTGAATTGTTTTCCTGAATAACCGCAGGTTACCCCGTTCCGAAAGGAATAGAAGATGGCTGCCGCCGATTGCTCAGGCACTGGCTACTCGTACCTGCCGGAAAGCATGGGTTTTTTGGGGTACAATAAAACATTTTACGTGGCCGTCTAACGTTTTCGAGCACTTGCAATGCGGCACATTTACGACCTAGCTCTGCCAACTCTTCTTTGCTGAGGATCCATTTTATCGGCATTATTCACCTTCCGTTGCATAGGCGCTGACTACAGAAAAGGGGGGGGGGGGGGGTGAGGCTCCGGGGCCCGAGCCCCCTCCGGAATTTCCCAGGGGGGCTTAGTCTCCTCCGGGCGATGCCGCAGCACCCCCCCCCCCCCCTCACATACACACCTAAAGTGCCATTAACAGCGCTTTGTCACCCACATGATTTGAGGTTTCTTTTGACTTTCCTCGACCACTTATTTCACTTGAAATTTTACTTAGCTGACTGCATCATTGTTGGCGCGGACATGCACGGCGTTTAGTTTATACTTTCGTTTTATTTCTGCAAATCCTGACAATAGACGACCGCACGCCAAGTTTCATCCTAGACGCCAGCGCTCGTTTCTCCCCTGGCGGCACGATTTCATCTCCAACGGGTGTATACGTTTTCGCCGCCGCTTTCCTTCACGATCGCGCACGCGTACAGTTCGCGCTGCGCGCGAAACGTCTCTTGTTTGCTACGGCGTCTCTTCGGATAACCGGAAATTATGATTGTGTTGTTAACTGTCACGACATCAATGTAAACACGAAAGGGTTGATGCCACCAGTGAAATTCTGCCGATTCACAAAAAAATGGTACGATAAAAGCAGAAGAGAGACATGAATTACTGCGGTGCGCCGAGCGAAGTAAACAACTGGCAAACGAAGCGAGCTCGTTCATTGATCGCTCCTGAGTGTATGACGGTTTTTATATATTACCCACATGAATTTAATAATTACTCGTTACATAATCGTTTTTTTCATATAAAACCTTTAAGTGGTTCGACGAGCGCTTGTCCTGTCTTTTTTCTCGTGTTTCGTTTGTGTATGCGCTGCCCAAGAATGGAAACCACTTCTGTTGTATGCGCTAGCAGCGGCCGAAGTTCACGCGTGCCGAGAAATTGAATACGTGCACGATGCATTGAACATGACCGGAGTTCATTCCCGCTTCACCACTGCACCGATCGGTCGAGTTACTGGACGATACACGCCCGCGTCTTGGTCGCGCCAGCATTGCTGAAGCAGGAATGATTACTAATACTTTCAACTTCCGTCTCTTGAGTACTGTTAAAAAATGGCCAAGCTGTCTACATTGCTGCCTCTATTCCCTATTGTAAGGGGCGTACTAGTTAAAGTTGTGTGCGCATGTCGTACTTGTGCTATGCAGCGATATATTTTGTTTATTTCCGCACACTGTCGATGGAAACCCGTTGTCGCCATCAGAGACAACACGGATTTGTAGCAAACATGTGGGAAACTGCAAAAATGGCTTTAGCTCGTATGCGCCGTATGTATGTGCCGCATCGTATGTGTTGACGATTTTCCGGCGGCACATACGATGTCGTTTCCAATTACCTGCTCAGAGTCACATGGTTCAGCAGACACTGCCCTTTCGCCGCATTGCAGCCATTAAAATAATCGTCAAGCTTACCGATCTTTTTAAAGGCAAATAGAAGCGTGTACAGTCTGTTTCGCACTTAGGGGAAAACTCGGAACATATTGCATCGCGACGCGGCAAGCAATGGAGTCGTGCGGCGGCAGCAGCTCGAGCAGGCGCAGACGCTCGAGGGGCGGAGTCGTGATCTGCGTCGTCTGCTACGGCGGCGCGCGCTGGCCGCATTGTCGGAAAGCGTGCTGCTGTCAGGGGCAGTGCACCGACTTCATCGGTACTGCGGGAACTGAGCTGATATCCTTTACTAGACGTTGTGCGTCGCTAAACCCTAAGCCTTCATTGGCGATAATGGAGCTCCACAAACTTCTTTTGACAGCATGCTTCGTTTGTTCTTTCGAAAGGCCGGGGTACTGAGCGCGTGCACGTATATTTCTTCACTGTGTGTGCTACCGTAATAAGCAGCGACAAGACACACTAAGATGTGTGCGCAACGTGCTCAGTCTTTGTTGGACTCGAAAGGAAAACAAAGCACTCAACAATGATAAATGTGGGGGTCGAACACGATGAAACAAACGGATACGATTAAAGGAATGTTTTACGTTAAGACAATGAGCTGGAAGTGATTTTTCTCGACAATCATTCACTACACCAGACAGACCCTGCCCACCGGCGGGGTATTGGACACGTCACGCTCGGAACGTCAGTTAGTATCTCGTCATGTCCCCAGCGGCAGCGATGACAGCGCTCATCCTGGAAGGCAGTTAAGTGTAGATTGACTTGATCAGGGATGTGTTCATTCGCAGCACGTCTCAGTCGCTGGCGATGGTGGATCGAAGCCTATCCTCGGGCGACTGATAGAGGAGATGGTGCGGCAGCGATACTTTCAACGAGCCCCAGGCATTTTAAGTGATGCTGGCGCCCGGGGATTGAGGCGGCCACTCCAAGAGAGTTACTGCGCACACTTCCAGCAGTTCTTGCACAACACGAGCAGTGTGGATCGGTGACCTATCGCGTTAGAATATATAGTCGCCTTCCAGAAACAGGCCGTCAAGAATGCATGGAATCAGTAGGTCGGCTATGACTGTCCTGCAGCGATGAACTTACCTTCCAGGCGTATCAGTGGGCGTCGCACAACGCTTAGTAAAGAATACCGGCTCATTTCACGCAGTAACGATGAGATCGGCGCCCTGCAACTGACAGTAAAATGTTTCCTGGCAATGCGGCCAGCGCGCGCCGCTATAGCAGACGACGCCGTTCAAGATCTCGCCCCTCGAGCACCTGTGCGAGCTGCTGCCGCCGCCTGACTCAAGCGCTCGCCGCATCGCGATGCAATGCGCTCCGAGTTTTCCCCTAACAGACTGTGCATCGCCCTTCGAATCAAATGTCCACGCGCACACACGCAGGCACACACCGCGCGCGGCACCAAACGTGCCCAAACACGCGCAGTGCAGGAGGCAATCAAGGCGGTGCGAACGAGAGGTGGGAGAGGGGTACCACCCGTTAATAGAATTTTTCTCCGCATGCGGCGCTCTCAACGCCGGCGCAGCAGCGCCGCTCTTGGTGCCGTTCTTGTCTATAGGAGGATACGCGCATTAGAAGCACTAGCGGTGGCTTCCTCATCCGCATTGTCTCACTTCAGCATTGTTTTAAATTTCCACTGTAAACATCATGCACACACACATTATATTTACATATGCACACAGGACAAATTTTATCATATTCTTGAAAGAGATCGAGGTTGCCAATTAAAAGTTATTTCTAAAGGTATGGATAGACTATGCCTAGATGATGAATATGTTGCTGTATGTTCAGCACGCTTCAAATTGTTTTGCATGATTTGTTGACCGTGAAAAAAACCTATAGACTTAAGTGACCCCTTCAGCTGTCTTTTATCCATGGTATGTGAAATGCTCGTGAATGTTGTGTTTCTCAGTATTGCTTCTCTTTCCAGTAAGCAATGCTAGCGACTCATGAAAAAAGACATTTTTAATAATTTACAACATTTATTAGGGATGGAAACATCGTCAGTTGCATGCAAAAGTCATAAATATATACAGGGTGTCCCAATTAACTATCATGCACCAAGATTTTAAAAGAAGAGCAATGCGTTACTCGAAGAAAACCAAGTGCATATTGTTTACAGTACGGTGGAACAGCTGCCAGTAAATTTTTGTTACCGACATTTAATTAGGTAGTTGTAAATAATTATCTAATTCGAGACGTCCTATACTAATTATCAAAGTGGCAATGAGTCATTTGAAGGCACAGCCAAAGGACATTTAGATGCAGTATTTTCAGCCACGTACGAATTGCGTGCTAAATTTTTTCAGACTAATAAATAAACCCCGCGAAATATGGAGAATACCACGTGACAGCTCTTCCACCCGGATCATAAAGTAGCGCCCTTAAACAGGCTCCCTGTGAATTATCCACAACGAAATGAAGGAACTAAAGAAAAACATCGTGATCGAGCTGGTGCCTTATCTGCCGCTCCACGGCCGAAGTAACAAGTCGCATTTGGTGTTAGAAACAAGCTGTGACAGCTGTTGTCTTAGCGTAGATAAAGTGCACGGATGTTTTTTTTTTTCTTTTTGCCACAAAACCTATCACCAAAAAAGCGAATTGACCATGTCAGTGCAAATGTGTAAAGGTGCGCTTTGTTTTGTCCTAGTCGCCATGTTTTTCTCTAATGAGCAGAAGGTAAAAAATGATCCTTGCCTTGGGAGCTGCAAATGACAAGAGGAAGGCCACAAATATATATCAGTCATGGAACTGCGGCGGTATATAGACCAAACGCGTCGACTATCATCAGAAATGATAAAAACCTGAGACAAACCGGCAGCTTCAAGAAACAGCGGCGGAGGACTCCATCTTTAAGTCCCAGCCTACGCACGGATGTTCTAGCATTTATTATTTTTTTTAATGCGAGGGTACAATCCTCAGGGCATACAGGGATATGAGATGGGGACGAATAGGGATGATTAAATGAATGAAAAAAGATTTGTGGATCTAATGAAGTCCAAGCGGGATCGATAATGTGGTCCCTGCGTCGACTCAATGTAATCGCTATAGGACTATGTGGCGAAAGTCCCGCTGCTGCGAGGTGCCGGAGCCTCGTCGGTTTCAATGCAGGGCAAACCCACAGCAGGTGGTGGATGTCGGCTTCAACATTTCGCGACTTGCAGACTGGACACCCAGGGCGAGTATATAACTGGCGAAAGTGCGGCCACTTCCGAGTCACGGCAGGAGTTAGGGCAACCCCACCAGAATCCTCCGAAGCGCAGCCTCCTCTGCACGGGGAAGACCGCGTAGGAGGTTTACCGCACATGGAGGTATGAGAGCACGTGTGCGGCGCCGGAGGTGCTCCTTTCTTGATAAAAGGAGGGAGACATCATCTAGGTGAAAGAGCTGAGGCAGTGACGATGGAGAGGTCGCTAGACAAGTCGCAGGATCCGCATGGATTTTCTAGCATTTATGGCCTCAAACCTTCATGCTAGCGTGCAGGACATGGCCGCCCAGGTACCAATTTCTAAGTAATCAGTATGGAGGATTATAAATGACGGCCTTTCACCCGTACCACCTTAACCAGCACCAATACTTAGAAGATAGGGACCTGTAGAATCGTCTGGATTTCTCGAATTGGGTCCTCACAAAAGCCAATGAGTCACCGGACTTCTTGAGCAACATCATGTGCCCGGATGAAGCCAATTTTAGCAGAAATGCCTAGGTAAATTTGCATAATGCGATTTGCATAATGCGAATTTGCATAAAGCGCGATCGGCACCAGTACTAGTGGTCGCTTATTGTGCGGTTCGGAATTTACGCCGGTGCTATAATCGGTTGCATCTTCTTCGATCACACACTGACTGGACAGCGTTGCCGGAACGAAATCCTTGAACGAGTAGTGGATGAGTTTCTCCGCGAAGTCCCGCTGTCACGTCTTCCACTTCTGTGGTACCAGCAAGGTGGGGCGCCAGCACACAGCAGCAGCTGAGCACGAAACTGGCTAGATGCGACTTTTCATGCGCAATAGATTGGAAGGCGCGGTCCTGTAAATTGGCCGGCTATAGGTCACCTGACCTCTCTTCGCTCGATTTCTTTCTTGGGGTTATGTGAAAGATTGTGGCTACATGGTCGAGACGATGACGTCAGATGAGCTCAAGGCAAAGATAACGAATGTCTGCCGTAGAATTCCGGTGTTGGTCATTAAGAAAGGCACTGTAGCTGTGATAAAACGGACACAGTACTGCGTAGCTGCAAAAGGAGACCTGTTCGAGCATGTCCTCTTGGCTGCTGTTCAACGGAGCTTACGAATTCATAGATAATAAAGGCACACTGAAATCTGATGGTATTTTTTTGTGCAGACATCCTGATTGCCAATTCGGCTCAGTTAGAAGTTGTATATTCATTTCTTGAACGCATCGGTTTTGCCTTTACACGTTTGTCGCTTCCCAGCCTGTTTTTTTCGCCTTTATTTTTTTACACGAACCTGTTTTTGCATCAGGTACACACTTTCATGAAAAATAAAACGGTCACTTTCATTTGGCTGTGGCCGGAAGCAATTTTCTGGCACAAAATATAGCTTCGCGCGCAAGCAATGCCGGGTTTTTGAAACCTTTTATGCCTATTCCATTGCTTTTCGCATTTCGTGCGTGGTGAGAGTGGAGCTTCGGTTGTATTATCAAGAAGCTTTTGTTATCAATCTGATCTTTGTGTCTTGAGAGACTGGTAGTAAGTGCGACGTAGAAATTAGAGGAAGAAATAGCCGCGGAACCTGCTGTTGGTGCTCCTCCCGTATGTTTATCAAGGTGATACGCTGTCTGTTCGGGTTTGCATGCGACAGGCAATGCAGTTGCTTTCAATCAAATTATTTGAGAGCGCTCCTTTATGGATGCATGTGGGAGCGCAGTCACAAATGGTATTTTTCATACTTCGTGAAGTTTCTTTGTCACTCGGGAAAAATTTTACGCAATTAGTACATCGCTGAAAACACCGCATTTAGATGTCATTTTGGGGTTAAGATTTTGTAGTTTGGGTAATTAAGACAGTACTTCTCGAGTCAGATCATTCATTGCAATTGCTAAATGAAATTTCAATAACGGAAGATATACTGACGGCTACTCCACTGTACCGGAATTAATAAGCACTTATTGTACCGCCCCACACTTAGAGGCAGGCCTCCCAAAGGATACGACAGAAACAAGGCTCATGAGGAAATCAAGCTACACACTAAGAACGGGCGGAATATCCCAATAGTCAACCAGCTCAAAGTGCTGGATCTGGTAATTGAGAACAAAGGCACAAATAAGGAAACCGTAAAGAAGTTAGACACAAAGGTAACAAACACCATGAGATTAATCAAACGAATTACTAACAAGCACCAAGGTATGAAGGAAGAAAGTATCATACGGCTTATACAATCATTCGTAATCAGTCAGATCACATACATAGCAGCCTTCCACAATTGGTTTGCAGCTGAAAAGCGTAAAATTAACAACATGATAAAAAAAGCATACAAACTAGCTCTAGGGATTCCCGTCAGTACGAGCACGGAACTCTTGCTAAAGTTAGGACTCCACAACACACTGGACGAACTCATAGAAGCACAACAAACATCTCAAGCAAAGAGACTAACCAAAACCAAAACGGGACGCCATATACTAAGCAAACTAGGAATTAATTATCACAATCTATACGGGGAAAAGAGGACGATAACGAGAGAAATTCATGACAAACTCCTGGTACCAAATATACCCAAGAACATGCATCCAGGTTACAACGACGGCAGACGCAAGAGTAGAGCAGAGAAAATTATCCGAAGCTTTGGGTCAGACGACAGAGCAATCTTCGTAGACGCGGCTGAATACCCAGACAGAAATAGCTATGTAGCAGTAATCGTAGATCACACCCAAAAACCCCTTACAAGCGTATCAGTTAATACCGAACATCCCGAGACCGCAGAGGAGGTAGCCATTGCACTAGCATTGGTCTCCACGAATGCTCAGTACATCATAAGCGATTCTCAAGCGGCCATTAGAAATTATGCAAAAGGTAGGATCTCTCCTGAGGCATGGCACATCATTAGAGTCAATGAAGCAAAGTTCTCCGATGCAGAGAAGAACGGCAGGCAATTGCTCTGGTTCCCAGCGCATACGACTCCAGACATTCCCGCAGTCAACCTCAACGAGGTAGCACACCGCGAAGCTCGAGGTCTTACTCGCCGAGCTGAGCAAAGAGTGACTTCCATCGGTCAGGAGCACGCGGAGGAGGAAATCTGGAGAGAAAAAGATATATTAACAAGATTTAGTGATATTACCAAATTCTATCAAAATCGGAGGCGAGTATTACCACCGCCTCACACTAAACTGAACAGAGCTGAGTCCGTTACTTGGAGGCGACTACAAACAGAAACTTATACGAGTCCCGTGCAACTAAAAACTTTCTACCCCGATATATACGAGAGCGATATGTGCAAGCTATGCAAGTCTGTTAGAGCCACCCTTCAACACATTTTGTGGGGATGTGAAATATACCAAAATAAAATGGCAGTCTCCCCAGAAAATCTACGGGCGCGGTGGTCGGCCGTGCTGCTCAGCTCAGAACTCCAAGACCAACTTTGGGCCGTCCAGCGAGCCAAGGAAGCCGCACGGGAGCAGCAGCTCCCAGTGGCCATCTAGGCGGCCCCAGGCCCGGGCCTCCAAATCGCCGGATTCCAAATAAAGTTATCACATCACAAGTTTTCTTCTAGTAACGCAACTGCTCTTTTTTTAAGTCTTGGTGCATGATAATTGGGGAAGACTATAATTCACCCAGTAACCTAAATGGGCCCAAGCCGGATTCACTCGAAATCAGAATCAACAGCAGTCATGCACAGCAGCGCTTATGCTCGGACTCACAAGAGAGAGAGAGAGAGAGAGAGAGGCTGCAGTTTCGCCGGAAAGGCGAAGCAGTATTAGTGATAGCCAAGTATGCGACAATTACACGAAGGAAGATTGTACCACCGAGAGTAGTCAGGCAGTGAAACTGAACGGTCTCCTACTATGAGGTGTTGTATATGTTCATGTAACGCCCTCACTTCGGCGCTTAATCCTTAGAGGTCGCCCGAAGTTTCTTTAGGTGCATATATATATATATATATATATATATATATATATATATATATATATATATATATATATATATATATATATATATATATATATATAATATACGAGAAGGAAATTTATAACAGAATACAAATGGGTTAGATCGCACACGGCAGCCATTGTCAGCTCCTGACTGGAAGCTTACCCTTATCATTGAAAAGATATCTGTATAATCAGGGCATTTTACCGGTGCTGACATATGGGGCAGAGGCTTGGAGACTGACAAAGAAGCTTGAGAACAAGTTAAGGACCGCACAAAGAGCTATGAAACGAACAATGCTAGACATAACCTTGAGAGACAGAAAGAGAGCGTATTGGATCAAAGAGCAGACGGGTATAGCCGATACTCTAATTGACATTAAGAGAAAAAAATGGCGCTGGGCAGGTCGTGTAATGCGCAGGTTGGATAACCGTTGGACCATTAGGGCTACAGAATGGGTGCAAATAGTAGGGAAGCGCAGTAGAGGAAGGCAGAAGACTGGGTGGCGCGATGAAATTAGGAAATTCGCGGGTGCTAATTGCAATCGGTCGGTGCAGGACAGGGGTAATTGGAGATCGCAGGGAGAGGTCTTCGTCCTGCAGTGGACATAAAATGTGCTGGGCCGCTATTTTGTAGCTATGCCTTATTCTATGCTATTCTTATCATCCACCACACACGGCCGCCTGATCCCGTTGATAATGTGGGCAGACCATCGCTCTGACCACTGGCCAAACGCGAAAAGCCTGAAAAAGCATAGCATCGGAAAAGGCATCGCTACAAAATACCAGCCCTGATGATACCTGCATATATATATATATATATATATATATATATATATATATATATATATATATATATATATATATATATATATATATATATATATATACGGGTTCCGGAATGCTAATCAAGCCCCAGCCCCCTCCCTCCCTCCCCCATCCCGCACGGAAACATGAAAACTCTCCGCTTATGTTCCGTTGCAAGCCGCCGCGATTTTCGACCAGCCACCCCAAGCCAAGTAAGGGAAAACGGACCAATCGCAGACGCCGACACCACCCTCTTCATCTGCGTATAGATTTTCAGCGCACTAGCTCGGCCCCATCGAATCCCTCACCACTAGAGCTTGCTCCTCGCCTCTTGTCAGCCAATTAGAAATTAGATAAGGCAAGCCGCTATGTGTAGGCAATGTTATTCGTTTTTAAAGCAAACAAAAGTGACCTATAAACAAGGAGAGCGTTTGATTGGGTTGTTCAGGCAAAGCTGCGGGTCACCGCCCGATGCTTGCGTCGGCGGTTACGTAAATTTGACGTCAGGAGATTGGAATAAAAAGATATTGGAATAGTTTTGTGTTATAGCGTCCCAGGGCTGGTACGCTCGCGGGATCTGTCTATGGTAGTTATCATCGCATTTCCGTTTTCACCTGTCGAACGGCAATTCTAAACAATGAGAAATTGCCGTGTAGAAGTAATGGTATTGAAAATAGCCATAAAAACACCCTTAGGCTGGCGGCTCTTAAGTTCGAAATCAGAAGACGGTGAAACATCGGCGCTAACGCGGACTAACTTCCTAGACTTGAAAAGTAATGACACAAGTTCATTTCAGGATAGATAATGTACGCAGAATCGGAGATGGTTAACGAATTTGCGTAAGTGGAACATGCTGCTGTTCTCCTCTGGCTGCTCTTAAAGGCGCCCCGAACCACATTTATTTGGAGGCTCAAAAATGCCTTTCAACTAATATCGTACCTCCCAGGTGCACGTTACCGAAATAAACTTTCAAAGATATCTAATGCGAACGTAGGTACTTCGAGCGTGGTATTTACCTTTCCCATTCGCCCTCGACGTCCTCCGTTGTGAAGGGTCGGAGAAGCGCCGGTGGCGACAGAGCGGCGGTATAGCGGTAAGGCGAGCGGTCTCGTCGTGGCGGCCCACGGCAGCCGCAGTACTTGCGTTAGGCAGCAGACGCAGCTACGTGTGGCTACGCGCAAATGCATGTGCACAGCGGGGCTCGTGTGCGCACACGCATGCATGGCCGCGCTACGTGGTGCGGACCGGCTTTTTGGCCTGCACGGATAGCAGGCAAATCCACCTCGCGCACCTTGTGGCGCTCAATGCGGAGTTGATTACGAAGAACGTCCAGCCAGGAGCGGCCTGCAGTGAGCGCACACTGGCGCGCTAACCGCTATTCATCGCGGGGCGCAGCTGGCATAGCGTACGCGCGGTCTGTGTTAAGTTTGGCGTAGCTCGAGACTAGTCGAGCGTACTAGACTAATCGAAATTTGCGACTGCCGACGGCTACGGCACCCCGATAAGCAGTGTGGCCAAATTTTCGTTCCTACGCGAGCGGGCGCTGTCGAACTTGAGCAGACGACAGTCTGCTCACACGTCTTGATTGACGTCATCTATTGGCGAATAGCAGCCGTGTATGGGAATCTGTTACATGACGAAATATGGCAGCCCAAGATAGGGTGAGGAGAAAGCTTCTGTTGAAAAGAGAGTGTTTGAGAAAAAGGTGACTTGGCGCTCCGTTGGTGAGCCCCACGCGCCGAACACGAGTGCGCAATTTGGCTGAGATGATGATCGCAGCAGCGTATATATGCTATCCGCGAAATACTATCCGCGGAAATAAAGTATATAAACAGTCGAAAAAAGTCATCTCATTACTGCTCCGAACTTCTGCTTTGATTTGCATGTAATTTCTTATGCACGCGCGAAAGGGAAAGAAAGAGATCGGGGCGCAAACTCGGTGCGATATTTGTTGCTTTCTTTTTTTCTTTACGTGCACTTTGCAACGCTAATGTCGTCAACGTCGAACAGAAAAACTTGATGCACTGAACCAGAGACCGCGGGTTTGATTATCGATCGCGATGGGCACATTTTACAGCAAAGCTGCCAAGGTGAGTTCCTGAACGGTTTTCGTGCGCCGGCGCGCGACGGCGTGGCCTATATCAAATGTAAATTCAACGCAACGTGTGTCGCTGCTCCGAACTTGCTTTTTAACGCGATGATCACGCAATGATTATAAAGTTAAAGTTATGTTGCGTATATTTCGCTCGAATAGACAACTTATTTACGTGGTTTCTTATTTTTTTTCGTTTCCTTTTCTTTCTTTCTTTCTTTCTTTCTTTCTTTCTTTCTTTCTTTCTTTCTTTCTTTCTTTCTTTTTTTTTTCATACCAAGAATCCCACAATTTTCGTTTGGCACGTCGACGTCGCGTAATACCAGCTCCCCGTTGGACGTCAGCTGGGAGTTGGCACAGCTGCGGCGGTAGAAGGTCACACCATGTTGCTGGAACGCAGCCTGCGTAGGAGCCGTAATAAATAAAAAGAACCAGTCACGGCCACCTTCGTAATGGAGCACCAACATGCTGCTTCGTTTTATCGAGACCGTGAGCCACCAAACAGGCCCTTATGGGCATTCGTCTGTATATAGTACTATATACATACTATATACAGTCTGTGTCTGTATATAGTACTATGTATAGTACTATTTACCGTATATATAGTAGTATAGTACTTCCGAAGGATGTGAGAACTCATGTATACGTCTTCACTGTCTTTGATTTATCAGTTTTCAGATTGACATACACCTGCGAATTTGTTGTGGTGGAATGCAGGAACGCTCGAGTTCGGAGTTTCCGGCGCATCTGAAATCTGAAAGAATAGCAAGTTGTCCACATTTTGGTTTACAAGGGGACAGTATCCGGAGTCCTCCACTACGGCTCCTCTGACAGTACCTGTGCTACGGGCAGTAGATATACTGGCATGTCTTAACGACACTATATGCCATATCGTGTACGTCGTCATTTTGGTTCCTATGCTCTTTCTCGCTGTCATTCAAATGAACTATTTTAAAAAGTGAAGGATGAACCTATTCTCCGTTTCAGACATCAGGGTGCAGCGCTGTGGAGGCTAGGGATACTTTCTGCAGTGGTTGCGTCCGCACATTAGAAATAGTTCGATGTTCTTGGTGGTAATTTTTCGAAACTGTTCTTTATATAGGCTCAGTATTGAATGAAAAATGTTTTAACCCTCAGAGACAAACAACCTGTGGCATAGGGTTATCTAATGCGTTGTTTTAGATCAATTTTTTTTTCATTGCGTTTCTTTCCGTCTTTTTTTATTGGCCGCGCGATGCGGCAGCCTCACGTGCACGCTCGCGCGAGCATGCTCCTTTGGCGCGGTGCGAGGTAGTAGACGGAACGCGCGGAGTGACACATTTTCGTCACCGAACTTCTTGCGTAGCTTCCACAGCGTTGCGCCTGATGTCTGAAACGGAGTATAGGACTGCTGATAGCTAGAGATGTTGCGTGAAGTTCTTGTAATACTGGCTGCACTAAATAAATGTGAGCGTTGCGTATTTCATTAAATTAATTGCACTAATTGACTAATTTGTTAGCACCGACGACTGCTATATTCGCACGAGGCTTTTGGCCTTCACCGTCGCATATACGGCAGCGGGTTCGAAATGAATCTCTCGAATTTTTGTGTTTAGTTCATATTGCTACGGCACAATATGTGCGATCACGAAAGGCCAGCAGTGTGAAGACGACGACGACGGTTAGAAGTTTGCGCGGGCTGTCGCCTCTTGGCCAAGCGCAGCGTATTTTCCTTGTAAATATATTTGTACATAGCTTTTCGTCTGCGTCTTCCTACGTAACATATCTGGTGGAGGTGGACGTTCCCTGTACCTCGTCACGGAGCTTCGCAGTGGACGGTACGTCGAGCCTTCCTTCATGGCTCCCGGTGACGACAACCCGACTCCGCCGGCTCCGACACCTGCTGCCACTTCGCCGACCTACATCACTCTCCCCGCTCCCCGTGATCCTGGCGTATTCTCGGGCCACGATGGGGAAGACGTCGATGACTGGATCAGCCTGTATGAACACGTCAGCCGCAATAACCGGTGGGACCCTACTATTATGCTCGCCAACGTAGTCTTTTACCTCGGTGGCACACCTCGAGTTTGGTATCGCACGCACGAAGATGAGCTCACCAGTTGGGATTCACTTAAGACACAGCTTCGAGACTTGTTCGGCAACCCCTACGGTCAACAACTTGCCGCGCAGAAGGCGCTTTCCGGCCGTGTGCAGACGTCAACAGAGCCCTATGTCACGTACATTCAGGACGTCTTGGCTCTGTGCCGCAAAGTTGACACCCACATGACTGAGTCAGACAAGGTTTCCCACATCCTCCAAGGCATTGCCGATGACGCCTTCAACTTGCTCGTTTGCAACAACGTAGCCACGGTGGATGCTGTTATAAAAGAGTGCCGCCGCCTGGAACTCGCCAAAAGCCGACGTATTGACCAGCAGTTTGCCCGTCTGCCCAACACCCCAGCGACATCTTCCTGTGCCGACGCTCCTCGTCCCAACAACACTGCCGATGTTACCAGGATCGTCCGGCGTGAGATCGAGGCCGCCTATCCGGCTGCCTTCGACTCCAGTCCCACCAACACATCTGCAGTCACGGTCTCACTGATCCAGGCAGTTGTCCGCCAGGAGTTTGAAAACATGGGTCTTCACACCATCTGCTCGGCCCATCGCCCTGATACCCGCCCGGCTTCTTCGATTTCGCCCCGTCCCGCATCTTCTTACCCACCACGTTTCCGCAACCCATCTGAATGGCGCACAGCTGACGACAAGCCTATTTGTTTCCACTGCCATCGAATCGGGCACATTTCTCGGTACTGTCGTAGTCGCTGGAGTTCCCCGATCCGGTCTACTTATACTGCCTACTCTCGCCCCTCAGGTGGCCCTTCTCGTCCCTATGCCGCACGCTCCGATAATGCCGCCACTGATTCTCCTGCAACGAACCGCCCCTATTCTCGTTCGCCTTCGCCCCAACGACGACAATCTCGCTCTCCCCAGCCCCGTCGCTCCTACTCGCCGACTCCCTTCGGACGCCGCTCCCAGCCGGAAAACTAGACGATGCAGCGCCTCGAGGTGACGCTGCATTGCTCCCTACGCCGCCAAATCCTCTACTGACTTTGCCCACTCATCTGAACCTTCTTGACGTGCAAGTCGACGGTGTTTCTGTGTCTGCTCTCATAGACACTGGAGCGCATTTGTCCGTAATGAGCGCTGACCTTCGTAACCGGCTCAAGAAAATTATCACGCCCGCCACGACGCCTGTTGTCCGTGTCGCCGATGGCGGAACAGCCCCCGTCATTGGTATGTGTACCGCCCGCGTCTCCTTCGCCGATCGCTCAACAATCGTGCTATTCACAGTCATCGCCCACTGTCCCCACGAGATCATCCTCGGCTTAGACTTCCTCTCCGCACATTCTGCTCTCATCGACTGTTCCGCCAGTACTCTCCGCCTTGACCTGCCTGTTCTGGATCCTGCTGAACCCCACCCCAGTCGCCTCAGTTCCGCCGACTTTGTTCGCTTGCCACCTTCGGCACTGACCTACGTTGACCTAGTGTCATCCCCACCAGTCCCCGACGGTCACTACATCGCGGCTCCTATGCAAGACGTCCTCCTTACACACGGGTTCACAGTACCCCATACAGTTTTATCTATTACGGCGAATTGCGTCTGCCTGCCTGTGGTCAACTTTGGCTTGACGACACAAGTGCTGCCACGTGGGATGTCTTTGGCCCAGCTTTGTTCATTCGAGGATCACTCAGTAGCATCCATTGCAGTAGACGACACTTCATCCGATATTCCTCTACCATCGCAGTCGACAAGTTGTACCATCGCTGACTTACTGACAATGACTGCCCCGACTTGCCCTCCGAGCACGCTCGTGAACTCTACCGCGTTCTGTTTTCCTACCACGATATTTTTGACTTTAACGATCGTCCTTTGGCCCAAACTACAGCTGTCAAACATCGCATTAATACCGGCGATGCCCCTCCTATTCATCGCCGCCCGTATCGCGTGTCCCCAGCTGAGCGTCAAGTTATTCACGCAGAAGTTCGCAAAATGCTTGCCAAGAACATTATTGAACCGTCATGTAGTCCTTGGGCGTCACCGGTTGTGCTGGTAAAAACGAAGGATGGCTCATGGCGCTTTTGCGTGGATTATCGGCACCTTAACAGGGTTACCAAAAAGGACGTGTATCCCCTACTTCGGATTGATGACGCCCTTGACTGCCTCCACGGTGCTCGCTATTTCTCCTCTATTGACCTTCGCTCCGGCTATTGGCAGATTGCCGTGGACGATCTCGACCGCGAGAAGACTGCCTTTGTAACACCCGACGGTCTTTATCAATTCAAGGTGATGCCGTTCGGCCTATGTAACGCTCCTGCCACTTTTGAACGCATGATGGACTCCCTTCTTCACGGTTTCAAATGGTCCACGTGCTTGTGCTACTTGGACGACGTTATCGTATTCTCCCCAACGTTCGCTACGCACCTCGAGCGCCTCTCAGCAGTCCTGGACGTTTTTCGGCGAGCCGGTCTGCAACTCAACGCATCGAAGTGCCAATTCGGCCGTCGCCAGATTACCGTCCTTGGACATCTCGTTGACGCGAACGGAGTGCAACCGGACCCAGGCAAGATCCATGCTGTTACGCACTTCCCTGTTCCGAAGTGTGTCAAGGATGTGCGCAGCTTCATCGGCCTTTGTTCGTACTTCCGCCGTTTCGTGAGGAATTTCGCCGCCATAGCACGACCACTAACCGACCTTTTGAAAAAAGACGCTCCTTTCCAGTGGGGCGATAACGAGGCCTCTGCATTCTCTCATCTAATCGACATTCTCACAACGCCTCCCGTTCTGGCCCATTTCGATCCTTCTGCGCCTACCGAAGTCCGTACTGATGCCAGCGGTCACGGAATTGGAGCAGTACTGGCACAACGCCAGCGTGGCCACGACCGTGTTATCGCTTACGCCAGCAGGCTCCTCTCACCCGCGGAGCGCAACTATTCCATCACTGAGCGTGAGTGTCTGGCCCTAGTTTGGGCGGTTGCGAAATTCCGCCCATACTTATATGGCCGATCCTTTTCCGTTGTCACAGACCATCACGCGCTTTGTTGGTTATGCTCATTGAAAGACCCTTCAGGAAGACTTGGTCGCTGGGCCTTACGCCTCCAAGAATATTCGTTCTCTGTCACCTACAAATCTGGCCGACTACACAAGGACGCTGACTGCCTGTCTCGCTACCCGGTAGACGAGCCTGACGACGCCGACAGTAGTACCGCCGACGGCATTTTCTCTGTGTCTGCCTTCGCTAACATCGCCGATGCGCAGTACCGAGACCTATCGCTGCGAGTACTCATCGAGCGTCTGCGCTCTACACCTACCGACGCATCCGTTCGCCGATATGTCCTCCAGGGCGGCATTCTGTACCGAAGGAGCTTCCTCCCTGATGGCCCTGATCTTCTTCTTGTCGTGCCACAACATCTACGACAGACTGTGCTCTTTGAGATGCATGACGCACCCACTGCAGGACATCTTGGGGTAACCCGCACGTACGACCGCGTCCGCCGCCGCTTCTATTGGCCTGGTCTCGCTCTCTCCGTTCGACGCTATGTTGCTGCCTGTGATCCCTGCCAGCGTCGGAAGACACCTCAGGTGCTACCTGCCGGTCATCTCCAGCCGATCACCGTCCCTGTGGAACCGTTCTTTCGTGTTGGATTAGACCTGCTCGGTCCCTTTCCCACGTCATCCTCTGGGAACAAATGGGTAGCCGTCGCGACTGATTACGCCACCCGATACGCTATCACTCGGGCTCTCCCTACCAGCTGCGCCACTGACGTCGCGGACTTTCTCTTGCGTGACATTATCTTGCTTCATGGCGCCCCGCGCCAGCTGCTTACTGACCGTGGTCGAAACTTCCTCTCGAAAGTTATCGCTGACATTGTGCGTTCCTGTTCCATTCAACACAAACTGACTACTTCATACCATCCTCAAACCAATGGCCTGACAGAGCGGTTAAACCGTACTCTTACCGCTATGCTGGCCAAGTACGTTTCCAAGGACCACCATGACTGGGACATTGCCCTTCCTTACGTAACATTTGCGTACAATTCTTCCCGGCACGACACCGCCGGATTTTCTCCCTTTTATCTACTGTACGGTCGCGAACCTACCTTGCCCTTAGACACGGCACTTCCTCCTGCTGCGGTCTCAACAAGCGAGTATGCGCGCGACGCCATCGCCCTCGCCGACCATGCACGCCAGCTTGCCCGTGCTCGACTTACGGCCTCACAGACCACTCAGCAGTGTCACTACAACGCCCGCCATCGTGACGTACAGTTTTCACCTGGTGCGCTCGTGCTCCTGTGGTCGCCCTCTCGTCACGTCGGACTTTCAGAGAAGCTTCTTTCGCGATACACAGGGCCCTACCGCGTGCTGCGCCAGGTGACACCTGTGACTTACGAAATTGCTCCTGTGGGCTCAACCTCGTCCTCTCCTGTGGCATCTAGTGATGTCGTACACGTCAGTAGGCTCAAGGCCTACTACACTGCTTCCGAGTCCGATCTTTAGTCGCTCCGGGACGGCGCTTTTGCAGCCGGGGGTAGTGCTACGGCACAATATGTGCGATCACGAAAGGCCAGCAGTGTGAAGACGACGACGACGGTTAGAAGTTTCCGCGGGCTGTCGCCTCTTGGCCAAGCGCAGCGTATTTTCCTTGTAAATATATTTGTACATAGCTTTTCGTCTGCGTCTTCCTACGTAACAATATTTAAGTCGACAATTTAGGTCGGCCTAATTAAACACATTAAGCTATAGAATCTACACACTTGCAGGTGATAATCACCCAGCAGCAAGAACCAAAGAGCAGTCGCGCCGGCACAGCGTGACGCAATGCGCTGCTTCGGCAGGGCGATTGGCCTGTGACGCGTGCGAGCAATTAGGCTGTTTCATGCTGCATCACTGTCCCGAAGGGGCTGACCTCTCGTCGAGAAGACGTAATTGAGGTCGTTCCCCGAGCTACGTGTAGGGGCTGCTCGTCGCAGTAATCGGTCCTTAAATGGCCGTGTCAAGCGATACGTAAAGCGGTACGAATTAAGTGTCGTTGGCCGACGCAATATTTGAACGCTTCGCTGCTGCCAGCTCCGATGGAGCAGGCTGCGATTTGTACCCCCGTGCGCGGTGACTACGACGAGTATATCCGTGCAGGGCTCCGTGGCTCTCTCCGCGAGCAGCGGTACGCTTGGGCTGCAGTCCATGGGTTCCGATGCTCAGAGCCGAGCGCAGGGGCTGGCTCTGCAGAGAATGCCAAAGAACGAGCCATACTGACTTTGAGATCTGTCTCTGGCGAAGCAAATTCGTGGCTGAGAAACAGATACGGCGCCTACGAGAGTGTGGGTTCTCACCAACAAGGGATAGTTCGTGGCATCTGTTGCGAAATAAATTACTTAGACCGCGTGTGACATTCGATCGCAGTTGAGGACATCCCACGCGCTACGGCGGCTCAGTTGCGGCGAGATTCTGCGGCACGGTGCCGCGGGTTCCTTTCTGGCCCCGCATCCGGTGGAGACGGAAGGCGATGACGCTCGTGTCGGGCTGCGCGTGTGTATTTGATTTGTTTGTTTGATTTATTCCATTCCGACAGTGCATGGCATTTCGTGATCGTCACGACGCTGGAGCTAAAAGTAAAGAAATATGACTACATGGCTCCTGGTGCTTTTGTGACGTTAAAGAACCGCAGATGGTCTAGATTAATCCGCACCATACGGTGTGTTTCATACCGTAGCTTGCTTCCAGACATCAAACCCCATAATTAATTAATTAATTAATTAATTAATTTCTTTATTGATTCACGTATGCCTTCCCTACTTGCTTGGAATGTATAGTCGATTTGTCCGTCTCTCTCCGCGAATCGCGCTTTTCAGTCTTTTGAAGGGAGCGGCGAGGAGCCGTCTTCAATTTCAATATTCAATGATTTTCAACACTGTGTACGTCGCTATGTTTCCACACTCTTCTCGATGCGTTGAGGGACAGCCGTCGTCCACTGTGTGTCTTGCTTCACAGTGCATATCGCCTGCCGGCTTGTTCAATGTCGGCTTGCGTAGAGTGAGTGAGTGAGTGAATAAACTTTATTGCAGGTCCGGCTAGGACGTGAACTCGTCGTGCACCCGGCTAGTCCCACGTCGGAACCGGCGTAGAAGCGGGCCATTCTTAGCATAAAAAATAAGTTGGGACACAGAGCTTTGAAACATAGCAACTTCTTGTGCTTTTGACGTCAGGTGACCTGCGTGGGTCATTTCCCGGCAACAGCGTCTCGGAAACTGTTTTGCTGCGCCGCGTGAAACGTCACCAAACACTTATTATTTTTCGGCGGGCCATCTTTGACAAAAGTGAATGAAGGCGATAAAGCGTACACGGCAGGAATGTACGCCACCGAGAACCTGAGTGATAAATTTACATAATTTTATTAGCTACGTAGCTCAACATTTCATAAACGCTATAGGGAAAATTCGTTTCCCTATTTCTATTTCTATTCATTTCTATTTCACAATTTATTAGTTCGTTTTTGTTGAGCCCTACCAACCAGTTATTCTGCGCAAGACGTGGCGAGACTATGCAAACCCCCTATTATGCCGTGCGGAATGGCGCTGCTGACTTGAACGCGGCTGTTTCATCCGAGTTTTCCTCTTTTTTAATATTATTTCCTTGCGTGTTTGTTCAAATTGTGACTTGCGCTTCACCTCAAATTTTGCCTAACCTAAGGCACGGCATTCATTGGCGAAAGGTGTGAATGCAGGTCTTTTATTATCATGGAAGTTTTTGTTATCGTGCAAGTTAACGCTGCAGCATCAGACGCTCTATGTCTCGCCGTGACGATAAATGCGGAATGCTCCGCGAAGAAACGTCGCGCTATGTTCCTTGACTCTCCGTAACATAGACTCTGAGTGTCCGATGGGCCGCAAAATTAGTGCGTTGAATGTTTTCTAAACAATAACGTGGGCAATGTTGTCGGATAACTATTGGTTATGAATACAT
Organism: Dermacentor albipictus; assembly: GCF_038994185.2. Taxonomy (NCBI): domain Eukaryota; kingdom Metazoa; phylum Arthropoda; class Arachnida; order Ixodida; family Ixodidae; genus Dermacentor; species Dermacentor albipictus. Next base: position 52,230,494 of record NC_091821.1, read on the forward strand.
GGTGTCGCACGGAATTACGAATGATTCTGTGACAAGCTTTCACGTATGTTGCTATATATTACGACTGTGTGCTGACCATAGTGCCTTTCATCCATTGAAACATGTTTTGTCTCGTCAATGATATTGGTAGCATTATTCTAGAAGAATAAAAGTAAAGTTGCTTTTGAAACCTCTGTGCCACTGTCTATTATTTCCATCGTATTCGCTTACCTTCCTAAGGAACCTACTGGATCAATAAGCGCCAATAACAGCCTAATTATGTCCGCATTAAGACATACCCCATTATTATATTTAAATGACACGCTGGCGCTTCAGCTGAGGCTAGTCGCAAGCTCGCTTCAGTCTCAAAAGAAAAACTGCTGGTATAGCAGTCGAAATGCCGGACGCTAAAAAATTTTAAACGCACGCGTCAAGCCGCATAAGATTTTGACGTCACAGTTATTTCCGGTTGTGACGTTACTTTTTATCTTCAACTTCCTGTTAGTTGTCCCTTCCAATACGTAGATGGCGACAGTTGCAACGACCCGCTATTCTCTTGACATGTGGGTTTCTATGGAAGCTTCGCTGCCAGTGTATATATACCTTGAATCAGATTCCGACGATGGGCTACTTTGCGTGCAGACATTGTTGTGCTTTGAGTGTTACTTGTTTTCCTGAACAAGCTCGCCTAGTAATGAGTTAGATACGTGGCTCGTTCTTTTTAAACCGCCCTCTTCTTCACATCACTACAACGTGACACTGTAGACGTTACATACGTTAATTGCTACATTTTCATTGAGTGAGAACTTAGAAATGGACTAGGAATTTTGCTGCATGTGCGTTTACACTTTTAAGAAAATAATTTAATATTTTGCTAAGCACGACGTCGCAGGATGAGAAAAACGGAAGACACTTTGTCGAGACTAAAGTTTGAAACGGCGGAAGCCTGACACCATTGCCAATGGCGATTTGTTGCGTCGGAAACACCACGGAGGCACACAACTCGTACACTATTGTGTGGATGTTTGTTTGTTTATTGAATGCCTGCAACGTCGTTCTGGACGAAGTGTCTGTTAAAGCAGTTTGTGGCCGCCTGGAACTGTTGCAGCGCCGTTTGTGGATCAGGAGGACACGCGTCTTCCATGGCGGTGTCGGGGTGTAGTTGGCCATCCTCATCTTCCACTTCGCTCGAATGACTTGTACTTGCTCGGCTTGCCGCGTAAAGATGGCGGTCACGCCGCTTCCGAGCTTCATTTGCCTTGGTAGCCGGAGATGCAGCGAGTCGCTTCTAACGCATTGCCTCTCTTGCGTTGGCCCGTTGCGTCCTTGGACTCTGTGGTGTCGGACGCTCCTCGCCGCCCTGATGCATGCGACGTACACGCTCAGCCTCTCTTGAGCGCCGCTTGCTTCAGCGGCTGCCGCACTTCACGTGTTAGGTTTGGCGAGACGAAGTATCCTTCCCACGCGATACCGCAAACTGCCGCCACCGCCGCCGCCACACCACATCCAAGCAGACGGTCGCCACGCGCGCCTCGCGACAGTGACGTCAGGCCACACAGCGCCCAATCGGGAGGCCACATCAAGCGCCTGACGACAGTGACGCCAGGGCACACCGTCGAACACACGACCTCCACGCAGGCCGATGTGTTATCCCGCATGGCGTCGAACCGCCCCCACACCCGGACTTGACGACAGTGACGTCACGCATGCGAGCCAATCAGGAGGCGCCCACCTGTGCCTAGCGACAGTGACGTCACGACACAGAGGAGACTACTCAAGAGGCCGGAAAGCTGTGACAGTTTCTGCTAACGGCAGATGTCCTTGGCAATTAGCCATTAAAGGCTTCCGCCTTAAAACCCGGCCGCGGTGGCCGCATTTCTATGTGGGCGAAATGCAAAAACGCCTGTGTCACATGCATTGGGGACACGTTAAAGATCCCCTGGTCTTAAAAAACAATCAATGAGTCAAATTAATCAAATCGTGGTCTCGGCACGTAAAACCCCAGAATTAATTCATTCATTATTTGTAAAGGCCAATATTTTTCTAATACTTTTCGAATATTTTCTTGCGAAAAATAAAATAAAAAATAAAATTCTTGCGTAAGTATGGCAAGATTTCAGCCACGTGGGCACAGTATAGACATAAAACATGAGAGCTTGCTTAGTAAAGGTGGCTTTGTCACTTAGGTAGCCATACTTTACAAGCTGTGCAGGGATCATTCGCTTCTCTGAAGAACCATGTACTTGTAGATGAACTACTGATTTGCTCTTAATGCTCCATTTGTGCTGTTAATAAACAACGCTTCATAACCTACTAATTGCAGAAACTTGCTAATTTTAAAAATACTGGAATGTGAACATCGCTTCATCGCTTCGGCTATTCATTATCCGAAAACTAACCGAAAAGTATTCGATATTTGATTCGATTCGCTTCTGGCGCGGTTTAATTCGTATTCAAATCGGTCTCAAAAACCACTATTCGCATTCGCGGTAAAATCTTTGACATCATTTTGGAAATTTCGTATACATGCATGCGCGCCTAAAGCCAAACAATAACTGTGTAACGCAACTTTCAGAAGGGTCACCGGGAAACGATTGAAAAAGAAATGCAGTACAGCCGCTTTAACTATTAGCTGGAACATGCCCGAAGGGGCCCCCAAGACAGCGCTGCGGCACCGACATACCAAATATTGAAAAGATGAACACTGTTCCGATTAGTGGTAAATAATAAACCCGTATTTCGTGCGCCAGTGTAGCCGTGCGGCTTTGGGGCTGCTTCCACCATTAGCGCCACGTCAGAGCCCATATTTAACGCGACTGTGCGTATGTTAGTGTTGTCCCAATATCCCTGTATTTTCTTCTTTAAGTCTTAGCATTAGACATTCAAGATATATTCCGCAAATCACTCATCACAATACTTCAGTACTTCTCGTTCTAACGCACATGTCTGCGTTGCTCCACCTGTTACAGAGTACTGAAAAAAATATCCAATGCTTTTCCCCAGGCGGCATTTTTTTATTCCTGCTAACGCCAGCAAACCGAGCCTGACGCCACCAACGCTCAGAAATCTTATTGGGAGCGCGCACAATGTTCTCGCACACCTTGTGTGATGTACCCGCTGAGGTGCTACTTGTATAATGTAAGAGAATCGGTTGTAAAGATAGGAGAGCACGGTTGCATGCACATGCGTTTAAGCTGATTAACTTTATTTGCGCCAAGATAACATACCCAAGCTTTCACACTTGCTCTGTAAGAAGCCCACAGCACCATCAACATGCCGGCTCTTTGTAACTGCACCAAACAAATATATTAAATCCATGTAAATCTCGGTGGCGTCATTTTATTGAATTGAATTGAATTTATTCTCCTTGAACAAATACACAAGGAAGGAGCAGCCACAAAAAGCTACTGAGATTAGTAGCTTGACGAGGTGGCTGCCCCTTTACACAGCAGCAGCAGCAGTAGTTATGAAACGATTTTCTTACAAATGACTGCTTTCATACATATGCACGGACAATGATTGCACAATGGAACATAAGCATTTTGCAAAATACAAAAGAAAACTTCACATTAATGAGCAAAATATACGAAAAGATAAATAAATGCATCATAGTTCACAGGAACTGATCTCGCATTGTTTTTTTGGACAACTGTGACACATCTACAGATTTGTTGGCAAAATTATTGAGCAGAGTTGGGAGAGTAAAAGCGATCGATTGTTTCGCATAGTTGTTTTGAGGTGTAGGTATGTGCCAAATATTATGGTGACGCGTAGGGTATACGGCAATATTTTCTCTTAATTCTGAAATCTCGCTGTAAAAAGAGTTCTTTTTTGTGGCCGAACAGTATGTCTGGAGTAAACGATAATTATAAAAATCATGGATATTTATAACCTTAAACTGTTCAAAGAGTTGCTGCGTGTGAGAATCATATGGGACATTTGCAATTATTCGCATAAACTTCTTTTGAATTAGGAACAGTCTGTTTAGATTCGTTGTTGTTGTTGTGCCCCATACTAGGTGGGCGTAGGATAACTGAGAAAGGGCTAACGAGTTATATAGTAGTAGTTTTATACGTTGAGGAATGATATGTCTACATTTGTTTAGCATACCCGCAGTTTTGCACAATTTTTTATGAGTTTCGCGGATATGGTCATCCCAAGTTAAAGTACTTGAAAAATATACGCCCAGCACTTCGATTGCAACGCGTGTCTTTCTTGACAACAATCGCTCGATCCCCAGTGGGCTTCCGCATAAGAATTTTTCCGTTCGCATGCCAGACAAAACGGAAGTTGTTCGCCGCTGCCCAGTCTTTTGTTGAGCGTAGAAGTTCTCGGTTCTGTTTCGTTATATTTTCTAGGATTGAAGCGCGATTCCCGACGTCTGTTAGCCTCTTACGTGTGGCGTACCACATTTCTCTCTCTTTTTGACGACTGAAACGAACAATTATACCGGGGGTTTTGTCTGGCCTTGCGGGAAGTCGGTGTATGGCAGTATTATCATCAGCTGTCAGGCAAGGTACTTCAAGAACAGGTGCAAGTTCATTCACTTTACCGAGCAAATCTTCAGCAGGTGTCACAGGAATACTATGGAACTCTAAATTTAGGCGCCTGCTGCGCCATTCGAGTTCATTGACGGCCTCCTGTAACTGCATCTGTGTTTCGCTCAATCGCACTTCGTCAATCTTGTCCGCTCTTTTCTTGAGCGACTGTATATCTTTGTCCTGCTTATCTAGATGTTTCATGATGTGGTCAAACGTTTGTGACATATGCTGAATCGATTCCTCTATTACAAGAACAGATTTGCTTAGCGGTAATAGTTTCTCTAGCTTTTCTCCTATCATCGCTAGCTGTAAGGCAACATCGGTTGCTTCGTATGCTGAACTGGAACTTTTTGCCGATATGCCAGCGGATTTTGCTTCCCGACAAGGTTCGCACTTCCATGTTTTCCGATAGGTATCACTTTTCGAGCGGAGTACCTTTTGTGTTACATCGCAACAGCTTCCAGCATGGAAAATGTTGTTGCACTTAATACAAGCAATAGTCAATTCATCGCGTGTGGTAGGCTTTTCACAGACAGAGCACTCTGTACTAGACATAACTGCAAGGGTTCAATGGCAGCAGCGGCAGGCGAGACAGATTAAGGGCACTAATAGTACAAAGCTATGGTTAACGGACCTGCGTAAAGCAGCAAGCAGATTTACGACGCGCTCTGGTCACCGCCGCTGCTGCCAGTGGAAAGCCACGCAGACATCGCTGGGTTTATATCGGGCCAAGCAGTGTCCAGATGTCGCTGCAGTGCCGTGACGTTGCGCCGAAGTACGATGCAGTGGTTCAGCTTGTAGATATGGCCCTCGTGGTTGGCGTTCCGTGGCGAGATAACAGCGACCTTTCTTCTTTTTTCCCTGCGTAAAGCAGCAAGCAGATTTACGATGCGCTCTGGTCACCGCCGCTGCTGCCAGTCGAGTGTTCAATTCAAATTATTAGCCTCTATATACGGAGTAAGTTAAGCAGTTGTTTGCGTAATAAACGAAGATACGGTAATAAAGTTTTCTATAATTGATCTTGGGTGGCTAAAGGAAATGAGTAGTTTGGAGCCAGTCCTCGAGATTCTGTAGCTAAGCAAATAAATTTTTATTAGGCATGCTTATGTAAGAGCCACACGAACATATATTTTGCAAATCAACTCTTTGAAAGCATGACTGACGCAAAAGACGTCTGTAAGGTCGACCTGAAAGCGCCCAGCCTTTTCTGATTTCGTCATCAATGGTATGGTACCGTGAGCATGCTCTTCGCGGGTAGCCCACTTTCGATTTTTAGTGGCACGGGCATCGAGTGGCACTCTTGTTTCTTGTACAGCACTTCCAGTTCACCTCCTGATGCGACCCGGAACTAAATACAAAATAAATCAGAAAAAATATAAAAAATATTGCAGTACAATATTAAAGGGTTTCATTATACGTATGATATCGGAGCATAAGTTTAATTACAAGTTCAGTTACTGAAGTGTCTGGAATAATTAGAATTAATTAGAAGCGACTGATTACCGGATACCAAAGCACCGAATCGTAGATTTCAGAGACCCGCCAGGTGAGCACCACTTTGGCGAAATTCCTGGAAACCCGGAATTAGAAAATGGTAGTAATGACGTCACTAATCACGTCGCACACAAGAAGGTGGCGTGATATTTAAACGGATAATTAATGGAAAACAGTAGCTTGCCAAGGACTGAACATATGCCTAACAGCGGACGTAACGTCACTCCCTCCTCTCTCTTTCTCCTCTCCCGGCGCTCACCAACTCGCTCGCTCGCTTGCTCGCAACAGCTGCGCGCGCGCGCTCGTTACATGCTCTGACGTCAGCACCGTAGAGGGCACGTAATGTACGCTACGTGCGCCGCTGGCTAGGAGGCTACGCCCCGCAAGGTGCCACGCGCTGCGTTTCCTCCTCGCCCTTCCTTGATCCTCGCCCGCATATCGTGCCAGGGGAAAGACCTTCGCCAGCTTAACCTGATGAACACCAACGCCCAGGTGCAAGTGCCACTGAGAGGCACTTAAGCCAAAGGCTCGGGTCGCCTACAACTTTTTTTCATTCATGTTGTTGTTTGGAAGGCAAGCAGTTTAAAGTTTTTACATCAATATAGCAGAGAACATGGGCCGCCGAAAGCTTGCTTGGTCGCGAAGCGTTGCACGAGGCAATGATGGTGCAGATTTAGCGCGTCGCTGGCATCAAGGCAATGCGCTACCGCCGAGGGAAGGAATAAACGAAAGTGAACAGCTAGACACGATTGTTATTCTGCCATTGTGACGAAATCTGAGGCCCCGATTTTGACGCCTCAGGTGCTTTTTTTGCCTGGGTTTCGCTGTAAGAAAGAGATTATGTTTTAAGTGCAGTGTGATTTGTTGTCTCGTGGAATTATGCATGGGTTCAAATAAACTCTATAAACTGCACAATTTGTATCCCAGAGTAGTTGTAAGGAAGGAAATGTACATATACACAAACACGCCCTTACACACGCGCACAGATACGCTTGCGTAGGCACACACACACTCTCTCTTCCCTAAAACGTACACACACGCACTTTCTCTCTCCATCACACATAGATGTGATCCAGCGGTCTGCATGTTCCATTTGACAATGGAGCTATCTATGTACGTGGTTCTCGCTTATTTGAGGTTTCTATGTGCTATGCTTAACGTGTTTCGGACATCTGCATGTATTATTATTATTATTATTATTATTATTATTATTATTATTATTATTATTATTATTATTATTATTATTATTATTATTATTATTATTATTATTATTATTATTATTATTGCGATATAAATTATGCGGAAGCTCTAAGCGCACTCGCACCGCCTTTGTCGAGCTGTCCCGTTGACGGCGCATGCGCCGCTTTGCCTCGGAGGTTTTGAGGGTCTTGTGTGGAGACGGCAGAGTCCGCCTCATCTCGTGCATGATCGAGCTGCGGTTCCTGCAGCCCCACCGACGGCACTCATCACGCCAGCGTTGTGAGAACGCCTGGCAGCCGCCAGTGCGCTGATCCTTCTGCCCAGCAGGAGGCTGCCTTACGTACTGCGTCGCACATGTCGCACCCGCGTATACCGCCCGAGGTGTTCAAGCGCAACGCTAAACCTTTCTATCGTTATCATCATTCTTGCTTCGCCTGTCGGGCGAAACTGCCATTTGTTTTTGTTCTATATGTATTATTCAGCAAGCAAGAAGTTTACCAACGTGGAAGCCGACCGAGCTGCTAAAAGGGCTTGCGGGGCAACTTTCTCTGAGCCACTTGTTCCCGCCGTGTGCGAAGCCGAAAATCGGCACACGGACCCCTTTGCAATGCTGATCAAATCTGTGACTTTCGCAGGCTGCGTATTCTCGACAGCCACAATCGCGTGCGCTGCATTGCAATTCGCTCTTAAGGTTGCTCTCAGCGACACTTTTTACGTAAAACCCAGTGCACACAGTGTCGCACTTCGGCGCATGTCGATATAAATATATATATATATATATATATATATATATATATATATGTGTGTGTGTGTGTGTGTGTGTGTGTGTGTGTGTGTGTGTGTGTGTGTGTGTGTGTGTGTGCGCGCTAACTGGAAGCGATTTTTGTAAAAATTGCATGGAGCATAGCGCAATTACGCCTGTTCAGGTGAATTACGCCTATTCAGGCGGATACTGCAATGCGCGACAAATCGGGATATGCATGTAGCTGCATAAAAAAATTAAATTAAATTAAAATATTAACTTTTAGGCACATGTTCAAGTTGCGAAATTGAAGTCCAGTAGGCGGGAAGTTATATTTGCTTAGTAGAAATGCTAAGCCTAGCATCACTACCACTTGCCGGTCTTTGTCGGACAATTTGTCAGGAGCCCGCGCCGTGGACTCTGTAGCGGTGCGCTGTATCACTTGAAGTGACTCTGGCTCCGACTGTGGCTTCGGCTGTGGTTTTTGAATAAGCTCTTGAATAAGCTGAATACTCCGTCAGTGCGAAATGCCGTGCAAGTGCTGGATGTTCTCAATTAAGCGCTTGCAATTCTTGAGTAAGCACCATGGCTCACCCTCAGCCTTCTATTCGCACTGAAGTTTAAAAGGCCACGGTTTACTTTAACGATATACTGCCACGTACTGCAACGTACTGATAACGACCACTGGTCCCTGGGTCATCCCGAGGGACTTGCACGAGCATCACCTGCTATTGGAAAGTACCAAAATTAGCTTCAAGCTGCAGAATGACTGCAGCCCAGTGTATCTTAGGGGCACTTGCTTGGATTAGACCTTGGTTTCAAGCTGCTTTGCTGCACGCAGTGCATCGTGCGCCCACAGTTTTCACTCTCTCCCCTTTGCCTGTTTATATTCACCTTTCCCTTCCCCCAGTGTAGGGTAGCCAACCGGACGCTCGTCTGGTTGACCTCACTGCCTTTCTTCTCCTTGCTTTCTCTCTATAAAGCTAGCCCCACTTTGGGCATATCGGTCCCTAAAAGGTGCTACGAAATAGGTTTCAGTTCCGGTTCACCTTTTTCAAAGTACCTCTCTGTCACTTTTGTATGATATTGGCTGTAACACCATTTCGTATTTTAGCAGATTTTAGAGACGGATATCTTGAAAGTGGTGCTTTTCTGTGGAGTTCCGCTAAGCAGACACGACTTGATTGTTCTGAGCTTCAATTTCGCAACTGAACAATCCAACCTAAAGTGAACAAGGAAGTAGTTCATCAATGGTTCATTTTTAAGCAAAACCAATCCCTTCACGTCTTTACGTCAATTTCTTCCTACGTTGGCTGACCGAATATTTGCTTCTCCTGTTCCTTAAACCCTCTGAACCAGAGACAAAGAAGGCAATGCGTCCGAAGGATGTGCGCTCGTGTTTTGTGAACTATTCGTGTGCGCGGCCGCAGATGTGAAATCTATTACTGCTGCTAACCAGACTGCGCTAACCAGAATGAACCACAAAGGTAGTTCATCACGAAGATAATGTAAACCCACACGAAGACGGCGCACGCAATAAAGCTAGAGGGACGCAACATTGACTAACAGTTGACATATCTTTTTTTTTTCTACGTCGGTGCTCGTAATACATACTTTAGAAAACAAAACAATTGGCAGAGGAAGAGGGAGAGAGGTACTCACTTTAATCAATCTGGAGATGTTAGCCTGGCTAAATGGCTGTCACGCGAAACGAAACCACTTATTTTTCCGGCTCTTGCGTTCCATACCAATGCGGCCGGCTTGCACGAAGTCTGGTAACGAGACTGGAGGGATACTTCGCTCTCGGGGTTTGATGCGTGCATACATGCGCCCGCTGAAGTGTACTAAAAAATAATAATAGACAGCGTGCTGGAATTTCAACAAAAAGGGGAATTACTGTACTTAAACACGGAGCCGGGGGCGAAAGATCCTGAATCTAGCGAAAAGAACACAGTGAAGCTTTGAGCGCTTTTGTGTCACCGTGGCTTTGCATTGCGGCTCACATGAGTCATATTTCTGGGCACCTTAATCCGTGCGTGGAACTGTGCCGAACACAATTTTACGTGTGGGAGCGCAGTGCGGAAGCGTGTCGAATATCTGACGCGTCACCTGACCGCGCTTTGTCGTTGTGCGCCCCGTGTGCAACGGCCGCTGTTGCTGTCGCCGCGCTTGACGGTCAAACCGGGTCGTCGTTAGGCTCTCGGTTGTTTCTTTTAGTCCCGTGAATACGGGTTCACCACGGCATCCTCGGCTGTACGGAAAGTCGCAAGCATGACTCATATATACGGCGTTTCAAACACCGTATGCAGGCTTTTGCTGGCTTTCCGAAACTCACAGTGCCTTGAGGCAGTACTGTTCGGCAAGAATATTTATTGCAGTTGCGTATCATTAAGGAAAGGTAGTGAGGCGGCGCCACGTCCCCATCCATAATGGAACTGGTTGACTTCATGGCTACTGTGCAATCAGAGAAGGGATGTATGTATTCGTGCAGGGAAGGACTGTCACTTTCATTACATTCTAGAAAGGACGCAATTAGAATATATACAGCGGGCCTACAGTGCAATAAATATGGCCTTGAACGCGTTCTTTAAAGAAAGTGTCAGGGCATTATGTGACATGATTGCACGACTGCGCATTGTGTCCTTCTCCAATATGCTTATGCGACGAAAGTCCTTCAGAGCTCGTAAAATGGGTTTGCTTTGTCCGTCCGTCTGGTCCTTCCTTTTACGTACACTCTTAAAACTGTTGAACCCTTTGGGGTGCATACTTGTCCCACAACTATAATTAATCGTCATCTTGAAAACTCGGTGCTCGCTACTTTTCTGTCGAGAATTATGTGTCACACTGATACCGTGCATCATAATAAGCCAACAAACGCTGGCACCAAGGACAACATAGGGGAATTGCTTATGCTTAATAAATGAAATAAAGAAACGATAAATTAATGGAAATGAAAGTGGATGAAAAAACAACTTGCCGCAGGTGGGGAACGATCCCACAACCTTCAAATATCGCGTGCGATGCTCTACCAATTGAGCTACCGCTACGCCGTTTTCCCGTCCACTTTCTTGGGTATCTATGTTTCCTTGTAGAACCCAGGGAGTGTTAGCCAGCGTCACCACTCACAGACCTAGGCGACGGACGTGGAACATCCTTTCTGCCGCAGGCGTCACGAGAACGTGGTCTTTTCGGGTAAAGGCAACCGGTCAATAAACCCACACATTCTACCTAAAGGCATCAATGTTGCCGGATTCGAGACCCTCGTTATGTAATAAACGAGAAGAAAGGAGGTTAACCGAGGGGCCCGATTTTTATTAGTCATATCATAAGAAGCCAACAAACACCGACACCAAGGACAACATAGAGGAATTACTTGTGCTTAATAAAGAAACGATAAATTAATGGAAATGAAAGTGAATGAATAAACAACTTCGCCGCAGGTGGGGAATGATCCCACACCTTTCGAATTTCCCGTGCGATGCTCTACCAACTGAGCTACCGCGGCGCCGTTTCCCCGTCCGCTTCCCCCGCGCGAGCCGTTCGTGGCTAGGAAGTACCGGGCGCGCAGCGTTAAAGAAAGGAAACGCGGGCACGACAGAAGACCATTATCGTTGTGGGACAAGATAAGCCCCAAAGGGTATAAATTTTTTAAAGAGTGTGGACGTCGTGATCGTCTCCACCGTGCCTGATGACCGCTACGGGATGCGTCTGTCACCGAAATCTGCAGGGCGGTTCTTATCGTGACGCTCCGTTTTCTCTTGTCGGCTGGTCAAAGCTTCGCTTATACACTGATTCCCACAGCGCGTAAGATGCGCATGATGTTTTTATTTATTCTTTTTTAAACCATGTTATTTCAAAATTTATTCTAACTCTAGTCTCATTAATTCATTTCTTTTATTTCTCACCCAAGTGTAATTTCGGTATAACATTATCCATTTTCAAGGAAACACGCTTGCGAAATCGCCTGCTTCTTGGCCAATCCCCCTTAGTGGGTAAGAGCTATTGCTTGTAAACAAAACAAAGCAAACATTTGATCTTGACAAAATTGCGGTGTCTGCTCTGAAAGCCTGCTGCGTTCGCAATAAATGAGTTCAGAGCACTATGAATCGCTGAAGTGTGTAGTAGCGCTTTGAATATACTCAGTATTATTACGAACGCTTGTGACAGCGGAAATTCTTCGGCGAATGTGTTCACAATTACTGACTTTTTATTATTTTTCTTCTTTCCTTCTTGTCTATTCTTTCCCCCTCTGGAAGTGTAGAATAGCTAACCAGGCACATCCTTGGTTGACCTGCCTATCTTTCCCTCTTCGTTTCTCTCTCTCACAGTAGTACCATCAAAGCACTAACTTTCAGCTGTACCACGCTAAATTTAAGTTAGCTGGGAATCCACCTACAACATGTGACTTTCACGCAGCGTTAAGACAGTAAATATCGGTTTATACAGAGTAAGGTAAAGGTTCCCTTTTGTCTGAGAACTTCGGTTTCTTTTGTTATAGTAGAAGAGTGTTTTAGCTTTGCGTGATACGTGATACGTTATGCTCACTCCGCAAGCGCGCCTCTCAGCAAAACCGCGACGGACATGCCGGGTCTAAAGAAACAGCTGATCTCAATAACAACGATAAGACGTCGCTAACACTTTGTCCTCAGCGTAAGGTATCGCTAAGTGATCGCTGATTGTACCATTTATTTCTTGCTGTCACGACGGAGTGCTATATTCGGATCGAAGTGGGCGGCTTGAACGCTGAAAGGTTCTTGCGCAATTATTGTAACCAAAGTGCTGTGACGTCATGTACCGATCTATGGGCACTTCGGTTTCTTTCTGCTCATGTTGTTTCTTTGGCTTGTTGTTTTTTTTTTAATTCCAGGAAACTGAACGACAGCTACATCAAAGAACATGGCATCCGTATGCTGCCCGAGTACGCGGACCCCTATCACAACAGGTGAGCTCTTTCGTTTGTATCCTTCTGATGTATTTTTCTTTTCTTTAATCATACAAAATGCGGGCACATTGTTGTGAAAACGCGCCCGTAATCGCGGAGCATATTTAAGGCAAGCCATCCTAGCACGTTTCCCTGAGGAATGAAACGCAAGAAGAAAAGTAGATCGCTGAAAGCGCTCTGCACGTTTTCATTTTGTTTCTCTCTGCTGTGAGGCAGCATAGTAATGCGAAAGCGCGTGCCTACCGTTGAGGAGTGCTGAAACACGATGAAGGCAAAAATAGCTAATCCCGTCACCTACATTGCGCCAGGGAATTGCGACATTAAATACGGAGGGACCACAGAGTAAATACCACCTACTCATTCGAAACGGTGTTTTTCAGTAACATGGCTTGGTGGGCCAGTTGGTAACATGTTGACTGGAATACGGTGAAACGAAGACTAAAAGGAGCCAAATTGGGACAAGCACCGTATCCTGTTGCGTTCTGTGGTTTCGAAGTCTTCGTTTGGCTGGATTCCACTCAGGCGGAGCTCTAGAAGCTGCAACACGCTGCGGTCAACAAAGGGCTTATTTGCGGCGATTATTAATCCGGCCTTTCACAATCATTTTATGGACACCTGCGGCAACCATGCAAACTGCACTATCTGACAGAGTGGAGAGCTATGAATTAATTTTTACGAAGCGTGGCGTCCTCTAGCAGGCACGGAAATCATTTGACTCGGGTATACAGTTGCATCCTGCTCCATCCGGATGCTGACGCCGGGGCCGGAAAACCAAATTGGGCGCAGCTTGTGGTTACCAAGTTTACAACGCAACAAGTGAATAAAATAATCGAGGAGTAACGTTGTTTAATTACGAATTTTGCTGGTTATGTTGCAGTGCTAGAGGAGTCGACTTTTCCCAGGCAATCTCGTTTTGTAGAATTCTAACGAGCCAGTGCTTCAAAATATCGTGTGTCACATTACGCAGGCCATTATTTCGCCTTATTTTGAAGTTTAAAGCGAAGGTAAGCTTTCGGGATGGGTCGACAGGTGGGCGCCATCTCCGAAAGAGCAAGGGAAAGCACGCGCGCTTTGATCCGTCAAATCGCGCGGGTAAACCGAGAGCCGATAATGTGGTGGCCCGCTGAGGACGCTGTCGACTCCTGGCGCGAATATAATTTTTTTTTGCTTTCTTTTAAAGCATGGTTTTTAATTGGAGCGTCTGCCTTCCTAGTCTGAGTGCTCAGGTGTTTCATTATATACGAGGGAAAACAAGGGGAAGGTGGGGCATGGAAATTCAAGGCGATGAGCAAAACGAGAACAAGATAAAAGCGGGAGCCAACGTTTCGACAAGTGGACTTGTGTTTTTCAAGGTGACATGTGCTTTCCTCGGCATAGTATATATAGGTAGGGTTCTTCTAAGGGGGTGCGGGGTAAGGTGGGTGCGCGAGGCAACAAACGAAGGTGCGTTAGTGGCGAGGGTGCAGAATTGAAAAAAAAAAGTGTGCAGTTCAACGTCGGTGGAAGAATGTGAGGTACCGCTGTGTGTCACCCAGTTGACGTGTCCCTGTAGGTTCCTCTTTTCGTGGAAGGGGCCTGGACGACGGGGGAGGCGGATTGTCTGCAACGCTGAAGGCCAGTGAACTAGCCTCTCTGCATATGCGAATAAAAGAAGTGGCGGAAAATGGGGCTCGTGGATAAAAAGTAATAAGTATATATATAAAAGAACGAAAAAAAAGGAGGAAAGAAAAGGAAGACCAAAACACTAAGCAACTCAATGAAAAATAACTAAGTGATGTTGCCTCTAGCTTGAAATTTAGCAGAGCGAATAGATTCTAAAGCTCCATTTGAAACGGCTATGCCTATTGCTTGCAATCTCTTGAACTTATGCATGAGGTATGATTGTCTGTATTTTGTCTCGCACAGAAGGGAAATTCCACTGTAGGATGCAGAGTTTTTCATCAATGTTATGACCTGGTTGGTTGAAATGTCCAGCGATGGCTTTGGCAAGCTTTTTAACTGTGTCTATACGATGGCCGTTTACCCTGACGTTAATTGATTGTCCCGTTACACCGACATATTCTTTCTTTATACAGAAGGAACATTCAAGCGTATAAATCACATCGTAACTAGTACAAGTATAGCTAGTTTTCACTTCGTGCGTATAGCTATATACGGTGCCTTTAATTTTAATGTCGCTTTGAAAGTGCCTGTAGGTTTTGCAGCTGGGGCGACAACATGCTTTCATTACGGGATAATGATGTTGGCTGACTTTTGCGTGCACTAACATGTCTTTAAAGTTTCTGTTGCGGCTATAGGTCACCCTTGGCACCACCAGGAACGCTTTTCACAGAGGCTCGTTACTTGATAATATTGGCTGGTATGTTCATAGGACATTGTTTACGTTTCGGAGGGCACTAGAATACTTGCTTATGAATGCTGCTGCTCTCTCAGATTATGGTGTAAGCTGTTTCTTAGCTAATTCCGGCTGCCTCTCCAATCGTGACGCGACGTCATAAGCTCTGTGAGAAACTTGTGGATAGTTTCTTTCTGCTAGTGTTGCATTAATTTCGTTTAGGTGGTGGATATAATTGTTGTTTTCCTTGAAGGTTCTTCTTATTCGTTTCGCTTGTCCGACAAAAGTTCCTCGCTTCCAGCGTCGCGGGTGATGGTTGTTGTAGTCTAAATATTTCTGGCTATCCGTAGGCTTCCGGCAAAGTGTCGTTCTCAGTTTTCCATTTTCTATGTAGACCGTTGTGTCGAGGAAGTTGATTTGAGGTGTGAGCAGTAAGCCTAATACATGGATGAAAGCGGTTGAAATTGTTAATTAGGTCGCTTAGCGCGCTTGTGCGGTCTTCCCATATTATAAAGATGTCGTGTAACGCAGATAGGCGTGAGGTTTTAAAGGGTATGATTTTACCTGGTTTATTTCAAGCCGTCCCATGAAAATGTTGGCATACGTGGGAGCGAATGGTTTTCCCATACTAGTGCCGAAGGTTCGCAGGTTGCGAGTAGAATCGGATTCGAAATAGTTGAGCGTGAGAACTAAGCTAACGAGTGACAGGCAAACTTCAGGAGCGTGCTGTTGGGGATTGACTGCGAGGGGCTTCAATAGGGCTTTAATTCTTTCACTCGTGGGTGTGTTTTTGTAAATGGCAGAAACATCTGAAGTGATTAGAATAGCACGGTCGGAAAAGATTTGGTTGGCGTTGATGCCGTCGATAATTCGATGGCATCACAGGGAAGGCGGGAGATGGAACTTCAAGACGATGAGCAAAGCGAGAACAAGGTAAAAGCGGGAGTCAACATATGCATTCCTCGGCGCAGTATATATAGGTGGGTCTTCTAAGGGAAGGGGTGGTAAGGCGGGTGGGTGAGGCAAAGACCGGGGGTGTGTTAGCGGCGAGGGTGTGCAATTGAAAAGAAAGGAGCGCTATTCAACGTCGGTGGATGAATGTGAGGTAGCGCCGTATGTCAGCCGGTTTACGTGTCACTGAAAGTTCCTTTTTTTCGTTAACGACGGGGGAGGGGGATTATCTGCAACGCTGAAGGTCAGTGAACTACCGTCACTCTGCAAGTGAGAATGAAAGTGGCAGAAAGTGGGGCTAATGGAAAAAAATAATAAAATGGAATAAATAGATAAATAAAAGCGCAAAAGAGAGGGAGGAAAGAAAAAAAAAACTAGGCAACCAAATGAAAACCAATGCGACCAATAAGCATAAACGTTTGCAAGAAAGCTTTAGAATGTATTCGCTATGCTAAATTTCGAATTATAGGCAACAACTGAACACATAGTTATTTTTTCAGTTGGTTGCTCAAGACATGGCAGACAAGACATGGTAGCTCAAGGACAAGAATTATGCTATCTGCCACAGGCGATTTTTAAAATTCCATAAAACTTAAATATGATAACCCTGTATATGGTGCCTTCTGCTTCCTTGCAGCGCACGCAGAATGATAGGGACACGGAAAGGCAAATTAGACAAACAGACAGCGCAAACTTTCAAAAACTGACTTATTTCCAATTCTCCCAGGCGTACTTATGCTCCTCAAAACGTCGTAAGAGACGTATACATTGCTCGGCAAATATGAACAAACGCAGGAAAAACTACACGAAGATACTTTTGTGGCCACACTATTTATTTTAGAGGGTGCCCGTTCAAGGGAAACAGATATAATCAAGCTCTTTTATTGATAAAGAAATTCATTGCTTACTGACGCATGTGCTTGAATTTTGCTGCCATAACGCCGGACGGTCGTCTGATTTTACGAGCCATGAACCATCTATGGCCTTCGCTTTAAGAGGAAGCTTTAGCTCGGGTGCTCCTATTTAAATATATGTAAAAGGAGAATTCAGTTTTCTCGGCAACCACAGCACCAAGTTTGGTGAGGTTTGTTGCATTTAGAAGAAAAACTTGGACTCTAGTGACAGTTGATTTCGAATTTTTTATTTGGGTCGTGAATATTTTATTGAAAGTTCGCAAAAATGGAGAATTTTCAGAAAACGAAGCTATCAAGTTTACAACTGTGTAACTCAGCAATGAAAAATGACATCGCAATTATGTGAAATGCATATAATAGAACATCTAAAGCGGACAAAATTGATATGGTACACGTGAATCTAAAAAAAATTTGTAATATTCTTACGGAAGGATAAAAGAGGAGAGAGGAAGCAGAAGATCCCGAGACGCTGGCTGTTGCGTGTTTTGGTGGTCAGCCATCTTAAATACTCTGGCTCATCATATATATATATATATATATATATATATATATATATATATATATATATATATATATATATATATATATATATATATATATATATATATATATATATATATATATATTCTTAATGCAGTCTTTCTGCACTCTCAACATCCTCGTAACATATTGGTGGGAGGTGCGGGGTACCGCGGTTGGAAACGGAGCTCCGCAGTGGGCGTCGCATCACCGCCCGCACCCTGAATGACGGTGAGCACGCGGGGTCAACGTCGTTGCCGCCTCCAACGTCACCGTCGCCAGCTGCGTCGCTGTCACCTTCGGTTGTGGTTGTGCAACCTAAGGGTCCTGGAACTTTCTGCGGGACCGATGGCGCCGACGTTGAAGAGTGGGTGGCTATGTACGAACGCGTGAGTGGAATCAATAGCTAGGACCCTACGCTTATGCTAGCTAACCTGTTGTTCTACCTAAGAGGCACGGCAAAGGTGTGGTTCGGAAACCACGAAGAGGAGCTAACCCGCTGGGACCAATGCAAAGAGAAGTTGACAGAGTTGTTTGGCAAACCAACCGGCCGTAAAATTGCCGCAAAGCAGGAACTGGCCTCCCGTGCCCCATCCCCCACGGAGTCCTATGTCTCGCACATCCAGGACGTGCTGGCACTTTGTCGTAAAGCTGATCACTACATGACAAAAGCTGAGAAGGTCGGGCACGCGCTTAAGGGCATTGCTGACGACGCCTTTAATCTGCTCATGTGCAAAAGCTGCTCTGCAGTTGATGCCATCATTAAAGAGTGCCGACAATTCGAGCAGGTCAAAAGCCAACGCGTCTTGCAACCATTCGCCAGACTTCCCAATACTGCGGCAGCGTCGACGTGTGAACATCAGCCCACACAGCAGCATGCGTCGCCATCAGAGGACGCGGTGCGAATCGTTCGACGTGAACTGACGCGATGGTGCCCGTAGCTTTCTGTTCGCGCACCCCTGATGCTACCCCTTTTTCAGTTCCCCTCGTGCAAGCCATCGTTCGACAGGAACTTGAAAACATTGGCCTACATTCTGTCTGTGCTGTTGCCAACCCCAGAGCCAACGAACGCCCTTCTACCATTTTCGCTCCACCCCTACGCTTCTCTCCGTGTTATCGCAACCCGACTTAGTGGAGAACTGCGGACGACCAGCCGATATGTTTCACCTGTCGCCGCATTGGTCATGTCCCCCGATAGTGTCGCAACTCGTGACCCTCAACACCTCGCACGCCGACCAACCTGAGCCGTTTTAATGGAAATGCCCACAATGTTTCGCCCACAGCCGAGTCTAACAGCGCCGACAACTCTGCTAGGAAGCCACGTCGCCTTTCGTCTCCTGTGACTTTTGGCTGCACCATTTCGGAAAACTAAGAAATGCAGCCCTCGGAGGTGGTGCTGCATTGCCTACTACTGCAGCAAATCCTCTGTCTGTGCCCACAAAGAGAAGTGTAATTGAGGTTAAAATAAACGGCTTACCTGTCCAAGCATTCGTCGACACTGGAGCCCACATATCTGTGATGAGTGCTAGCCTACGTAGACGTTTGAAGAAGGTCCTCACCCCAGCAGCTGCCCGAGATCCTCGTGTGGCAGACGGTGGCGTGCTGGTTGTTCTTGGAATGTGTACTGCGCGTTTAAGTATAGCCGGGCGCCCGCGCCCTACTTCTGTTCTCTTTGCTGTGATAGACAAATGCCCTCACGACGTTATCCTTGGATTGGGCTTTTTATCCAATCATTCCGCTCTCATTGACTGCGCAACCGGCGTTCTTCGGGTGGAACTGCCTCAAGTTGCCGATGCTCCGAGCACCGCCCCACTGCACTTGTACACGCTTCAAAATGTGCGTCTGTCACCTGAGGCAGTCACTTACGTCGCTTTGACCGCACAGCCACAGATTTCCGACGGTGAATATGTCCTTCGCCCCATCATTGACGTGCTTTTGAACCGGAACGTTGCTCTTCCGCATACGCTGGTGACAATTACTAATAACAACGTCATTCTTCCGCTTTTGAATTTCAGCCTGTGCCCTCAAGTGCTTCCAGCCGGCATCTTCTTGGCCAGCGTTTCTAATACTTCAAAATTTGACATTGAAAGTCTGAATGCTGAGAGCGGTTTCTTAGCACCAATTGCAGGTCACAACTCTGGTTCCCTAACGGATGACTTGGCGAAGATGATTCCACCTGACCTCACCTCGGTCAGGCCACGGACATACGTCTCCTCCTCGAATCGTACCGTGACATCTTTGATTTCGGCGACAGGCCTTTAGGCCAAACATCTATTGTTCACCACCGTATAAAGAATGCAGACACGAATCCTAGTCGTCGGCGTCCCTATCGTGTATCGCATGCTGAACGTCGGGTCATCCAATCAGAAGTGGCCAAAATGCTCCGCAAAGGGGTCATCGAGCCATTAGCCAGCCCTTGCACTTCGCTTGTCGTCCTCCTGAAAAAGAAAGATGGTACCTGTCGTTTTTGCGCCGAATAAATAAAGTTTTCATTGTCGTCATCATCATCGCCACTTAAACAAGATCACGCGAAAAGACGTCTACCCACTACCACGCATCGATGACGCCTTGGACTGCTTGCACAGAGCTAAATACTTCTCGTCCATCGATCTTCGATCCGGCTGCAGATTTCAGTTGATGAAATGCACCGTGAGATGACGGCCCTCATCACACCGGACGGCTTATATCAGTTCCTAGTCATGCCCTTTGGCCTACGCAATGCTCCTGCGATATTTGAACGTATGATGGACACTCTTCTGCGAGGCTACAAATGGACCACCTGTCTTTGTTACCTTGACGACCTTATTGTTTCTTCTACCACGTTCGGCAGCCACCTTACCCAACTCGCTGCCATTCTTGGGGTCTTCCAAAAAACTGGCCTCCAACTGAACTCCATGAAGTGTCAATTCGGGCGCCGTCAGATTACCGTGTTGGGACACCTCGTTGCGCATCCGGTGTCCAACCAGATCCGGCAAAAGTTCCCGCCGTACGCAGTTTCCCTGTGCCACTTTCTGCTTCTGACGTGCCCTGTTTCGTCGGCCTGGGTTCTTACTTTGGCCGTTTCGTCAGAAACTTCGCCGACGTTGCTTGGCCTTTGACAGATCTTCTAAAGAAGAACGCCATTCTCATGGGGCCCGGAGCAGGCTAACGCGTTCGCCGCTCTCATTGGGTTTCTGACCCCCCCTTCCCATACTTGCCAACTTCGATCCATCTGCACCGACCGACGTACAGTCAACAGCAAAAGTTTGCGGGATGAGCGAGCGCGTGTCAAAGCGACCCTCCTCCTCTTCTAGCGGTGACCCCTGGTGTCGAGACCGACGCCTACATGCATGCGCCTCCCTCCCAGACTGCAAGCGTGCATGTTTCCGCGCTTCCTCCTTGGGCGCCGGCGATATCCGAATGTAGCCGCGAGGTAGCCCTCTTGCGATATGCGCTGTGGCGGCTTCGACGGGCGAAACTGTGTGAAACGTGTTTAGAAGCGTGAACTTGCGGGCGCCACTGCGATCGCTTTTTGTCGCGTCACGAGCGCTGACGCATAGGGCCGGCCCTGTGGCGAACCCAACAAGTCATATTTTTTTTTTCTGGGCTGCACCTTCTCGAGGCCAATATTCGTTGTTTCTTTCTTTTTATGAACGGTGCGTTCTACCGCAGAAGAGCGTGTCAGAAGACGCGCTCTAGAAGGAGACCTGCAAGACGAAAATGGACAATTGGTTTCCGTTGTATAAACGAAGTTCTGCCCGTCGAAGCCGCCACGGCGCATATCGCAAGAGGGCTACCTCGCGACTACATTCGGATATCGCCGGCGCGCAAAGAGGAAGCGCGGAAAAATGCACGCTTGCAGTCTCAGAGGGACGCGCATGCGTGCAGGCGTCGGTCTCGACACCAGGGGTTCACCGCTAGAAAGGGAGGAGGGTCGCTTTGCCACGCGCTCGCGCATCTCGCAAACTTTTGCTGTTGACTGTAGACACTGACGCAAGTGGCTATGGCATCAGCGCTGTTCTCGCCCAACAACAGAATGGTACCGAGTGCGTGATAGCTTACGCCATCCGTCTGCTGTCACCTGTCGAGAGAAATTACTCCATCGCCGAGCAGGAGTGCTTGGCTTTAGTTTGGGCTGTCGCCGAGTTCCCGCCATATTTGTGCGGCCACACGTTTTCGGTCATTGCAGACCACCAGCACACTCTGGTGGCTGTCTTCCCTCCGGCATCCGACAGGACGGCTTGGTCGCTGGGCTTTGCGGCTCCAGGAATTTTTATTTATTGTCAACTACAAGTCTGGACATATGCACAAGGACGCTGACTGCCTCTCTCGTCACCCCGTGGATCTTCCCGATCCTGCTGCGCGTGATCCGGTGTCCTGCGTGATGGCTTTGACTGACATGACCGACATTCGCGCTGAACAACAACGCGACGCATCCTTACAGTCCATCATTGCCGGAGTGCAATCTGGCAGCACCGACGGCACATGCCGCATGTTTGTGCTGCACGACGGCATCCTATATCGCCGCAATATCAACCCTGACGGCGCTGAGCTGCTCCTGGTCCTCCCTCGTCATCTGCGATCCGTCGTTCTCCAACAACTTCACGATGCACCGACGGCGGGACACCTTCGAGTTTTGCGTACATACGACCGCGTACGACGCCGGTTCTTCTTTCTGGCCGGGTCTCTACCGCTCTGTGCGTCGTTATGTCGCAACT
Organism: Dermacentor albipictus; assembly: GCF_038994185.2. Classification (NCBI taxonomy): domain Eukaryota; kingdom Metazoa; phylum Arthropoda; class Arachnida; order Ixodida; family Ixodidae; genus Dermacentor; species Dermacentor albipictus. The sequence continues at coordinate 52,252,808 of NC_091821.1, forward strand.
TGCGAATTGTGTCAGCGCCGGAAGAAACCTCCCCTGCCACCTCTCGGACGACTCCATCCATTTGAAGTTCCCTGTGAACCGTTCTTTTGCATAGGTCTTGACTTGCTTGGCCCTTTTCCGACGACGACTACAGGGAATAAGTGGATCGCCGTCGCTATGATTACGTGACACGCTACGCGATAACAAAGGTGTTGCCGACTAGTTGCGCAACAGACGTCGCTGATTTTCTCCTCCACGGCGTTATTCTCCGCCACGGTGTACCTCGACAGTTACTTACAGACCGCGGCCGCTCGTTCTTGTCTCGAGTTGCCGACGACCTCCTCCTCCGCTCTTGTGCCACTGAGCGCAAGCTTTTCACCGCCTATCACCCACAAACGAACGGTCTTGCTGAACGTCTCAACCGACCGAAAAATCACAGACATGCTGTCGATGTACGTCTCCAACGATCACCGCGACTGTGACGCCACGCTGGCCTACGTGACGCTCGCGTATAACTCGTCCCGACATGACACCGCAGGATTTTGTATGGTCGCCATACCTCATTGCCGTTTGACACCATCCTCCCTTCTGTGCCACGTGTTGCAACTGAGTACGCTCGTGAAGGTATTGATCGCCCTCACATGGCACGTCAAGTCGCCCAATCTCGTTTATTAGCCTCGCAGCATATACAAAAAGAGCGTTATGACCGGTGCCATCGCGATGTTAAGTTCGCGCCTGGTGCTTGGGTGCTCCTTTGGTCACCATGTCGTCGGGTTGGCCTCTACAAGAAGCTTCTTTCTCGCTACACAGGGCCTTATGAAGTGTTATGTCAAGTTAACGACGTAAATTACGAGATTTCGCCGCTACACTTTGATCCATCCTCAAGTCCGACGCCTGTGAAAGTCGTGCACGTTTCGCGGCTGAAGCCATACTTCGCTCGCAATTCTTCGCCTACCATGCGCCGAGACGGCGGTTCACCACCCGGGGGTCCTGTTACGGAAGGATGAAAGAAGAGAGAGGAAGAAGAAGATCGCAGGACGCTGGCTGCGGCGTGTTGTTGGTGGTCAGCCATCTTATCTACTCTGACTCATTTTGTATATAATTATATTGTAAATATATTCTTTCTATACTCCCAACATCCCCGTAACAATATGTTTTAAATGTTTTGAAAATTAGAAAAAGGTGGCACGTACGCAGGTGGTCGAAGCTGGTGTCAAAAGGTTCACTGAAGAGAGGCACAAATCCAGTGTCACATATCGAGTGCTAGGAAGCGTGCAGGGAAGCGAGCTAGGAAGCTAGCTCTTCACCCATGGGCAACGAAAACTCGCACGGGTGCTAGTTCCATGTGAACCAGGTTGGTGTGAAAGATTCATTGAAAAGCAGCACATACTCAGTGACACATACTCAGTGGCACATATCCAGGGGCATATAGCCACTACCTAGTGACCCAAGTTGACGTGAAAGGAAAACGATTAGATCCATAGATTCCGTAAAGTATTAAAAGTTTATTGCATGTGGAACACAGGACATGAGTAGTTAGAGAGAAAGCTGAATTTAGGCTGATTGACGAAGCTCTCAGTGACTGTATGTTGAACATCGGTCAACAGTAGGTCTCATACCTATCATGTGTTGGAGGTTTCCTAAAAATGCTAAACGCATTAAAACAAACTCTGGTTGGTCTTACGTACCAAAATCACGGTCTGAGTCCCCCAGCCGCAGTGGCCGGGGTACTCCGGATTGATTTTAACCACGTTCGGTTCTTTACTGTGCTCCTGAACCTTCGCATACGATTTATTTCCATTTAGCACTATCCAAAAGCGGCCACCGCGGTCGCGATCTATCCTACGACCTCGAGCTTAGCAGCACGCCGCCATAAGTGCTAAAGTACCGCGGCAGGTCGTAGCGATATGTAGTGCCGCGATTTGCTGCCTCCAGGGAAGATGCCGGCGTATAGCGATGGACCAGCTATAGTGCCCAGGCGTCTTTGGTCTTTCGCGGCGGAGCACCGCGCTATGCTAAGACTCTGTAATGCCAAGGTAAATTATGGTAATTACGATAATTATGGTAAATAATGGTAATAAGGTAATCAAGGAAATATACGCCAAATTAGCGAATGGCGACATATGGGCCAAGGCGACGCCCTAATTTGTGAAGTGTTGTTAGCGAAGAGAAAATAGAGAAAAACGGAGATTCGTATGAAGACACGATTGCCTTTCGTGCAATCGCGCTTCATGGTCGGCTAACCTGAGATGGATGCCAGTGGGTGTTTTTGTGCATTCGCGGCAGGCTTATATGTATAATCGATGTGGCTGAAAGACGGCAGCCCCGAATCCTATTAATCGCGTATTTCCCCGCTGAATTATATAGAGCTTGTATCAGGTCTTGTGTTGGCGTTAATTACTATATCATTACCGGAGTGACCTACTCAGGCGGGACCGGAAGCTTGCATCCGTTCGCTGCGCTTCACTTCCTACAATAATATTTGTTTTCTAGTTCACTGAACTTCATATATAATATATATATATATATATATATATATATATATATATATATATATATATATATATATATACATACATATATATATATATATATATGCGTGTGTGTGTGTGTGTGTGTGTGTGTGTGTGTGTGTGTGCGTGTGTACGGATATTAAAAAAATATCAAGGTGAAGTTAGCCATGCCACTGCCATATTCGCTAGTATGTAAGAGATAGGTTAAGGGCGCAGGTTAGGCGTGAGATCGGCAAGAATACACGCACGCCACAGGAGGCGCATTGTGTACACAGGCGGTCGTTAATGTCCGGTGTCTTAATGTATACCACCGCTGCCTTAGCAGATTTCTGCGATGAGGAACTGTGGCGCAAGACTTTCCATGTCTAAACTACCTTATAGAAGATGGCTTGAAGCCTAATCGGCACAGCGCACGCCGGAGAGAATGACGATTCATTTATGAAAGATGGAACTCCAGCACAGCAGATGCTTGATAGTATATCGATGGCTGCAGCGGCTGTGTGTAGTACATTTGCCCATTCTAGTCAGTAAATGAGCATGACTGTGTTAATAATCGTAATAAATAATGGTGACACCACTTAGACACGCCGTTCGACACAGTACGCAAGTAGGTGCGCATAAGCCTAACTTGACGGTTGTGTGCGTGGCTCGGCAGGCCACAGAATACTACAAAGCGCGCAATAATGGAACAGGAGTGTTTAGGAGTGTGCGTTCTACAACCTTAAAAAGAAGCTAAACTGTAATACGGAGGCAGCAGAATCATTGTAAATAAATATTATACAACAGTGGATATTATTCATCAGTGCGCGATTTCTTCACTTTGCACATGCTTTCAGCGACGTCAAGATTGCTCAAACGACTGAAATGATAAGGAATATATGTACTGATCCGGAGCCCTCCACAACGGCGTCCCTTACACCCATAGAAACCGAAATATTAGGCAAAATGCCTATTTTTTTTTACGCCCTTATCGTGCCTATTTAATGGATAAGCATGAAACATGGGTCTAGAAAAGTTTTATTGGCACTTCTATTTTTCCTATAAATGTCAATTTTAACGTTGGTTCCTGCATTGAATTTTCAGAGCATAAATTCCTTTTTCCATGTTTTCTCTTATCCTTATTTTTTTTATAATGTTATCACCCGATGGGGAACTTGACTGAAGGCAGCCGATTATTACCACAAACACTTTGCCCGTGTAAGGGCTGTTATTAACATTTTCGCAGCCGACGGGAGCATCGCTGTGAACGTCGCTTTGTTAAAGGCTCCAGCTACGCTACGTGACAGAACACTCGAAGGTGACTAAGCGAACTTGTGCCCTCACTTCACGTTTCTAGCCTACATCATCGATAAAGCTGAATGCTCGGGCGCAACTCTCACCCGGAATGAGGGGCTCATTCAGGACGGTCAAGAAAGGTTCGGCATCATCCCGAGTGGACCTGTTGCTGATAGAGTTCGTTCACAGCTTTAATCTGCCTCGGGCAGAAATCCCTACTTTTCGATACTTAAAGGACCGTCAAACATTCTGACCAGCGAACGTTCTGGAATCCGTGCCGCGTTGGATCATCGAGGGAGCCGAAGTACAAATATGTGCCTTTAATTTCGGTGGATGTTGAACGTTCCTTTTTTTTTGTATACAAAACAATACTCAGTGAAAAAAAAAGCGCGAAAGGAAGCCCGAAAATCTTCAGATGGTACTTGTTTGTCGGTTCTTTCACAACTTTCTCGTCGTGTCTACGCACACAAAACTTCAGATGAGCGTTGTAACCTACACAACTTGACTCATTCCTTTTTATCGAGACAAGCAAGTAAATTTCATTAAACAGAGGGTTAGTCAGCTTGGTCTTTAAAATATCATAATTTATCTTGCGTTCATTAGTGTATTTTTGGTAATTAGTCAATTATGCATTTCTATTTCACGTTCAAGTACCGCTTCTTTGAGTAATCCAGCTCAATGACTGGTGACCGGAGACGAAGTGATTCTTGTAGAGACCACTGTTCCTCCGCGCTGCAGTATTTTCAGGTTTTTCCCGTGGTTTACTGGGAGACGCCGCTCCCATGGCCACGGCAATGGAAGTGGAGTCGGCAGAATGCCGACGCCACGTGACTGCTTCGGCAGGTACCGGCCCGAGGAAGAGAAATTGCCCTCCTAGTCAAGCTGACGGCGAGGACACTGTTGTACTCCTGCTCAAGCGATGACGCCTCAGATGACGAAGGCTTGGAAGGAGTGGTACACCGGAAGGCCAAGAGAAGAAACATCAGCGGACGGTCTTCGTCAAGTAAGTGTACCGTTATGCCACAGCGAAGGCCATCGGCGGACACAATTCTTTTTGTGCCGGACATACCTGCCGACAACCTCAACTGCCTTAATAGACAAGCGATTTCCGTTTCTCTGAAGGCTCTTGTCCCAGGAGAAATCAAGGATATCAGAATTCATACTCGAAAGAATGTCCTGGCTATTGATGTCCACAACCGAAGCGCAATCAATGATCTGATGGCAGTAAAGCTCCTGGGCAACATCAATGTCCACTACCTCATTCCGCAGGACAACGAAACCACGGCTGGTGTTATTTATGATATTGACACATCGATTAGCGACAGCGACCTGCCAATTTTAATCAAACCTGCGACAGATGGTGTTGCCTTAATACAAGCTCGGCGCCTTGGCAAGTCGACCTGTGTAAGGCTCGTGTTTAAAGGTGACTGCCTACCATCATATGTAAAGGTCGGCCGCTTTCGGCATGTGGTACGACCTTTCCTACCCAAACCATTTCAGTGCAGAAGAATTGGACATGTGAGTGCTGTCTGCCGAAATACAACGATATTCCCACGATGTTCCGAACAACACGACACTGACACCTGCCGTGCAACAGAGCTCAAGTGCCCAAATTGTCAAGGCTCCCACGCCGGATCCTCAAAAGATTGTCTATGCCTAAAGAAAGAGCAGAAAATCTTGAGAAAAATGGCCAGAGACGGATCATCACACAGAGATACTTCTGCAGCGATAAGGCGACATCGCTCCTGGAAACGAAATTCCGCGAAATCCTCTTCCGGTTCAAGGGAAAAGTCTCGTCCAGCTACTCCGCCTCCTGTTCCATCTGTCTGCACGAATGTGAACGAAAAAAGCGACCATGCTATTCATGCTTCATCGAGTGAGGTGTGGCCATCACTGCCGAAGACATGCCACGCACCAGAGCCACAGCACGTGACTCGCCACTTAAAGTCCAATGTCGCTTCAGTTGACCAAATGCGAGACAAGGATTCACAAGTGCTTGCTATGGTAAAGTCACTCACAAATGTCATGCGTCTACTACTGACAAACATGCACAATCTAGCTGCTCGTAGCACACTGCAAGTACTGGACGCGCTGACTCCAGTACTTGAAAGCATCGCATAGCACCATGGCCCGCTCCTCGCTACCCTTCCACAAGGAAGTCAAGAAAGCATCTCCATGGCAGTGGAATGCCCGCGGTCTCAAATCGAGAATTTCAGATTTTAGACACTTTGTCTTGGAAAACCGTTTTCCCAACCTCGTAATTTGCGAACCGAACGTGCAGAATGTTATACGCATTTCTGGCTATGAGGCATTCATGTCCGCTACCTGTGGTGATGTGAGCAAGGTAATTGCGTATATTAGATGTGATTTGACATACGTGTTGCGCCCAGTCCCGCCTCACGACGACAACCAGTTTGTTTAATTGTGAGAACGAATAAGCTTACGTTCACACTCGTCGCTGTTTACATTGCTCCTTCAAATGGCTTCGACTCAAAACGACGGCGCGACGTGCGATCAGCGACGCCCGGCCCTACGATTCTCACCGGAGATTTTAATGCTCACCATCCGCTTTGGGGGGGTTTGAAGATGGACTCCAGGGGAAGGAGACTAGCATCCTTTGCCACACAGCACGAGCCTTATTACCTTAAGGATGGTAGTCCGACATATTTACGCGCGCTTACATACAGCAGGTGCCTAGACTTGACCCTGGTTTCTCGGCGTCTTGAAAGAAACGTGCAATGGTTTCCAGACATTGAATCACATGGAAGCGACCACATTCCGACGTACCTGAAGATCAAGGGACTATCTAAATGCTCCTTCACGACCTTTCGGCCAGTTGACTGGTCGGCGTTTCGGTCGCACATGGAGGAAGTATGTCAGCAACGGAACCATTCAAGTCTGGAACACGAAATTGAAAAAGCCATGCAAGAGGCTACGCGTGATTTTCAGCATTTCCCGAAATATGAAGAATTTGAGGCCGAATCGCAGCGACTACGAGAAATTCGCCGGCGGGCTGAAAGAAGATACAGGAGAACTAAATCCTTCCATGATCTCAGAGAGGCAAGGCGAATGCAAAAGAAGATTCAACGCCGCATTGATGCGCTACAATCTAAAGGATGGAAACGCTTCTGTGCGTGGTTGGATCCACGTCAGCGATTATCTCAGATATGGAGAACCGTGCCTGGACTTGGCGTATCAACGCAACAGCGTGTTCCTTTTAAATCCCTCGCTTTGCACCAAGGTCGCAGCGAAATTGACATTGCTGAAGAATTTTGCTCAAGACTTGCCAGCTCGCATCTCCAACGCGCACTTACACCATGTGCCACTCCTGCGCCACGGGATTCCCGCATGGGTGTAATGTTTTCGGTGGAGGAGCTTGAAGCGGCACTGCCGAGTTGCAGGCGCTCTTCGTCACGTGGGCAGGACGGCGTTACCTAGGCGGCGAGCGCCAATCTTGGGCAGAAAGCACGACTCACGCTGCTAAACCATTACAACGAGTCTTTGCGCAACGGTTTGGTTCCACGTGAATGGAAATGCAGCCTCTTGGTTCCACTTCTCAAACCTGGTAAATCACCGTTAGATTTGTCTTCGTACCGCCCCATCGCTCTGGCCAGTTGCATAGGGAAAATAATGCAAAGAATGGTTTTGACTCGCCTGGAATGGTACCTGGAACATTACAACGTGTACCCAGATGTCATGGCTGGCTTCCGGAGAGGGCGCTCATCCATAGATAATGTCATCGATTTGGTCACGTTTGTTCAGCATCAAAAACGTCTGAAACGACTCACTGCGGCATTATTCCTTGACATAAAAGGCGCCTATGATAATATAGCACATTATGCCACTATAGAGGCTCTGGTTGAATCCGGAATCGGTGGCCGTACTTTTCAGCGGCTGTGCAGTTATTTGACCGACAGGCATTTCTTCGTGATGACCGAGGATGGCGTCACGACTCAACGTCAAATGTTCCGTGGAGTACCGCAAGGCGGAGTGTTGGAGGCCGACGCTATTCAACCTTAGTGCTCGTTGGCCTAGTCAGATGCTTGCCCAACACAGTTAAAGTATCAATCTATGCCGACGGCATCTGCATTTGGGCGTCTGCTATAACACAACTGCAAGTACTAGCACGACTACAAAAGGCAGCTCCCTTAACATCACTCTATTTGCGAAAACAGAACTTAGAGCTCTATTCAGAGACATGCTGCCTTGTCACATTCACTCGGAAGGCAATGAAGCGTTACTCTGTAAGTGTCAATGGACAAGCAGTTGCAAATGCACAGAAACACCGCTTTTTAGGGGTAATTATCGACCGCGACCTATCATGGAGCCCGCAAGTTTCATACCCAAAGACAAGGTTAATGACAGTAATACATCTCAAATTTATCGGCGGAAAGTCATGGGGCACATCGGTGTGGTCAATGCTGCAGCTTTATAACGCCTTGTTCTTCGGTTTCGCAAGGTACAGCCTCCCTGTGCTTGGTAACACCTGCAAAACAAACATGCGTGTACTCCAGGGACTACAAGCTCAAGCCCTAAGGACGTGTCTCGGTCTTCCGAAGTGTGCGTCTACAGCGGCAACGATTGTCATAGCTCGAGAACATCCAATACCAACGTACTTGGCAACCAACTCTCTCAGGGCGCATATTCCGCATATTGCCCGACTACCTTCTCACCATCTTGTCGCTCTGCCCGCAGAAAGGCCACACGCAACTTTCAGTCGTATAATTGTTGTCAATCGTAGCTCATTGCCATCGAACTACATGTCTGCAGCAAGACCATCTTCACCTTTATGGTGCCTGCACAGACCTTAAATACGCCTCACCATCCCAGGAATCACGAAGAAGGCTAACATGCCGTCGTTTGCCCTGAAGCAGGCCACATTAGGAAATTTACATGAGGTGCACAGTGGCCACGTACACGTTTACATCGATGGCTCAGTCGCGTCTGCAAGTTCAGCTGCTGCTGTGGTGATACCAACAAGATCCGTCAAAATGCAGCTAAAAACGTCACACGTATCATCAACGACAGCTGCTGAACTGGTAGCCCTGCGTGCGGCTCTTCATTTCATTCAGGATGAACCACCCCATGCATGGTCACTCATCTGTGATGCCAAGGCAGCCCTATAGAGTGTACTCTCAGCACTGCGCCGTGGATCACATGAGCAGCTCGTCGCAGAGATCAGAGAAGTCCACCATCGCATAGTTGACGAAGGACACGATATAATATATCAGTGGTTGCCTAGTCACTGTGGCATACATGGTAATGATCGAGCAGACGCAGCTGCCCAATCTGCCCATGACTGCGTCAACTGCGTTGCCATTCCTCTTTCGAGAGCCGACGCAGCGAGAAAATTTTCCGTACTTGCACATAACCTGACATTAGCTCAATGTAATTCATCCGATTTCACAATTGCACGCCTTCATACCCTGGACCCTAATTTACAGCTCCGTATTCCGCCCGAACTTCCCCGACGTGACTGCACCCTTCTAGTTTGTCAATGGCTTGGAGTAGCATTTTTAAATGCGTACTCTTTTCTTATAAGAATGGCCAACAGCCCACTTTGTGACTTTCGCAGGTGCAATGAAACAATCGCGCACCTTCTTTGTCAGTGCTCTCGTTTCAACCCTCAAAGAGCGGTCCTCTCAGCCACCCTAGACAATCTGGACAAGCGCCCAATGACAGAAAACAAGATCATTAGAAACTGGCCTACGCGAACATCAGCGCGATCCGCTATGAAGGCGCTGCTGCGGTACTTAAAAGACACTGGACTTTCTGACAAATTGTGACTGCACTGTGTGACGCAGGATTGTGGGGTGACACTGCGTAACACTAGGAAAGCCTTTGCGGGCCGCGTGACAGTTCCCACAGAAACAGTTTGTGTTTACGTACGTGTGTGTGTGTGTAGGGTTCTTTTTGTATTTTTATTCTTCTCTCTCTCTCTCTCTCACATATCGCGTCCCCTTGCCCCTTCCCCAGTACAGGGTAGCCAACCGGAGATGATCTCTGGTTAAGCTCCCTGTCTTTCCTTTGCCTTTCTTTCTCTCTCTGCCACAAGCAATTTTTTAAAAATTCTGCATGGTAAAAAAAAATGGTATATGTCTTCAATGAAAGCTTTAGTTCGTGTCATGGGCGCCTAAAGCAGCATTTCTTGGTGTCTAAACATCATCTCTCTACTTATAACCGACTATGCAGTTTCGGTACCTCAAACACTGTAATTTTATTTCAAGGCGTAACGTTATTGTGCAAGCTACGACCTGAATAGAAAACGTGCCGAAGAGCTCGAAAACCCCTTCGGTTGTGTCTCACTGTGTGTGTCGGGCTTAAATTACCCGCCGTCCGCTGCGTGAAGTGCCACATGATGAATATACAAAGCACGGAGACCGTCCAGCAAATGCTAACATCGCCACGCAAATTTGATGAATTAACGAAGCTCTCAACAGGACAAAAAAAAAAACATAAATAAGTTGACGTCTGGGAGGCAGAGACACTGAAGACTGCATATCACAAACCTTCAACGGCCTCCAAACCGCAGCGCCATTATCCAGCTAATGGACGTTTCGCTTGTCCCACTGCTGTGGCCGGTCTGTAATCGCTGTTTTTATTGCGATATCAATATATGGAAACTCCAGGTGCATTTCTGCCATCGCCATCGCCGTGAGGTTTCGTATACGCCATGCGCAAAGCGCCGATAACGCCGCCTGTCGCCAAGGGATGGCGGTGGTGGAGCGCGGCTGTTCGACGGAGAAGATAAGCAATCGCCCTTTGTTTACTGCAGTTTTAGAGCGATCACTGTGTTTTTATTTTTTGCTTGATTTCGCTGCGCCTTTAGTGAGCGCTTTCACGTTTAAACTTAGATTAGATTATTAGATTATGGTGTTTTACGTGCCAAATCCGCGATCTGATTGTAAGGCCCGCTGTAGTGGGGGACTCTGGAAATTTAGACCACCTGGGGTTCTTTAACGTGCATCTAAATCTAAGTACACGGGTGTTCTCGAGTTTTGCCCCCATCGAAATGCGCCCGCCGTGGCCGGTATTTCATCTCGCGACCTTGTGCTTAGAAGCCCAACACCTTGGGCACTGAGCAACGCCGGCGGGTCGTTTAAACTTGGTCGCCTCGTCTACATTCCAGAAGATACGATAAACATTAGGTTGTTGTTACTGATGTACACGCTGCCCCCCTTTGAAAAAAAATATAAAGATGCGAAAAGCTAAGCCAGAGAATGCGGAGCGAAGCTGTGAAGCGCTCATTGTGTTTAGACGCTCGGTGTTAAAGAGAAAGTGACGCGCCTTCAAAAAAAAAAAAAAAAACGTTACGCAACCACCCATGCGTTGCACGGAATCGGCTGTTGCTCTACATATCGGTGGCACTGAAATGCGACCTGCGGCGTATAACGTTTGGTGGACGCTCGCCTCAGCCATCTGCATGTTGACTGCACAACCTGGCGTCTGTTAGCATTAAATACTTTTGACAGGGCATTCAGTCTCGTTTTGAATGCCTCTTAATATGTCACTTCGCGGTTATGGGAAACGCCTCAAGTGCGAAGCCGTGATGTCTGCAACTAATGCATATTCACTTTACCCCAGCTGTGTCATGCGTTGTGGTCAAATCTGAACCTTCATGTTGTTGTTGTTGTTATTATTGTTTTTCTTGCTAGTGTTGGTAGCTAGTACTTGTTCTCTTTTGCTTCTTCTGCATGAAATGGGCCTATAACGTTCATGTTGCTTCACTGTAGTTGTCTCTGCTTTGAAAATGATTTCAATGTAGCGCGTGGTTCACAAGAATTATTTATTGCCATGCTTTGTATTTATTCAGTTTCAGTTTCAGTTTAATCAGCTTCAGTTTATTATTCTTTGAATACAACGCATTGGTAAGATACAGTATACAGACGAGGGCCCCAAAGTCTTGCTTTAAAAGTGTTAATATTGTATCAACGTACTCGTTTAACTGATTAAAAACGCTACATCAATTGGCTATTCTGACTCGGGGTAGTACAACAGGCGATACAACATGCGGTTTAATTCTGCATTTGGGTGCGAGGTGGATACTAGTAAAAATGGGGATTACACAAAAAAATGACATAAGATATAACAGCAATATGCTGTTGACTGACCAGGGACGCAAATTTTCAGCTATGGCGTCTTCCGATATCTTACTCGCGTGCTCCTTTAAAATCATCAAAACGCTCTGATTGTTTAACGATGGAACATGTGAAATTTATGTAATTGTAATTATGGGGTTTTACGTGCCAAAACCACTTTCTGATCGTGAGGCACGGCGTAGTGAAAAGCTCCAGAGATTTTGACTACCTTGGGTTCTTTAACGTGCACCTAAATCAAAATCCACGTGCGTTTTCGTATTTCGCCCCCACTGAAATGCGGCCGCCGTGGTCGGGATGGGATCCCGCGACCTCATGCTCAGCAGCCCAACACCATAGATGTGAAATCTATGCTGTGCAGAAAGTGGTAAGACGCAAGCATAAAAACAATCAGCCCTTAATTCTTTTTCTTGGTGTCCTTGAGTCCTTTATGTGCTATTTTTCTCAAGCTCATAGTGCTAATCGCAGACGCGACGGCGCTCCCTCAACGTACTATAAAAATACACGGCATATAAACGAAGCAAGCGTGTACATAAAGAACGTCGGTTCACGGCCCAACAAATGAAGCCATTAGCAGCCGGGGCATTATAATGAAAGCGGCATAATGGCGATGAGCCCCACTTCATAGGCAAGCTTGTTGACGCTCATTTGCGGCAAATACTTCGCGCTAAGGAGACAATGTCGTCCCAGACAGCCGTGAAGTCGGAGATATGTCCACTATTGTACAGTGTGATTTCCTTGCGCACACTGATGCCGCACAAGTAACTATCTGGGACGCGCACAGCCGGTAAATCGCACGCACTCACTTCAGTCATGCCTGCAGTGGAAGGAGGCCTGTCGGGCGTGAGGCCCGCCTGCGGTTCCTACGGCCGCCTCTACGCGGCTTTCAGTGGCGCCCCTATAGGCGCTGCGCATGGCGGATAAAGTCCAAGTGCGATAAGGTCGACGCCGCGTACCGTATGCTGTATGTGCGAGTGAAAGCGTGCGAGGGTGAGCCGGCGGTCGCGGCTCAATCTCGTGAACGCAAGGGAGGGAGGTGGTGAGGAAGCGCGCCGTCTTACGTTGTGCGCAAAGCTTCGGATGGAGGGTAGGGAGTGGGGCGCGTTCTACACCGGGCGGCGTTTTTACAATTGCTAGTAGGTAAAGCGGGACGTCGCGCTTTTGGCGGCGCTCGACGTTTCTGCGCAGGCGCGAGTAAGAGCGGGTGCGAGAGAGAAAATCTCGGGGCCTTTGCTACTTGAATATGTGACTCTGCCTAGGCACTACGGTGAAGTTTCTTTGCGCGTGTAGCGTGCGTTTGTCTCTAGGCGTGCCGGCATGGCGGAGGGGGGGTCGAGTTTACGCTCCGCCGCTGACTGCCCGCGTGGTGAGGCAGTGGGCACGGATGCCCCATTTGGTGATCACTGTCTCTGAAGTGCCAAGGTTCTGACTGGTGTTGTATAAGTCGCGGGCCACTTTGTTAGTCGCGACGATAGACTGCATTTTTTACAAGCACTGCTCCAGGAGGGCACATGTAACCGGCAAACGGAGGCCTCAGGAGAGCCCCTGAGGTTATGTTAAAGCAGGCGGCGCAGGATCTCCGGGGCACCCAAGCGGTAGCGGGGGGATGAAAGCTGGAAGCAAGGCCGCCCGTGGGTGGGTGGACAGCCGATCTTATGCTCCCCTGGCACGCGCAGGCCTCTGCGAGCCCCAACCCACGGACCAGTCCGGCTTCTAGCTTTGATGACCCCGTTGCCGCTTTGGTGTCCTGGAGGCGCTGCCAATAATACGAAATAGTGACACGTTCTTTTAATTAGCAAACAACACGATCGAATAAATATAATTTCGTCGAGCCGGCAACTTGCGATGCTAGGTTCAGCACTACCGCGCCCCGCGACTTGTGCCGGCGCGTCTAGGGACAAGCGCATACAACACGCGCTAAGAAACTCCTCCGTAGTGCCTAGGCAGAGTAGTATATTCAAGGAGCAAAAGTGCCCACATTTCCTCTCTCGCACCAGCTCTTAATCGCGCATGCGCGCAAACATCCGGCGTCTCCGCAACTGCCACACCCCGCCGTATCCACGAGCAATTGTAAATACGCGGCCGGGTCGGGCGCGCGCTGTCGCCCGGGCCGCTGTATCTTCAAAGCCATCTGCGACGAATACAGAGTCCGCGCTGCGCTGTGTTTTCGCGACTTAGTTCGCGTTGATGCGAGCGGCTGCACGAACTCAATTCGCTTTTTGCTGCTGCTGCGCTTCCTCGCTCCAGCGTCTTGACACCGAGTTTTCGCGGTGATCGAGTGAGATGTGTTCATGTTTGCTTGTGCGCGCGTGACACCATGCTTTTTTTACTTAGTGTGTCTGTGTTTACAAGTTTACATGGCCGACAAAACTACTATCGTTACTACGGATAGCTGCCCACTCATTTGGTATCCCAATCGATGTTTCCCGTTTCGGGCGAAACCACCACATTTGTCTTTTTTTTTTTTCGCCAACGAACTGCTTACGGCATTCAAACCGGCGCTTTCGAGAGTGGTGCACCGAATCGCCCTTGTATCTTTCTCGCGGACATGCTGATCGCCAGCGCGCTCTTTCTGGTCGTCTAGTTTATACGTGTCACTATTTTGTTAGCTTTAGCCGCGTTTCGGCGCGCGTCACTCATTGTTAGAAACGCTTTTCTTCTTGTTACTTGTAGGCGCGTGCCGCTCGTGCGTGGCTTCGTCCTCTCCGGATCTCGTCCTCTCCGGTGGCCGGATCGTGCTCGGAAACGCGCGTTAAGGCGCGAGTTTTCCGTCCTACGAGTGCCGGATGCCCTAACGACCTCTGATGCATCGGCCGTAAATATGACTCGTGTTTAAGTGCATACTAACGAGGTGCCGTTACCGGTCACGTGGATGCTCTGCGTGTCCGGGAAATTCACACTAGATGGAGTTTGCAGTTGTCCCGCTTTGCTTTCATTAAGTTATGCTTACTTAACACTAGGGTAAAAAATGTGAAAGGTAATTCAGTAGAGGGGGGAGGGGTCTCACTGCCTAATGGCGTCTAAATTATCGAGGCCTGTACGCGCAACAAAGCTACTGTGCTTACACTCTTGGAATAAAGCTCGCGTCAGTTACTAACCAAAACCTAGTAACAACTTGTCACAAAGTTGACTAAGATTCCAGCAAAGGCAATTGGTAAGTGCGCTGCTAGTTGTATTTACTAAACAAAGCACGTGGTGGATACGACTTGCACGTGTATTCAGTTTGCGAAGTATACAGAGTATGGCGCCGGTGTAGTGCTATTTGCTGGCCCAGTAAGTTATTCAGGCCTGTTTTGTTTTCAAGCAGCGCTTTCATTGCCAATTCTGCTGTGTTAAAAATGTTGAACTTGAAGTTTATTTTTCACCGCCAACAGTACAGTATGTTTTACACTGAACAATTGTGGCGTGAAAAGTGGAAAAAAAAAGCTGCGCTGATGCAGCTTGACTAGCCCCACCTCTCATCCGTACAAGGCAGCAGAACGACAGTACAGCAAACTTCATACAAACTTCATATTTGTATCTATTACAAATATGTATGCGAAAAAGAAAGTTAGGACTGCATTGCCACACAAGTTAGTATAGTAACATCATCAAATAATTTCACGTAAGGGTCATGGCAGGAATACTAGTTCAGATGTATTAAAGTGCACTGTACAGAAAAGAACAAACTTCGAAAGGAAACAATGCACTGCGCAATAATAATAATAATAATAATAATAATAATAATAATAATAATAATAATAATAATAATAATAATAATAATAATAATAATAATAATATGATGATGATGCTTATTTTCATTATCATCATTAGGAGCTCAAGTCTTACCTGTATGTGTTTGAATAAATAAA
Organism: Dermacentor albipictus; assembly: GCF_038994185.2. Classification (NCBI taxonomy): domain Eukaryota; kingdom Metazoa; phylum Arthropoda; class Arachnida; order Ixodida; family Ixodidae; genus Dermacentor; species Dermacentor albipictus. The sequence goes on from NC_091821.1 coordinate 52,268,522, forward strand.
CAGTCATGAGCCTATATTTCTATAACCTATGGTCTGCGCATGTGTGCGCCACAACGCAGCGCATAAGAATTAATCGAACATAATGATAGAAACCTTAGTTTGTCCAAACATGGCATGACGGCCTCCACAACACAGCTTAATACACAGCAGGTGATGGTGATATTACCTTTTGCCAACTTGTCTGTGAAACGTACTAACTGCTTCGTAAAGGCAGCACTCAATAAGAGTGCGCGCGTTTCCCCTTTAGCTCGACCGTAGCTTGGACGTTTTCGTAATAGTAAATACCAGCCAGTCGTGATGGCCGACATATTACGATAGCGAAAGCGACCCGCCAATGCCTGGAAACAGCACTTACCAACAACAACAACAAAAAAAGAAGAAGCTCTGTGTATTAGGTCCTGCAGGGGCCTATTTCACAAAACTTTTCGTTCGTAAGCGGTCTTTTGCCACTGGCTGGCTGCCTTCGCTAATGATATGCCCAGCGTCGGGATCGACTGGAATTTGCTCTTACGAAGACTACTTTGCGTAACAGCATTGTTGTGAATACGGGCCCTGAAGTTTGACTCCCTTTCTTTACACCCGCAGCCACGCTTCACAGACAGTACCGCCTTCTCTCCATCCGTCACCTACACTCTCGTTCCCTGCGCGCGAGCACTGAATGGACTTCGTTTTTTTTTTTTTTCCCATCTGGAACGTGATCACTCCTCTGCTGCGCCCAACGTCATGTTTACAGACGCGCGCGCGTCGTCTCAGCGTCGCCGTCCGTTGCAATTAGGTCCCCGCTCTGGGAGCACTGCGCAGCTGCCAGAGCGGCAGCTCCGAGTTTCCAGGTAACGCTCGCTCACTGGCGCGGCAATAAACTGTGCTTCAGCTGACACGCGTGAGCCGCGGCAAAATGCGCCGATGTACTCGCGGACTTCCTTGTCGTCGGTTTCTGTTTACTTTTGTGTGCGACGCGCGGACTTTTTGCGAAGCGCGCACGGTCCTCATTAGAGTACGCAGCACTTAGGTTTATTACAAATGACGGATGAGCGGCAAGAATGGAGCCATCTATATGAACGCAGTGGTTAAGTGGGATAAATGATGCCTTTGGATCATAGCCCGCGCCAAATTATGCGTAATATCAGTAATAGAAGAAAACTGAAATGTATCGAGCCTAACAAAAACAGAAAGAAAGAAGAAGAAAAAAAAGACCCTGTGGAAATAAGACGATTTAACTTGGGCACGCTCGCTCTTGCAAGCGCTGACAGCTGCTTTATCATAAAGGCGTGAATATTTGCGAGTATAGTGTTGTCCTTTAATTTGTAGGTCACAGGTGGGAGATGGGATGTGGTGCGATAGTGCAAAACGTTGCGTTACAGGTGCTCTATAGAAACTTATAAGCTCGTGAGTGATCATTTTGTAGAGCTTGGTAGCAGTAAACACTTATCGTAATGCCGAAACAAAAATTCGCGAAATAACAATCACAAATATATTTTTAACGCTCTTCATTTCATTAGATACGTGATAATAACCAGGTTCGCAGTCTCAGCTGTCAATATTGTGCCACGGGGCAATCACTCATAGTGGTGGTCATTACGGAAATGCTGTGTAAATGGATGACCACTTGTCTCTGCTGAAAACTGCTTGCGTGAGTACATCGTTCGGTACGTGAGCTGAACCGTAAAAAAGCGCACTATATATACAGGTGCTTCAGCGAATACTTTCCATTTTTTGACGTAGTAGTTCTGCGGAAACCCGCAAGGTGGAGAGAAGTAATGAATAAAGGGTAGTAGCAATAGCTACAAACGGGTGGATGTCTCTTTTTCCCTTTATTCACTTTCCATTTTTTAATTGCCTGTTGCAGATAGCGCATTGTAGTCCATGAGCCGGTCTATTAACAGTGGTGGACATTACTTGCGGTCTCCGGCACTGCTACTCAATCGCCTAAAGTTAAAAGGTCCGCCCTAGAACAGGAACTGACACAGATCAGAAACATGTGAGAACAGATTACCCGAGATAATGCAACGTTTAAAGATTAGATCAAGCAGCTTAGGGCAGAAAACACGAAGCTTCAGCAACAAAGAAAGAATGGCCACACACTCTCCGCCAGTAGGACGTCAACGCCTAGTCGAGCTCCAACACCCGTTCCCACACAAGCGCACGGGGAAGCACCACCACGCAGAAGGAGGGCGCAAGGAACGGTTGAGGAAAAGAACGTCTTTGCAATCAGCGAGGTTATGGGAACGATTAAAGGAATGTTCGATAGGTTACAGCAACAAATCACAAACATGTTTGTAGAGATTAACCAACGATTCGATGAATTAGCGAATAGAGTAGCGGCACTAGAAAGCACACCAACGGATACTCGGCCGGCAGGCGCGGGACCGGTTAAAAGCAAACCGTATAGCAGACCGAATGCCGTAGAAAATAGCATGGCCACCGGGGAAGAACAGATAAATCAACATGGTGCCGCGTAACCAATACGCGATTTGGCAATGGAACTGCCGCGGGTATCGTCGCAAGCGAGGAAAGCTGCAGCAGTTCGTAACAAGTAAGGTGATGCCAGATGTCATCGCCCTGCATGAGACCGGGGGGAGCGCAAAATTATTGGGGTATAAATGTTACAGTGCTTCCGGCGACAAGGCAACCGTCACGACGCTGATACACAGAAACCTCTCGGCTATCGAGAAGGATACCGGAATGCGCGGCATAGACCACGTCCTATATGAAATAATCCCCTGCCTTAAAGAAGAGGGAAGTCTGTTTATTCTTAACATACACAGTCCACCCCGACGCAAGCCCAAATTCGGCCCACTCTTCCGCAAAGCGTTGAGCCTAGCGCACAAACAAGCGCTAGTCGTGTTCGGCGACTTTAACGCGCCGCACGCAGCTTGGGGGATACAGCATACAGAACATTAAAGGGGCCCTGAACCACTTTTTATCGAAGTGGAGAAAGACATGTGAAGTGAAGAACCACTTTTCCGTAAAAAGTACTTCAATGGATGTGTTCAGCAGAAGCGGAGTTATCGGCAATCAAACACGGCCTCAGTTGTGCTCCCCTTCCTCCTCCAATGCCATTCACTGCGAAGGCTACGGCGGAGACGTCCCCGTGGCTCGCAGTTCAAATTTCCGATTTGGTGCCTATGCCGCGCTAAACGTAAGCCAAACGCGGCTGTCCTCAGAGAGCTCCAGTGCGCTTAGCCACTGGACTCGTGGCGGCACCTCGCGGCGGCCGCGGTATAGCCGAGTGCAGCAGCCAATAGCAGCGGCGTATTGCAGTGTGCTTTATGACGAAATAAAGCACACCGAAAAGAGCGAGGAGCATGGGGTTTTTGAAACGAGAGCGTTGGAGAAAAAGGTGACTTCGCGCTCCGCTTGCGAGCTCGCGTACGACAGCAGAACTTGGCTGAGATGTTCACAACAGCGTATGCTACCCGCGGATATGTTATTTCACCAAGCCTGAGGGGTGGTTCAGGGCCCCTTTAAGGGCCTATGGGCAGACGCTCAGCACGAAGAACTAACGCTCATTACTGACCCTCAGGCACCAACCAGAATAGGAAACAGCATAACCAACGACACGACGCCAGATCTCACACTTACGAAGAATGTAGCAGATTCTCAATGGACAAACATGCAGGAAAGCTTAGGTAGGGACCACTACATCGTCGCCACAACGGTACGAGCAGGCCCAAGGAAAAAGAGGGGTAGAGAACTGAAACTTGTAGAATGGGACTCTTTCCGCAAAATCTGACAAGAAGATGTGGGAGACGCTATACCGGACATAGAGAAATGGGCGCAGAAACTACAAGAATAGACGTGCTACCAAAACTGTTCCAGAGGAGGCAGGGCTAGAGGAGATGGATAGCAGATTACTGCACATGTGGGAAGCGAAAGTAGTATGCTGAAAAGATGGAAAAAGCAAAAACATAATCGGAAATTACGGAAGAGAATTGTGGAATTAAATGAGGAAATCGAGATATATGCAAATAGGTTAAACCAACAAAAGTGGGAAGCCACGTGCGACTTGATGGAAAGGCAGATAGGAATGTCCAAGGCCTGGAACATTCTCCGATGCCTCTTGGACCCCGGCAGTACAAAAACCATACCAAGACACAATCTACAGAAGGTTATACACAGCTACGACGGTACAGAGGAATAGCTCTTTCGGTAGCTCCAAAATATGTACGTTGTAGATGCGGATAAAGAACGACTCCCGGATTACCTAAGTAACGAGAATCCTGATCTTGATACGCCTATTACGGAGGCAGAAGTCAGATATGAACTTACCAGGCTCGACCCGAAATCTGCACCAGGACCTGATGGGACAAGCAACAAAACACTCAGGAACCTCGACGATGTATCCATCCGAGCTCTCACGGACTACATGAATAACTGCTGGGAGCAAGGTGGCATTCCAAGTCTATGGAAATCAGCCCAAATCATTTTTATACGGAAGCCTGGAAAGAAACCACAACTGACGAACTTAAGGCCCATATCGCTAACATCCTGCGTCGGTAAACTCATGGAACATGTGGTTCTCACACGCCTCACGAGATAAATGGGTGAAGAACGACTTTACCCACATACTATGGTTGGATTTCGACCCAAGTTATCGACGCAGGATATTATGCTCAAACTAAAACATCAGATCATAGATGCGGATGAGAAAACTTTAGACACCAAGGCGATACTAGGTCTCGATCTAACTAAGGCCTTTGACACCGTCACGCACAAGACAATACTACAATATCTCCAAAAGCTGGATGTAGGACTTAACACATACGTGTACATCAAATACTTCTTGACGGATCGTACCGCAAAGATTTCAGTTGAAGAATCCAAATCGGAGGCGCTCAAACTAGGTAATAGGGCTACCCCGCAGGGTTCACTCTCTCCCTTTCTATTTAACGTGGCAATGATCAATCTTCCTGGGAGACTCGCAAAGATAGAACTACTCGGACACAGCCTATACGCGGACGACATCACCCTTTGGGTGGCGGCTGGAAGCGATGGGCATGTGGAAGAGATCCTTCAAACAGCCGTAAACACGGTCGAAGACTACATCAGAGACAAGGGACTGAGATGCTCTCCGCAAAAATCAGATCTTCTGCTCTATAGACCCTCATGCAGGGGCCGAAAAAGCATTAGGGAAAGGCCTGGCATTGTGATCATGGTAGAAGGCACCACGATACCGATAGTGGAGAGCCTGAGAATACTGGGACTCCGCATATCCGAAAACGGCCCCCCATAACGGAGAAACCTTTAGACTACTAGACAATAGTGTTCAACAGACGATCAGACTAATAAAGCGGATATCCAACAGGCACTATGGCATGAAAGAGCACAATCTCGTCCGATTAATAGGAACATTCGTAATCAGTCGTATTGTATATGTGGTTCCTTACCTCAAGCTCTACGCTGCGGAGAAAGCCAAGATAGAATGCATTATTAGAAGGGCCTATAAGCAAGCCTAGGGACTTCCGGCAAATACGTCAAACGAGAAATTCTTGGCGCTCGGCGTGCACAACACCCTACACAAACTTATTGAGGCCCAGAGAGTAGCGCACTATGAAAGGCTGACACAGGGTTTGACGGGGAGACACATCTTAGATGACGTCGGAATAACTGACGAAGCACAGCACGGAGTGCGGAGAGCCATCGCAAGGAAAATAAGGGAACATCTATCAATACCCCCAATCCCCAGAAACACGCGCACCCGGAGTTTCACGAAGATCGAAGAATCGCAAGAGCGAGAGCTCTCCACAAAAGATTCCGTAGTGCCAGGGGCGTGGTCTATGTGGACGCGGCGGAATATGCAAATTGACAGAGATGTCGATAGTTGATACGAGTCTAGAGGGTGACTGCATAGTTAATTGCACGCTAAAAGCAAGAAAGACGGAGGTGGCTGAGGAGGCTGCCTTAGCACTGGCAATAGCCTTAGCACTGGCAATAGCCTTCACGGAGGCTAACATCGTAGTAAGCGACTCCAAGACAGCCGTCAATAACTATGCAAAAGAAAGCATCTCGCCGGAAGCGCTGAGAATTTTAAACAACTTTCGTGAAGATCGAGGCATTCACATTATATGGGCACCCACACACTCCTCCCTTCCCGGGAACGAAAAAGCGCACAACCTGGCTCGAGAACTGACGGGCCGAACAAGTGACACGCAACCAATACTAGGAATGGAGAGAGACCGGATGACCCAGCTTTAACGAGATCACCAAACACTATAAATTGGGAAGGGCCCATTTCCCCCGGCACATTCCTCGCTGAGCAGACGGCAAGCGATGGCATGGCGCCTCTTACAAACAGATACATATCCGAACCCGGTGGCCTACCACCGCTACTACCCGAACCTTTACACGGATAGATGTAGGTTCCGTCAGCAAAGGGCGGACCTACAAAATATGGTTTGGGCCTGTCCTCGGACACCCACACAGAATAAAATAAACAAGGTCAGAGAGCAGTGGGAGACCGCGTTGCTCCGCTGTGCACCGGAAGACCAACTCAAGGCAATCCGGCAGGCCGAAGATGCCGCCAGGGCCCAAGGGCTCGAGGCCGTCATCTACGTAGAGAGGCCTAGGTCTTAAATCTGCAGTGCACAAATAAAGTTTATTCCTCCTCCACCTCCTCCTCTTCATAATTGATTATTTGACAAAAATTCATTGATTAACTTTTTAACTATTGACCTTACGACACATATTGCAATTTACAAGTTCTAGCGGGATTGCTTGCAAGGCGTATCGACTTGAAAAGAATTGTGTGGATGACATAATTTAGGAGATATGTGCCGTCAAGCTTTTTTGCGGTAGAAATGCACTTTCGTCCCACATGATTTCTTGATAAAACGTCGTTTTACGCATTTAAGCACAAAGGTGACTGGAACGCCAACGCATTTCTCCGTAAAGTTCGGTAATAAATATCTTGAACCTGCTGTCCTCCTGAGAACTCGTTCCATGTGGATCCAATTTGCGAACTCCCCGACTATAATATATCAATGGCAATATTCCTGCAAGGTAATTAGTTAACATTTTAATTAGCGAATTGTTGTTAATTAGTCGATTAGGAATTGAAATTTTCTGTTCATGTCCGCCCTTTCGAATAGACCAGCTAATAGACTAGCATTGTGTTATCTGTCGCGACAATTTTTTTTAAAAATTTTCGAAAGTGTTCGCTGAAACACCTGGTATACTATAACTGAAGGGCTACTCGGTGGTCCTTGTCTCTTTTTCGCCACTTTCGGAAAATGGTGAGATTACGCGCCGTGGTGACTGAACTGCGAATGATTCTACTGCTACGCACGTAGTCGGCAGCCTAGATTATCGGCTCACAGCTTAGCCAAAGTCGGAATGCGAAAGCAGCGCGTATACGCTGAGATTTCGTCGGACTTTCTTGCACAGAACAGCGTCAGCTTTTCGTGTCGTACTCACGGCGCCACAACTGTGAAAAATAAAATAATTCAACTCTAACTGTTAACTGTGAAATTTGCCTTCTTTTTCACATTGCCTGCACTCTAAAGAACGCGAACTACTGGCAGCTCCTATTTGCAGCTTAGCATGTAACTCCATTTTCAATAGTTCTCGTATTACACATGTGATAAAGGTTTCGTTCTGATCGAGTGCAAGCTGCATTAACGTGCCCATGTTTACACCTGCTTTCGTACGCAAGGAAGACCGACAGCTTTCGTTTCGGGTTTTTTTTTTCCTTCTTTACCGCTGTGCTATGAGAGGCGTCGGCCGTGCCTCTCGACCTTAACTCTGTGTGTTTAGATTACATGTTACCTGCACTAGTGAAAGCTGTTTTCGTACATCATCAATGCTTCATTTTTAATTCAGCATACTGAAAACACGCAATTTGATGGAATAGCATGGACACTTCTCTCACTTTCCTCTCTGCAAAGGCGAAAACACCCTTGCGCTTATGTTAGGAGCACGGTCCGCAAGCTCGCCGTTCAAAACTGTCATAACTTCCGAATAACGCATACATTGTGCTTTGCTGATTATATCGTTCAGGTACGTGGTGTAGGAGCGTTCTCAAGGTATTTATTTTACACTAGCGTTCGAAATGGTCTAGACTGTTTAATTGTGTGCCATGGTGAAGGGGTATTTGCTGTCTGTGCAGGCTGACTTTAGCTGTTTCGTGAAGGCATGCGTGTATAGTGTGACTTCCACTTTCTGTTTGTGTTTCATGCGGGCTCGGATCATTTCTTTTTTACAGACCCATCACGGCCGGTGAAGTCGGGTGTTTTATGAGCCACTACAACATCTGGAAAGACGTGAGTTACTCCTCAGCTAACCCAGCTGACAACCACCTGGGTTGTTATAACGTAGCGATTCCTTCCGCTCGATCCATAGAATCGAGTGGAAGAAATCGCCCTGACTAATGACGAAGCGCAATAAGGAATGACACTGGCACAGAATCGTTACACGACCTCGGCCTTGATTTCTTCTCATTCGTTTTTCTCACGTTTTGGCCTAGCAACTTAAGTGTGGGTGCTACCCGCCATTGTTGCTTAGTGGACATACGGCGTTACGCTGCTATAAGCACGAGCTCGCGGGATCAAACCCCGGCCACGGCGGCCGCATTTCGATGCGGGTGAAATGCAAAGACGTCTGTGCACATGTACCGTGCTTTGGGTGCACGTTGAAGAAATTTGGAGGCCTCCACTACGACGTCCCTCAGCGGCCACACTTAAAGTTACAACTCCACAATTTAATTTTGTGTGTGACCGCTGCGCCTGTCTATGTTTGTGTGCATGCGCGTGTGCACGTACGCACATTGCTGAGACCGTCCCATTCAGACTTTTTCTGAAGTGGTTGACTGGACTGCCCGTTAGTTTTGGGTACAGCTTGTCGTCGTTTGCAGCCATCTGTGGGTTCGTTCGCCTCTTGTCTGCCCATCAGCACATGTTAAAAAAATTGGAGGACGCTTAAGCTTCGCCTTCAAGAGTGGAACGCGACAGCGTTCCCGTCGACCCGCCAAGGAGTGTTAGACAGTGGGCTACGGCGCAGCGACTACGCGCCCCGCATCGGACGCGGTGAGCGTCGAGCAGCGCCGCGTTCGGCGCGGCAACGAAATGTGCGCCTGAGCAAGCGACGCACGCCTGAGCCTTACAAACAGCTCGTTTCTAAGGCAACACCGCATTCACTAGACACGCTTTTGTACCGCTGTGAAGCATCGAACTCGTGGCTGAGTGGTAGCGCCTCCGCCTCACACTCCGGAGACCCTGGTTCGATTCCCACCCAGCCCATCTTGCAAGTTGTTTTTATTCATGAAGTGCCTGCTGGGATTTATCGCTCACGGCTAACGCCGACGACGCCGACACCGGCTTTTCTGCGAATCGAGCTCCTTAACGCTGTCGCGTTAAAACAAAGAACGAAGCAGATGGATTCGTACTAGACCGTTTTGGTGGGAAATCGCCAGGCGTATGGTAAAGGCTTGCAAACGTCAAGTTTCGGCTCCAGAAGCAATGAAGCGTTCTCTTTTGGCTACCGCGTCTATGGCGGCAATCGTACATGGTGCATGGCAATGGCGGCAATCCTCCGGCAGCTCCCGGAATCGGGCTTGTACACCGAAATTCTGCATTCGTGTAGGACTCGCCGAACAATTGGAGCCACGTGTATACGAACGCAGCAGCGTGTGGTCGCTCGTACGAATGGACAGTTTCAACTGAAGGTGACGGAAGTTTATTGGGCGGCCGCGCAACCGCAGTGCCAACATCTTTATTATTATTATTATTATTATTATTATTATTATTATTATTATTAATAATAATAATAATAATAATAATAATAATAATAATAATAATAATAATAAATGTACTTAAGGAGAGGTTGGTGCCTATGTGTGGCGATGGCACCACCTCTCCACTACAATTTTTTTCCCCAACAAGATGATTCTTCTCAGATGAGTTCTTCTGAAGATGATAAAAATTTGGCGTAAGATTGATAGGAAATTTGCCCAGGCTGCCTCCACTCAAGCTGGGAAAGGCTCTACTGTTAAGCATACTTCCCCGTTTGTGCACTGTAGAATGGGAGTTGTTTACGAGCTTCCATTTTCCTGCGGTCACGTCTATATCGGTCAAACAGGTCGTTGCCTGAATATTAGATTGTCTGAGCATATATATATCAAAACGTTTATTTAAAACAAAAAAAAAATGCAGAAAGCGAGTGGGTGGAGCCCCTAGTCCAGGGCCCCACTGGCTTGAGCGGTCCGCCGTGCTTGGTCGAGGAGCGCAAGTTGCATCTCCCGATCCTCACTGGCGAGCCAAGTATCCCACCGCTCCCTTCCGGAAAGTTTGCCGGTTATTTTTGGTATACTAATTTTGGGTGGCCTGTACTGGCAGTCCCACGTAATGTGGGCGAGAGTTGGCCGGCCTCCGCACCAAGGACAGCGAACGCTGTACAGCGTTGGGTGAATGGCATTTTTGAAATAAAGGTTTGGAAATGTGTGCGTCTGTATTCGGCGCCAGTCATAAGAGTCCTGCCTGGATAGGTCAGGGTGTGGTGGACTGTACGTTCTTCGCTCGCGCCGCTGGTGCTCAAGGATGTCTCGTGGTAGGCGCTCGCTAACGGGTAATGCCTACTCGTATGTCGCGCGGCATTGCTCTGAGCATGGGTGCACTCCGCCCCCCCCCCCCCTATGTATAAAAACACCACAATACTTTGCGCGCATAGAAATCAGACCACGAGGGAGATTATTTGGGCCTACTATATCAGGAAAAAAGGGTCGCGTTGTGTAAGCATGCCATCGTTAAATGTGCATGACAGTGAATTTGAATTTTTAAGCCGCCTCATAGTGTAGCATTAGATTACACGGTTTTGCGTTTTTGCCTGCGCACTGATAATGACGCCATCGATGTGAGAGCACGTGGCCATGGGTTGTGTACGTAAGTTTGTTTATGCCTTCGAATACAGTTACTTGTGAGTTCGGCGCTGTCCTGTGTGTTCCTGCCTTCTGTAAGTCTTATTGCGCTGCCCCTTCAAGATGTGTTACGTCCCTGTTGCACCCCAGCAAATATTCTTCTGATCTCTTAGTCAGATGTTGTATAATATATTTCGCGTTTATTCTTTCATTATCCGCCTGAACTGTCGCTTCAGGGTTTATATGCGCGCAAGAAACGTTTGCCACGCGCTGGAACGAGCTTTCTCGGCCGAGATTGTAAACACTGCCTTTGAGAAATAGATTGTTGAGCCGTTTTAACTGAAGCACTCTTGTTCGAGTCAGCACAGTTTTTGGTGTGTATCTGACCGTTTTCGTGAACCCAGCCTGAAGATTGTGCAGTCTAAAAAATGCAGCCGCTAAAAAGAAAGAAAGCGTGGTTTCAATAGTCGTTGTGCATGACTTCTGCCCCAATTACATTAAGAGCTTTGTGTCCCTAAAGAAAGTGCCTATGACTGAATAATTACCAATAACATCATTGCGCCACTTGAGAAGCTACTTTGCATCAAATGACGGGCACCCCTCCCTCTAGATTTGTCATCGCACCTGTAATTAATTAAATTAAGGGGTTTTACGTGCCAAAACCACTTTCTGATTATGAGCCACGCCGTAGTGGAGGACTCCGGAGATTTGGACCACCTGGGGTTCTTTAACGTGCACCTAAATCTAAGCACGTGGGTGTTTTCGCATTTCGCCCCCATCGAAATGCGGCCGCCATGGCCAGGATTCGATCCAGCGACCTCATGCTCAGCAGCCCAACACAATAGCCACTGAGCAACCACGGCGGGTGCACCTGTAATAGAGCAATGGTCCGCTAGAGTGCGGTGTCGCTCAGCTCAGGTTGCTCACAAAACGCAAAACTAATCAGCAGCCCGCCAGTACGGCGTTTGCCGTAGACCACATGAATCATTTACTCAGTTTACAATTTTCGCTTTTCTACTTAAGAAGTGGCATTTCAAATCAATATGATTTCATTAAATGCACGTGCTTAGCATGAACAGAATAATATTTCCTTTAATACATAGCGCATGGGCTAGTCATGCTGAGACTGAGTTATAGGCGCTTTTATTTATTTATTTTCTTTTTCTTGCGTGCCCGTCCCTCGTGCGTTACTTTTGGTGCACTTTTCTTTTTCAACGTTTGTTTTTGACACCTGGACTTTGCGCTTGTCGCAGATGATCGAGAATCAGCACCGCATCGCCCTTATCTTCGAGGATGACATCCGGTTCGAGCCCTATTTTCGGACAAAAATTGGGGAGCTTCTGGCTGAAGTTCGCCACCTGGACTGGGATCTCATGTGAGCAGATGTTCAAAATATATTTGTCTTCGATGCACTCGAATCGCAGAACGATTAAACGCTCTCTTTTTCTCAGCTTTATCGAATTGTGTAGTGTCGCTAATTTTAATGTTCTTCATCTATTCCACCCTGTCAGTGACCCACCCTTCCTTAACATCGTGGTGTAGGTGCTGAACAAAGAGGCTGGCGCATTGCTTTGGCACTTCCGAGATCTATAACCGATCACTTTAAACTAGCGAACGTTCCTCTGTTTGCTGCGTGCCTAAGAACGATGTACTGTCGTGAAACGTTCGGGAGTAGACTTGTCATTAAGCCGTGTGGCGGCACTGTGAATATACTGACGCCATACTTTACTGATGCAACAGTAAACTCGTCTTGGTTTCTCTACCATATTCTACATTCGAAAAGTGCCACATTGCTAGCGAGCACGGCCCCGTCCCACGGCGATAGGTTATATCCGGCTTTGACCGGCAAACTTTTGCGACAGATAGTACATTCTCAAAACCTGAGCATTCTCACCGTCACAAATCCATTCCCCAGATTTATTTCCTACCTTGTCATGATTGCGCACGCCATCTTGTCGCGTTCACATTATCGTGGCCTCGAAACCTCACTGGATCAACTCGATGTCGTCTCCTGCGCAGATACCTGGGCCGCAAGCGCCTCTCGGGCTCCAAGGAACCTCTGGTGACGGGCTCCTCCCGGCTTGTCCACGTGGACTACTCCTACTGGACCCTATGCTACGCACTGACGCTATCTGGCGCCCGCAAGCTCGTTGACGCCAACCCATTGCCCCGGATGGTGCCCGTCGACGAGTATCTGCCTATCATGTTCGACAAGCATCCCGAGTGAGACGCCCTTGTCTTTTTAATTCTTCGGTCTTTTTTTATTGCGATAGCAAATACAAGAACACTCCAGGCGCATTTCTGCCGTCGACGCCGTAACCGTGATGTTCCGTATAACGTCCACGGGCGATAACATCGTCGCCGCGCACCTTATACTCTATGTGCGAGTGAAAGCGTGCCAGGGTGAGCCGACGATGGCGGTTCAATCTCGCGCGCACGGGAGGAAAGCGGAGAGGAAGCGCGCCGTCTTCCGTCGAGCGCAAGGCACCGGGAAGGGGAGGAAGGTGGAGGGGGGGGGGGGGCGTTTATTTCCGGCGGCGGCTCCGTATGGCGTGGCCACCCGGACCGTATATTGAAAGCGATGTACAATTAGTACAGAGTCTAGCTGCATCGAGGAATAATAGCTTCGTGTGCCTAGTGTTCTCGCCGTTTAGTAAACGTTGAAGTGAGAGGCGGCACGATGGTCAATTCGCTCGCTAGTGCGGGCGGTCATCGAGTGAGATGTGTTCATGTTTGATTGTGCGTGCGTGACACCATGCTTGTTAATTTAGTTAGTAAGCGAATGTTTACAAGTTTATACGACCAATAAAACTACCATCCTTACGTCGTATAGCAGTCTACTAATTTTATATCACAACGGATGCTTCGCTTTTCGGGCGAAGCTTCGACTTTCTTTCGCGCCCATTTTCGCTGCTGCGGCTCTTGGTGGCGTGGTGCATTGCGATGTGTTTTAAAGAGAACGACAATTGATTTTTAAGAAACCGTTGTTTTGTTGCGCGATGGAAGCTTTCTCGTCCAAATTGTTTGGACAAGTGACGACTAATTTCAGGAATGACTGAAAAATAGTTGTAGAATTCTTCTATCTACGCAATCTCTCTATTAACTGTTAACCGACGCCGGTAACAGTGATGCCTTATAGCGATGGCAATATCACAGTGCAAAAACCTAACGAGGAGTCAGATACGTATCTTTGGATACGAATAAGCAAATGTTCACAAAACGACGCGATTGAGACGCTGACACTCCTTGACAGCACAGCACCTCCATGGAATTATAAAATATCCGCACCGCACATGCGCAGCAACTCTGACATGCAAAGCATCACGCGTACGTGTCTGTACAACAGCAATCGTGCGTGTCACCATGTTGGATAGGACATGTACGACCGCAGCGTTCTGTTTGTATTCGGTTGCGCACAGGACCAGGGACATTCTTTAACAAAAGCTATTTACATGCTGCAAGTACAGACTTGAGCACGCAAAAGTCATGCAGTAAACAAATCCTTTTTTTTTAATCTAGATATGTCTCGTGAAATTTCTATTTTGCTTGAGAATTATTGATGCCACCCGGTATATGCATACGTCCTGGTTCTGCCGTCCGACTTCACAAGTACAAACGTGCTCAGCTGTTAGATGGACAGGCAGAGTATTGGGACACGTACTGGCAGCCAATTATTATTATTATTATTATTATTATTATTATTATTATTATTATTATTATTATTATTATTATTATTATTATTATTATTATTATTATTATTATTATTATGAAAGTGCATTTCACTAGAACTTTGACGGGTACATTAAGTGTCGGGCCCGCATAAATAAGACAGCTGCCATCGCAAAGTTCCCGCAGCCCACCGACAAGAAGGCAGTGCGTAGATTTCTTGGCATGTGCGCCTACTACAGGTGATTTGTCAAGGACTTTTCACGCATTGCTGAGCCGCTGACACAGCTAACTAAATGTGACATTGAGTTCAAGTGGGAAACGCCGCAGGCCGACGCATTTGAAGAACTCAAACGACGCATGCAGTCGCCGCCCGTACTTGCGCACTTCGACGAGCACGCCGATACCGAAATTCACACTGACGCCAGTAGCCTAGGCCTCGGTGCCGTCCTAGTCCAGAGAAAAGATGGACATGAACACGTGATAGCTTACGCTAGCCGGTCGTTGTCAAAAGCGGAAGGCAATTATTCCACAACGGAAAAGGAATGCCTCGCCATCGTTTGGGCTACAGCGAAATTTCGCCCCTACCTATATGGCAGGCCATTCAGAGTGGTCAGCGACCATCACGCGTTGTGTTGGCTAGCTAACTTAAAGGACCCTTCAGGACGGCTGGCACGGTGGAGCCTCAGACTACAAGAATACGACATTACTGTAACATACAAGTCCGGACGAAAACACTCAGATGCCGATTGCCTATCACGCGCCCCCATTGACCCGCCGCCGCAAGATAACGAGGATGACGACGCCTTCCTTGGAATAATAAGCGTGGAAGACTTCGCTGATCAACAACGAGGGGACCCGGAGCTAAAAGCCCTTGTCGAGTATTTGGAAGGGCACACCGACGTTGTCCCTAGGGCATTTAAGCGTGGACTATCTTCGTTCACGCTTCAAAACAACCTACTCGTGAAGAAAAACTTTTCACCAGTCCGCGCCAACTACCTTCTTGTTGTTCCGTCCGCGCTGCGTCCAGAAGTACTGCACGCCTTACACGACGATCCAACTGCTGGGCACCTCGGATTCTCCCGAACGCTGTCGAGAATACAGGAAAGGTATTACTGGCCGCGTCTGACCGCCGACGTCGCCCGTTACGTCAAGACATGTCGAGACTGTCAACGACGCAAGACACCACCGACAAGGCCAGCAGGGTTACTACAACCGATCGAACCTCCTCGTCGACCATTCGAGCAGATTGGGATGGATTTGTTGGGGCCGTTTCCGACGTCAACATCCGGGAATAAGTGGATCGTCGTGGCGACGGACTATCTCACCCGCTTCGCTGAAACAAAAGCTCTACCGAAAGGCAGCGCAGCCGAGGTGGCGAAATTTTTCGTCGAGAACATCCTGCTGCGACATGGCGCCCCAAAAGTCCTCATCACCGACAGAGGAACGACTTTTACAGCAGAGCTCACCCAAGCCATTCTGCAATATAGCCAGACAAGCCACATGAGGACAACTGCCTACCATCCGCAAACGAATGGTCTCACGGAACGCCTGAATAAGACCCTCGCCGACATGCTAGCGATGTACGTCGACGTTGAGCACAAGACGTGGGACGCGGTCCTGCCGTATGTAACCTTCGCTTACAACACGGCGGTGCAAGAAACAACACAGATCACGCCGTTTAAGCTGGTTTACGGCAGGAACCCGACGACGACGCTCGACGCCATGCTGCCCCACGTCATTGACGAAGAGAATGTTGACGTCGCTAGCTATCTCCAGCGCGCCGAAGAAGCCCGACAGCTCGCCCGCCTGCGAATCAAGAGCCAGCAGAGGACCGACAGCCGACACTACAACCTCCGACGACGCTTCGTCGAGTACCAACCTGGCGATCGTGTTTGGGTCTGGACCCCGATACGCCGACGAGGACTCAGTGAGAAACTACTCCGACGCTATTTCGGACCCTACAAGGTCATCCGACGTATTGGCGCTCTGGACTATGAGGTCGTGCCAGACGGCTTTTCGCATTCACAGCGGCGCCGCGCACGATCTGAAGTGGTCCACGTGGTGCGCCTTAAACCCTTTTACGGACGCTGACGAACTTCGCCATTTTTGTTCTTTTCTTTGCTACGAGTGCTTTTGTTTATTACCTTCATTTGTTTTCAGCATCGGGTCGATGCTTTTTAAGAGGGGGATATTGACACGTGTACTTATATTTATCGGGCGACCACGTTTCGCCGCCTAACAAATCTTATCGCACGGCGCGGGACGTGCTTGCACGTATCCGAAGTTTCTAGAAAGTTATCGATGCTTCTATCCGCAGTCTGTTGTCACCGAACCTTGTGTTATCTTATTTATTCGCCTGACGCGAATGGTGTAGAACTTTGTGGAAGGCACGCGGGTCCGAACGATTACTCTGGAACATTCGACGACTGCTCTATAAAAGCCGACGCGCTTGACCCGCTGATCAGATTTTCGACGATCGCCGACTGTGTTCGCCGCTTTCGTTGTGCTATAAGTGTAGCCTCTTTTGTGGGCACAGGTTCGCCCAATAAAAGCTAGTTTTGTATTCCACCGTACTGCTTCCTTCTTCACCGTCACTACCACGTGACAATATTGACTACGTTTCACTGCTGACTGACATCTGACGTCCTTCAGCGCAACTTCCCGTGGATATTTATAACTCATCCTATAAGGGATAAAATGCCTATTTCCTTCCCTCAATCTGACACACACACACACACACACACACACACACACACACACACACACACACACACACACACACACACACACACACACACATATATATATATATATATATATATATATATATATATATATATATATATATATATATATATATATATATATCTTTGAAGAATTCCAGTGTTTCTTCTTGCCGTCAACATATACTTTTTTGTGCACTTCTGCGAAAATGAGCACTGCCCTTGTATATTGCGGCGAGCCTCTGTGGCTCGTGTATCTCTACGCAGCCATTTTTTATTCAAATCTTGTTCGCCTCCGTGTACCATTCACGTTTCGCAACTGAGCGCGAAGGCCATTTTAAAATCTAAAATGACAATGCGGGCACGTATAAGGATTGTTTTACTCGTACTGCGGTGCGGTTTGTAGCTCGCCCTAGTTTTGTTCAGGGCTTGAAACGCTTTGCCGTTGTCACTAATACGATGTTCTGTTTTGGATGATAACTCCGTGATATTGACTTAATATACGTACAACAGCGTTTCCGACGCTGAAAAATAATGACTTCTGTTTGAACTCGAAATGAAAGCTAAACAAGGACTTTGGTGTGCCTACCTGATTCTTCATTTTATCCGCTAAGCAGAGTGAAGCAAGCATGGCTAATTTTTTTTTTCTTTTCTCTTCGCTGATTGCTGCCGCAGGAAATCTTGGGCTGCCCACTTCCCTCGGCGTGACCTCAAGGCCTTCTCCGTGCACCCTCTGTTTGTGCACCCAACGCACTACACTGGCGAGGATCACTACATCAGCGACACCGAGGACTCGGTGGTGGTGGACGCGCTAAACGCTACCGGCTCCGATCATGGTGCGGACAGCGTTCTGCCGCCTGCCGACGTAGCCAGCGAGCCACAAGCTACGAGGGATGAGCTCTGAGGACGCGCGCCCGCGCTTTTGATTGCCGTCAAGGCGATACCTAACCATGGTCCACGTGTGCATGTGACAGGGATTCACACCTAAGGGGCATTAATTGCTTCACCGTTACCGCTCCACCGTTACCGTTACACGTCAAGCTTGATGCCAGCTCTGCGCGCGCGCTGAAGCTGCACCGTGTTGTGCGTCGGCATCTGGCCGGGACGGTAATCGTTGCGATAGAGCGGTACCGATGTTGCCAAAGCACTATGTTAAGACGATGTCATCTGTGTGGCCGCTGTGGCAGCCTCCCTCGATACGCAAACGCGGCCGGATTTACTCGTAACAATTGCCTGGAACTGAGCGAAGTGTTACTGTGGGCTGGTTGTATACTTGTAATGCTTTTATACTAGGGCGACGAGTTGGAAAGCTTGCTTGCGAAGGGGTCTCTCTGCCAAATTGGGAAAGCATAAGATAGTTTGTTTTAAAAGACGCAGTATATTACTAAGAGGTGCGTGGAACTTAAAGCCAGGAAACTTCGCCAGCGTCAAAATATCGTATTCCGACGAGAACAGTGGCACATTCGCTCTTGGCTAATAAGAAAGACAATCACTTCTATTGAAACTTAATAGTACACAGTGACGGCATGCGATACAGATAGTAAAATATTATATACTTGCTCTCTCCGAAAAAAGAAATTGCTTTGTTTAAATGAATACCGCTACCGGTCAGTTGATAACGAAGCACATCAGCATAGCCCCTGAACGCTTTGCTGTACTGTAATTTCTTCCAGCTGATTTAGTTTTTATTGAGATAACAATTATATGTACTCTCCAAGCGAATTTCAGCCGTCGTCGTAGACGTCAGGTTCCGTATACAGGGTGTCACAGCTAAGTTTAGCCAGAGCTGAAAAATAGGCCGATGCACTCTAGGACGACGCGACCAAATGCATGTAGTAAGTCGCACTATTTCTGATATTCTGATTAATTGCATAATTAGGCAAGATTAATTAAGCAACTTCTGAGTTAACGAAGTTAGGCAAAAAATTACAGTTGATAGGTTGTAGGGCGGTTTGCAAAACCTCCGAATAAATATTTTATAACTTTCTATAAAGTAATACTTCTTTTTTTTTTTTTCACTTACTGCAGATGCCCGCGAAATAAAAAAAAAATACCCTGTGACATGCCCGCTCGCGCCCCGTGATTGCAGTGCTCCAAAACGTTCCGCGGACAAACGAAAATAGAATTTACCCGCCGTGGTTGCTCAGTGGCTATGGTGGTAGGCTGCTGAGCACAAGGCCGCGGGATCGAATCTCGGCGCCGCATTTCGATGGGGGCGAAATGCGAAAACACCCGTGTGCTTAGATTTAGGTGCACGTTAAAGAACCCCAGGTGGTCGAAATTTCCGGAGTCCATCACTACGGCGTGCCTCATAATCAGAAAGTAGTTTTGGCACGTAAAACGCCATAATTTTTTTTAAAATAGAATTTAGCCGAGTGGCCTGCCGCAACAGGGCAGTGACCCGGGCGTTGGAGGTGCGATTGACACCAGCAGCCGTTATCGCTTGCGTTGCGATAACGGTTGCCCTGTCGCTTTCTAAGCGGGAGCACACCCTCTTAAATGCTATGTTAGTTTGTACGGGGAACGTTTGGGAGCACTGCAATCACGGCGCACAAGTGGGCACGTCACGTGGTATTTTTTTTGTATTTCGCGGGCATCTGCAGTAAGCGGGAAACAAATTATACTTAACGGATAGAAAGTTCGAAACTGTCTAATCGGACGTTTTTGCAAACCACTCTATAGCTTTCTCATTGGAATTTTTTTGCCTAACTTTATGGCTTCAGAAGTTGGGTAATTAATCTTGAATAATTATGCAATTGAGGAGAATACAAAAAAATAGTGTGACTTACTTTATACGACAGTAAGCAACATGCATTTGGTTGTGTCGACTTAGAGTGCATCGCCATATCGTTAAACTCTGGCTAAAGTTAGCTGGGACGCCATCTGTAATTAGGTATATGTACGCTATATGCCACGTCATGCTATAATACTTGCGGTATATGCGGGATATATTGCCACACAATTCTATGTGGCAAACAGATTCAAACAAATTTCATGAAACAAAACACGGACAGCGCATTCCTTTCATCCTAAATCTTCTCAGACTTAAATATTAAAAGTGCGAAACAGTAACAGAGCTCGAACCTGAAAATGATGTAATTTTACTGGCGCTGCTGTGCACTACCTCCGGGATCGGCCCGCGAAATAGGTTTGAAACGTACCCGATACGGAAAAATGGTGGTAAAGTCGCTAAGCAAGACGTTGGCACAGGCATAAATGAAATTGTCCGATGGCAGGATTCAAACTGAGGACCTCTAGCACAGCAGCTCGTTTCTACTTACCTTGAATTCATACCGCCACTACAGCTACAAGTCTTACACTTCGTCTCATAGACTAACATGCTGCCATCGCATTCATTGCTTCGCTCTTAAGGCGGAACCGCGAGATCGATTGCGTATTCACGCATGCGCTAGCCGCCAAGCAGCAGCCCACAGGCCAAAATTGGAAAGGCATTTTTTTTTCTTGGTAATTTAAAATTCTAGCTGCTCGCTTTTCATTTAATCGCTCACAAGTTTCCTCTGTTCATCGGGTGGTATTACACGCGGGAGTCGCCAGAGGTGAGGCCATCTCGATCCGAGGTGAAGCTCTTCGTTTTCTTCAAACAATGACGAGAGGCGCCACGGTGAGGTCAGCTATCTGGCTGATGAGTGTTTGGTGGAGTGCGTTTATAGCGCCTGTCGAAAAGGTGTCAGCGCTGACGTGATTTTAATGGCGGATTGCTGAAGTAAGTTGCCCGAGAGCGACACAAAAGGCTGCGTTGGCAGTTCAGAGCGCGTTCTCCTTTTGACAGGCTATCCATTATATCTCGTAGACTTGACGGGTGATGAAATGTAGGGCGGTGGGTGTAACAGGGGACCCAAATAGTTGCTGTGCTTCGCCCTGGAATATAAAGAAGCTTTACGAGCTGCTTTTTTACGCGCACAACCTCCGTTCATGTTAGGTTTCAGTAACGAATATTCGCGGATGAGAAAATTTATAATCGAATGTTTTCTATCTCTACACCTTCGCTATATGGTCACTACTGATAGCTCCGAAGGCGCGGAGGGAAAGCGCTAGCCGTGTATTGCTTGCTCTTTTTACCTGAACTGTGAATTGTGCGACCGCCTTTGACTGTTGTAGCGCGTAGCATCGCGTTACTCTGTGCATTTTTCTCGTGTTCATTTCACTTCTACCTTCTTCTATTTCCTTTACCCCTTTCCCCAGCACCGCTTCCAATACTCGCCCTTCGAGCGGATCTTAAGAACTTCGGCTCCTCGCTCGCTCGTTCTCTCACTTGTCACGTGTGAATCCGGTTAGCGAAGCCTGGCAAAGGGAGTGCGAAGGCGATATACATACAGGGTATGGTGGTAAATATATGGACAATCGACGGTATACGCAGGATTATGCGAAGCAAGGATATGTCCTGCCAAGCTGTATCTCTCGTCATTTGCCTTTAAGTAGAAGCCGATATTCTCGGATTATAAGAATGGAAAGAAGCCAAAGCGAAGATGCGTCACAAGCCCGTTAGCTTCGTTTTCTATACTTCCTGGGACCATAACATCTACTGGTTTTTGCATTAATTCTTTTCTTGCATGCTTTTCATATAGTCGTCACTTATATAGCGGGCATGTTACTTTCTTTTTTGCGTTCGTGGTTCGTTGTTACGTGTAGTTGAAGTCGTGCTGTAGAGCTTTAATTGCTTTCAGTGATGTGTATGTTTGCTAATTTGCTTGATTTTCTTGTATTCTCACCGAAGGAGAGGAACACAATTTGAACGCGTATGTCTTCGTCGATCTGTCCTGCCCAGTGCATGATAGCGAAAAAAAAAATATATTATTACTACTACTTAGTTTCACCTCATTGAAGATCGCGGGCTTGATTCTGTATAAGACTGGTTATAAGAAGCATTACTTTTAAACTTGCTTTTAAATTAATTTATTTGTCCTCAATACTCCCCGTTATTATCGGTGCTGCATAAGTAGCCAAAATATGAGCGCAAGCGCTGCGAAATTCTGTAACAAAATTTGCTTCGCTTCTATGAATTGCACAATGGCTCATGTTATAAAATCGCTATGTTTCTTTACGCGTTTCATTTCGATTTGTTTTTTAGTGATAATTCCGCAGCTACACATGAAAAGGCGCCAGCTTGGTCTGGTGTTCAACATTTCACTCGTCAGATTTCTGTCTTTTCTTTCTTCCTTCCTTCCTTTCTTTTTTTTTTTTGGTTGCGTTTCGCACCGCGCGTTAGAAATGGTCACAAGAAGGCGAGCTGCCCATTTTTTTTTTCTTTTTTTTCGGAGTGCTTTTACTGCGTCTGTTTTCTGTAGGCTGAATACTACTATTCTCGTTCAGCTGCTATCTCGTTTACATGTGACCTTTATGAGAGTAACCACACCAAAGAACTTCGCTTTATATGGCAAGAATTAGGTGCAGCGTGGATGCTATCTGTTCTCATCTGTCGCACTGTCACAAAACTGCGACAGGAAGTTTCCTGGGTTAAAAATAAAGCCTCAATATTGTAAGCCTAAACCAACCCAGTACTCACGAACGTCGCCTTTTGCCGCCGCTCGTTCTGCTAGACAGTACATCAGTCTTGATTCTCAAATATTACTGACTAACTGCCAGCAATATTTCCGTGCGGGACTTTTATGAAGATTGGGTGGAGGTGTCATACCGGCCATGCTTTGAGAAACGTGTGCCTTTTTTCTTCTTTCCTCTCGCTCTCTAAGCGCTGACAGATTAAATGGCTGGTTTTCTACAGTTCCATACGTATGTTTTTTTTTTTCTTTAATAATGTAATCTGCTGCTCAAAATACTAGCGTCCGTTCTGCTCGGCGACTGCATGTAACGGTTCTGCTCATTTTCTCATGTACCATGCGCTAACTGGAGTTCGGTCGTGATGATATGGCTGTATAGTGTTCGTAGTCATGCACGACTTTGACTGTCGCTTAGTCGCGTTGATCTCCTGTCGTCAGAAGCAGTGAAGCAGTTATTCCGGGACCACAGAATTTCATATCGTAATCCACCATGCCGTGATAACCGTGCATGTCTCCTACATTGTATGCGAGCGTCTTCAAATCTCATACATGCAAGTCTTCTTGTGTTCTCGGGTCTTCTTTTTTTCTCGTTCGCCTGTTTTCCAAGTAATTTGACTCGTTGGTAAATTACCCATTGTTAAACAGCTTCGTGCGAGTATTAGAGAACTGCCGCCGAGTAAGCTTTCTGCAGAGGAGGATCAGAAGGTTAGCCCAAATATCCCCGCTGTATCACACGACGGCTGATTGTACCGCAATTTACTGTCGCCTGCGCGAAGAAACTCTATAACTGTGGGTGAATTTACTGACGGCTAAAATGCTTCACGGGAGCCACCTCAGTAATAGCATTGGTCGTGCCGCTGTTTCATTCCCAATAAGGATGCTTTTCCGCTCTCAGTAATTTCATGCGCTTTGAATTTCCGATGCAACTGAACCCAAATTTCAGCCCTTCCTCAATTACAAGGTTATCAGACTGGCAGAACCGTGCAGCGTCTGTTCCAGCAAAAACACCCGGATCTATATGGTAGGTTTACTTGCCGATCGTCCTTGCAAAGTTTTGCATATTTGCCGAAAGCTTACGTTCCACAAAAATCCACCGTTGCTATGTTTAAAAAAGGAAAAGTTCATTGCCGCTCCGTATACGAGTGAGCGCGCTGATAATAACGGAAAGGGAGCCTTCGTGGTTGCTTCTTTTTAATTCTGTCGTCTAAAATCAATTTTCTCCCCAGTACGTTAAAAAATTGTTCCGTGCTTTGTTGTTTACTTCAATTCTGACGTATCTGCATTGCAGCACTTGGGCACTTGCCGCTTTTCTTTCGCGTGAAAGGCCTCAAAGACAGCAATTGAAACAGAACGCACCGTTGTTTCGTAGCATTGCGTCAAGATAATGGAATTGCTTGCCGGCTGCGCAACGCTGTTCTCAAGAATAGAAAAAGAAAAAAAAGTTAACAATAATGCTGTTTTCTACGTCGTACTTTTGCAGGTAATTTTGAAGCATGGATAGCCTCGTCGTACAGGCAGAGCGGAGGCACATTTAATGGAATTCCTCGGCTCGTCGAGCCTCGCAGCTGTCTTACTGCATTTGTCGATCGAGAACACTTGCTGCGCCGGCAGTGTCTTGCAATAAACTTGTGCGTTTACTTTCTTAATTCTGCAGTTCGTCGCGAATCTTCGCAGTTTTATGGGTCGATTTCTCCTTTTTTTATGTATAACTTAGTCGTACGTGTTTATTAGTGGCAGCTGAATGCTTTGGTGTGTTTAGCACTGCGGTGGCTGAATGTGGCAGCTGGGGTGAATTCGTATTCGCTGTTCAATTTCGTTGTGCGTTGAGCGTCGTTAAATGGGCTCTGCAACACTTTTCACTGCCACAGTTTCATTTCGTTCCTTCCCCCTCCCCGTTTATCCAGCCCTAGGCTGCTCGCTCGACCCAGCTACTTGCTCGAAAACTCGCACGATTTGGCCCGCTCCAGCACATGCGGCATTCGGGCCGTCACGTTACTTCAAGCGCTACCTTCAAGCGCGTCTGCTCAGTGGCTGTCTTATTCTGCAGCTCAGCAGAAGGTCGCAGGTTCGGTTCCCGGCACCGGGGCTCGCATTCTCTGCAAGAGCGCTTGCGTACCGTGCTTTAGGCGCACGTTGAATAACCCCAAAAGCTCCAAATAATTCCGAATGCCCACAGCACGACGTCTCTCATAACACACTCTGCAGTTTCGAGACGTAAATCCCTACAACTGAATATTTTCTCTCTCGCGTATCAGCTAGCCCAATGCACATGTTTCTCTTCAACTGCTCCGACAAAGCCGCCA
This sequence comes from Dermacentor albipictus, assembly GCF_038994185.2. NCBI lineage: Eukaryota > Metazoa > Arthropoda > Arachnida > Ixodida > Ixodidae > Dermacentor > Dermacentor albipictus. The sequence goes on from NC_091821.1 coordinate 52,293,579, forward strand.
GCGGTTACTATCATGTTCAGTGTTGGAATGAAAAATTGGATGTGGTGAAGCGTTTTCATCTTCAGATGGGTATTCAGATTACAAAAAAAGAAAACCGTAGGAAAGGCGTTCGTGCAGTCGGGAGATGTTCTAGAGGCTCTTTGGGATAATCGCGCATTGTTCGTTGCCCAAGACATAATACAACAATCACGAAACGTCGTCACTACAGCGTACCGGAACTTGCACGACAGGCGTCAGAATTTAACCAGTGGAACTTACGTTTTGTGGTTGTTTGTGGTTTGGTTAGCCAATACGCACCCTCCATACAGGATAATTTTAGTGCATCTCTATTGCCTGCCATGCACTTTGTACCTCCTTCGTGGCCAAAAGTTTTTCGCAACACGGGGCATTTACTTTTGTGCAGCTTGCTGATAAAGCATTGTGTTCGTGTATGTGTGTTGAGAATCTCTGTACCAAAAATAAACATACTCCCAAAGTAGTTGTTGTCTTGATTGTTCAGAGCACAAGATGAGTGACCAATTGGGAGAGCGTATTGCATCGCTTTCTTGTTGGTTGTGCTGTGTCAAGCATTTTCTTTTTCTTTTTTTTTTTCCTCACAAGTGGACTTCGCAAACATTGGTGTGTGTTACAATGACATGCCATCTCAACTAAATGTCCGCTCAAGCTTCACATAGATTTCAATATGTGCCTTGGATCTGTTTACTTATTTTTTGTCACCGAAGTATAATCTTCCCAAATGAAAAAAAAAATCGTCAGAGACACCGAAGACTGCTTACGTATGGTAATGCGAAAGCATTATAGTCGCTTTGATGAAATGTTTATGGCTTCGCGTTCCTTTTCCGCGCCAGCTCTTGCCTGCGTTTTAACTGCGCCTCGGTATGGCCTAATGAAAACGCGCCAAGCCTCTCAACGTGCTCGCTTGCCCGCGAGGAGTTCATAACTCGAAGGGCCGCTCAGCGGCGTTCCAGCGGACGTTAGTGCTTTTTATTTTATGCACTGATGACGTGGTGCCACCTCCTACCGTTTGACTGCGTCGTCGCGTGCCCAACGACGCACGCACTGGGCCCACATTTAGTCAACCAGAATCGAGGAGCCGCTGGGGCGGCGGGGAAGCGTGCCCGTCTCGCGCCCCGGAGGTCCGGGTTCGATTCCCATCGAGATTTGCCTAATTTCTTTTCGAAGGCACCATTTTACTTTCTTTACAGTAACTCCCTAATGAATTTGACGTCAGTTCGAGTACTTTTTGGTGTGGTTATACTCTTTGCTGTCTGCTATTTAGTACCGTCATTTCGTGACCCATGCAGCCGACTACAACGCCGGCTTTTCGCGTAATGGGGCACGTAATGCTTTCGCATTAAATTTTTTTTTTTGCACGCAGTATCCACCCTCTTGCGCACTGACAGGGGAACCTAGATTACTTCATGAGGTATCCTTAAGTTTTCCGCAAGTCTTAAATATCGCCTGTTATAGATAATATAATTTTAGTCCTTGAGCTGGATCATATAGGCGGATATTACTTGCACGAGAAATCGAAACATATATTCAACAAATTAAAAAAATCACAAATTAACTTTTTTATGTGGCTCGCGTCAAACACCAAAAAACGCTTTTCTTGTGTTATATTACAGTCATTATAGGCTGTCGTTTAGATTCGCACAGGCATGTTCAGTAATACCTTCTAGAGTGCTTCCGAGTATACGTTGTAGGCACCCCTCTGAAATAATTAAGGTATAAAGATACTTGCTCACCTAAGTATTTCCAATAAAATAACGCGAAGTCCATGCAAGCGTGTTATGGGTTCTTGCCGTCGACAGCTCAAATGCAGAGATTGAGCAACTTTGGGCCACTGAACAGCAATGTCCTCTAACCTAAAGTGTACGCACGCTTACAAATTTAGAAGTGGTAAGAAGTTAAAAACTACATTAGAGTTTTTATAACACTCACAGCTTGTTTAACAACAATGCAGTCTGTAAATCACGAAGCTTGAGCTTAATTGTGTATGTTCTGCGATAAAAAGGAGAACAGTTCGGCAGTCATGTTCTCAGGCAATTTGTACCTATAGTGTTTTCCTTTTTGGAAACTTTTTTTTTGAAAACCTGCAAAATTGACTCACAATACGTCACTGCGGAATAATTATCTGCTTTGGCGGACATCATTTGCAAGGAAAGCCAAAGCACTGAATCCGCCATTCAACTGTTCAAATTCGTTCAAGTTCTGACGCAAATCGAAAGTGTACAGATAATGCGTGTAATGTTTTTCAGAAAAAGTAATAAAAAGAAATAAATCAGTGTTTGTATGTGTCATTATCAACTACGGCGAAAGATCGCATGGTGTGTTCATATAATTGATATTGCAATAAAGCGTGCTAAGTGTGTCAACGCACTGGCTTGCACAGGGAGAACGCTTAAGGATGTTCTATACCGCTTGATAGGGCATGCGCCCATGGTGCAATGGTTACAGCGTCGGACTTCTGTGTTAGGGGCCCTCTGTTCAAATTCTGCTGTCGGATAATCTTATTGAAGTTATTGAATTTGTTGTATATATATATATATATGCGTGTGTGTGTGTGTGTGGGTCACTATGAGCATGTGCCCCTGGGTACACTGGTCGCGTGTGATGCTGAGAATTGGTATATATGTAGCGTTCCTAACTAGAACGGCAACAGAAATGACATCATCTAAGTGAGACGGGTGTCGTCCGCCATTTTATTCCAACTTCTTCCTTCTCACTTCTCCCCTAGCACCTTCCTTCGTCTTCTTTCATGCGTCCAGCGCAGACCGCTTCACTCTTCCGGATTTCTTTTAATTACACCTCCTGGGGTAATACTTGAATACGTTTCCAATAGCGGCGCACTCCGTTTGGCCCGAGGCTCCGGCGTACCAGACATTCTTCAATATTCCATGCTGGCATGCAGTCTTAATAACTTGAAATGGTCCGCAATATTTTGAATTTGAGGGCACAGCTCCTTTCCTTACAAGGACATAGTCTCCAGGCTGTATGTCCGGTATCTCGCTACTGTGCCTTTTATCAAAGTTTCGCTTCATGCGGCGCTTGTAGATCTCCTGTTCTTTGACAGTTTTCCTTACTTCCGCAAGTTCGAGGTTCTCTAGGAGACCTAGCTCACGATCTGCAGGAAGTATGGGCGCTGTACCTGAAGTTACAAAATGAGGGCTGCAGCCTAAACTCGTGGTGTATGATCTGTTGTGATGCTTCACAGCGGCCTCGAGACAGCACTTCCAGCCACCGGCAAAGTCTGGATACATCTTCAGATACTGTTTGATGTCTCGTATGGCACGTTCCGCTAGGCCGTTTGCTGCCGGGTGGTATGGAGAAGAATACTTTATCATGATGCCGTGCTCCTGGGCCCACTTTGATAATTTGGCACTCCGAAAAGCCGGCCCGTTGTCGCAGACGAGCGTCTTTGTGTGTTTAAAACACTCAGCTTTGAGGAGGTCTATTACGCTGTTTGCGTCTTCTTTGCCAGCTTTAGCCGCAATCGTCCGTGTGCACTCATCTATGGAGAGCAAGAAAGCTTGCGTTCGCTTGACTCCTTCCCCCTTCTTTTTGAGCTCCGCGAAGTCCAAATGAATTACTTCGAACGGGATGCTTGAATATTCAGGGTTTGTCATAACGTCTGTCGATTGCTTGAATTTAACTTTGTTCACCTGGCAGAGGTGGCATGTGCGGATGTAATGGCTGATGTCGTTTTTCATGCCCGGCCATGTGAATCTCATGAGCAATTTCTTATAAGTGCGCCAGAAGCCATCATGTCCACCCGATTCAGGGGTGTCGTGGTATAGATGAAGAATCCTTGGAATCATAGTTGGTGGTACGTGATACCTTCCATTGATAAACTGGAGCTCTTCTGTACCTTCCCATAGCTTAATATGATTGATTGTATCCGGATTATTGCTTGATTCCTGTACAAGTAATCTTGATAGTGCGTCAGCGTCAGTGAGGAGTGGGCCAGGACGGTGCGAAATTACGAAATCAAATTGTTGCAGATAGTTCACCCATCTAGCAATGCGGCCTCTTGGCTGGGCCATGCTCAGAAGTTGAGTCAATGCTTGATGGTCCGTGAAAAGTATGAATTTGGCACCTTCCAGGTAAGTACGAAAGTACTGCACAGCTTTTAAGACGGCCAGAGCTTCCTTTTCTGTGGTACAGTAATTGATTTCGGCGGGTTTCAGGGTATAGCTGTAGTACCCCACGACGTAGTGTTTGGTTTGATCAGCTTGTTTGGATGGCTTCTGGTATAGAACTGCACCGGTAGCATAATGTGATGCGTCCGTGTTCAGGACGAAAGGCAAGGAAAAATCTGGTATTCGCAAGATGGGGTCCGACGATATTAGTTTTACAAGCTCACGATAGACAGCTTCGCACTTCTCGTCCCAATGAAAAGGCACGTCTTTCTGAGTTAAACGTGTGAGGCACCTTGTTTTCAGTGCGTAGTCTTTGATAAACGCCCGGAAGTGTCCTGCAAGGCCAAGAAAAACGCGCAGGGAGTGCACATCATAAGGCTTTACCAGCTTGGAGATTCTCTCTACCGATTCTTGCTTGGTGCTTTTAGTCTGTCCATCAAACACCCTGCCAAGAAATACTACGGTATCTTGAAAGAACGCACTTTTCTTGAAGTTGACTTTGAGTTGGGCAAGACTGAGGGCATGAAGAACTTTTGAAAGATGACTACGGTGTTCGTCCTTTGTCTTTGAGTAGATGATGATGTCGTCGATGTACACATTGCAAAATGTGCCCAGGTAAGGTTTCAGAATGTCCGTCATAATCTTCTGAAACCACGCAGGGGAGTTTTTCCAACCAAATGGTAGGCGGTTGTACTCAAACAAGTCAAATGGGGTTATGAACACGGTGTACTTCTTCGTTTCTTCACTTAGTGGAATCTGCCAAAAGCCCTTGCAGAGATCTATTCGTGAAAACCAATGGCAACCACCGGTTTCGTCAATGATGTCGTCGATTCTCGGCATTGGATAAGGTATCAATTCAGTTTGACGATTGAGAGCCCGGTAGTCTGTGCAGAGGCGGAATGTCCCGTCTTCTTTAGGTGCAATAGTGATAGGAGAAGCAAATGGGGATACAGAAGGCCGGATGATACCTGCGTCTAACATTTCTTGCAACTCCTTTTTCAGCCACACCTTTTTATCTCTGGACATATTATAGGGGGTTCTACGAACCACTGTTTTATCTGCGAGCTCGAAAGGAACGACATGGGATTTCATTGCTGGAGGGTAGCTTCCTATGCATATAAGCTCTGGGTACTTAGTCTTGATGTCTTCGTGGTGAAAAATTAGCCTTGATACACTAGGTTCTTCACCAGGGTCTTCTGTTCTTATCGTGTCTTCGGCCATTACCTTGTCATCCCAATAGAGGTTCATCTTAAGTTTTTTCATGTCTGGACGGGACAAAAGAAAATCGTAGGTGACATTGGGAATGGCCAATACGTCACTGGTAATAGCATTTCTTTGAAATTCAATAGCCAGGGTTACCCATTCGCTATGCATGGTCACTGACCCATCGTAGGCTTGGACACGCAATGTTCTACCAGCGTGCAGACGACTGGCATCCACTCGAGTCTTGTTGATAATAGATACCGAAGCTCCACTGTCAACGAGAGCCTTCACTTCAATGCCATCTACCTTAATGGGGGCGTACAATAAGCTTGACGACACCAAATATACTGTCCCACTGAAGCTCTTTTTCTGGGGCTTGTGATGCACGGTAGACAGATTATGTGGAAGTAGGTTGCCGTGAACTGCGGTAATTGGTTCTTCACCATCCTCACAGTCATGATTTACGCTTCCCAGAGATTTGTTTATGAAGCTGTGTTCACATTCAGTTGACGGCAACGACTCTAGATTGGAATCAAGTTGCTCTGTTCTACCATCTGGCTGTCTTCTCGATGTAATTCTTGGCACTGAGGTCTGTAGAAAGTTCAGAAGGTCATCAAACGTTCTTGGACCTTTGAGCTGGACATGACAACGGATCTCGATACACAACCCTTGCGTTATCAAAGCTACAACAGCAGAAGACGACAGCTTCGGTTCTGCAGAATACAACAGGCGACGCTTCTCAAGACAGTACTCAAGCAGAGAGCCACCTGTATAACTGAACCGCAGTGCCGCATCCCATCTTTCTACTGCGTTGCCTTCGAAAGCCCCTAAAAAGTTGCTTTTCCACAGTTCCCAACATGTTGTTCCATAATCCATGAGGTGCACGTCATACCATTTTCTGGCTATACCGCCCAAATAGCGGCGCATATGCAAAATCTTTGTGTCGTCGGAGTGCCACAGATTCTTGTCACAGGCGTACTCGAAAAAACACAGCCAGTAGTGTGCATTTTGCGATTTTCCTTCAAAAACATCTGGTTCAACAATACTTCGTGCTGACTGCTCTCGACTAAGCGCTTGGACGAAAGTTCTCATTATTTCGATCTGTTGTATAATGTTCCTTTGCAGTTCCATAACACTCAAGTCTAGGCTCACCTTCCCGGCAGGCGTTTCCTCTTTGAGGGTGCCACGTCGTATGGGTTCCAGAACGAGTTCGCTCAGTGTCTGCAGTTGTAGATTCACTGTCACCGATCCTGTTTTCACGAGGGCTTGGCGGCTGATTGCAGCTTGTTGCAGTACCACGTTGATCAGCGCGGTAGAACTAACTTCAAGAGGAAGGTCCGTCGCTGGCTCACCGTGCACTTGGTATCGGGTGAACACAACAGACTCTGATGACGCCTGGTCGACGAAAAACGTCACCCGCATCGCTGGTCTTCGAAAACTGTCGACTGCGCCAAAATGTAGCGTTCCTAACTAGAACGGCAACAGAAATGACATCATCTAAGTGAGACGGGTGTCGTCCGCCATTTTATTCCAACTTCTTCCTTCTCACTTCTCCCCTAGCACCTTCCTTCGTCTTCTTTCATGCGTCCAGCGCAGACCGCTTCAATATATATACCAATTCTCAGCATCACGCGACCAGTGTGCCCAGAGGCACATGCTCATAGCGACCCACATTTTTGGGCAGCACAGACATACCCGATACGTAAAAGTGGTGGTAACACGCTAACGAAGACCTTGTCTTTGAAAAGGGGACACAACGCGTCCACGCGGCAGCGTTCTCAAATGTAAAACTCGTCCCCCCAAGTTACGGGCCCAGCTTAACACGCTCGTATAGCGGGGCGCCCACGCTTTGCCATCCTGAACTCGCCAGCAGCTTACAGTTGAGATCATCGGTCCTTATACTGTAGAATCCCAAGCTTGCTGCAACGCTATGCAACTTTTCCATTGAGGGTTTTTTCTTCTTTCAGACAAATAGATAGATAGATAGATAGATAGATAGATAGATAGATAGATAGATAGATAGATAGATAGATAGATAGATAGATAGATAGATAGATAGATAGATAGATAGATAGATAGATAGATAGATAGATAGATAGATAGATAGATAGATAGATAGATAGATAGATAGATAGATAGATAGATAGATAGATAGATAGATATGGGGGATATGCGCAGGAATAAGTACGGGCTGCACAAGACTACTATCAGTGTAACGTGCCCTTTTTCTCTCCTTCCGAACTGAGTTCTGAGTTGCATTAAGGGAAGAAACTCAATATGAGCCGAACACAGTGCCAATGGAGCTGTGTGTCACGAGCAGATTTCGCTGAATGGCGACATAATTCGGTGTGTGCCGTAAATGAAATGAAACGGTTGGCACGCTGGCATGAAACAACTGCGGCGACCCTTTTTCTGGATATGAAACTAGAAGGCTTGTCACTCGTAAAAGGCACATGTTGTTTACAAAATATAACCATCACGCTTGCTAAACGTGAACCTTCAACGCAAGCGGATGTTTTCATAATGTTTATTCAGTGATTGAAACGGTCGAATAAAATTGTAGTTTTTCACGTCCCGAAGGCCTTCTGGAACGAGAGCTTAGTAATGCACTCAACAAAATGATTGCGTAACTCGCGAGTCATCGACGCGCAGTGTGCACTATAACAAAAGCGTGGCAATGACTTCCCCAGCCGGTACCCTCCATCTTACAAAGATATTGAAATTGTATCAACTTTGTTTTTCTCACTTTTTTTCCCGCTCTCTCTCTCTCACCCTATCTGCAGCCTTCTCACGGACTCAAAACAGCCAGCCTTGACATGCCGAGAGATGCAGAATTGAATGCAATCTTGAAAGGCGCGAGCTTCACAAATGCTCCATGCAAGGCCTCAAGGCTTACAATCGCTTTCGTTGTCGGGAAAGAAAGGAAGATAAAAAGTAAAAGCGAAATTGTCTCTATCCGGCAAACCTCTCGCACGCAAGTAAAGCATTCGCAAGTATACTAATCTTACGAGCGATGCCCGATATGGGTTGCGCGTGGGTCTACGAGCCCTGCATGCGACGATGCTTGAGAATAGTCGTTAGCGCATGCGATGAAAAGCTGTGCGAGCCCAGATGAGCAGGTACCTATTAGATGTCTACCTCTTCGTGCTAACTTTTGTAGTTTGTTGTTTTTACAACGTTACATCCTTAAACCCGAGTCAACTCAGTCATGTACATACAAGTGACACAGGTGTTTGCGCTACCCTTCAATTAGGTCTGTAGGCATCCGCCCCATGGAGCAACGTTCCCAGCTTACTTGCAGTGTACGGCTCCTGCATAAGCGTCACTTGTTTGTAGGCAGCTGCTCTGGTCGAAGAAGGTAACCGACCTGCGTAGTTGCTCGTAAATATGCCGGGCACTCGCGCTTATTCGTGTGAATTATTCGCCCGGATTGTCTTCTCACTGGATAAAGCGCGTTGACGGGCTAGTTGGTTAGGATTCATGACTAAATGCTATGCGCGATTTGACGAGGACCGAAAAGGAAAATGCGCTGCGTCTCATGTATGTGTCATTTCCTTTCTTTTTCTTCGTCCAATCGCGCTGTACTTCTAATCACTTCTCCCTGGTGCTCTGCGAACGCTGGTTTAGCAGCAAAGTTGTCAGTGCCACTACAAGCGCTGAAAAGCGTTGTAGGCATGGTATGCCGGAGTCCTTGAATAATTCAATGTTGCATCGAGTTTGTGTGTGGGTGTGTTTTTGCTTAATCTCCCTCTGTCTCTTTCATCCCTCATCCTATATTACACCGGGTGTTGCATACCCAGCGTATCGCTTGACTAACCTCTCCAGCTTTAATTAAACTTTCTCTGTCCCTCTCTATCTGTCTATCTAAAGTTTAAATCAAGATGTAATATAGAGCAAGCTATGGGTCACGTGTGGGTGAGGTTTAACGTGTGTGGGTTAGTTAGGGGGCTCGGGGGAAGTTACTAAACACCATGGAAAGACAAATCATGGGTGTAACGTTAAGGAACAAGAAAAGAGCAGATTGGGTGAGGGAACAAACACGAGTTAATGACATCTTAGTTGAAATCAAGAAAAAGAAATGGGCATGGGCAGGACATGTAATGAGGAGGGAAGATAACCGATGGTCATTACGGATTACGGACTGGATTCCAAGGGAAGGGGATCGTAGCAGGGGGCGCCAGAAAGTTATGTGGGCGGATGAGATTAAGAAGTTTGCAGGGACAACATGGCCACAATTAGTACATGACCGGGGTAGTTGGAGAAGTATGGGAAAGGCCTTTGCCCTGAAGTGGGCGTAACCAGGCTGCTGCTGCTGATCATGATGATGATGGTGGTGATGATGACTAAACATTCATTTTCTCCCTCTTTAGAGGAGTTACAAAGCGGCACGTACACGATTTCTGTGGTGTCCTGGGAGAAATAAATGCTGTTACATGTTTTTCTGAGCATCGTGGTTATTTTATGGGTGATGCGCGGCGAAAGTTTAGACTGCGTGGATTATTCAAGCGTTACACGCACGATTTCTCACTGAAGAGACCTTCACCGCGTCATGATGAAACATAGCATGATGAATGTCACCAGGTATTGCACGCCTTCTTTATGGCTCTGCCATCGCACATTGCGAAGATGCCGGCGAGTTCCACTTGTTTGCAGACATACTATGTAACAACAGAGTAGATATTGATGAACTGGAGCTTACAGATCACTTTCCTGTCCTTAGCTTAAAGCTCACGAGTTTGTGCGCTAGCGCGGGAGGGCGGAACGAAGGCTGATGAAAACAACTGGCGACCAAGGAATAAAAACGATATACAAAAGAGTTCCAATTATTCGCCGGTACACGAGGAAGCCGAGAAGAGAATAATGGGCGAATTTTTGCTCAGTATTCATGGGAATGCCAAGGATATAGTGAGGGGTCGATAGCCGTGCTGGAAAGTTCTGACATCACAAGCCGTTTGAAAACCTGGCATTGAAACTAAGGATGAACCTGGCTTCTCTAGCAAATGACTTCGTTAAGCTATACTGGTTAGGCAAGTCAACTCACACAAATAACCCACTTTAGCTGCTATTTTTGTATCCGATGGATAGTCTCTCTACCATGAGAGAGCTGGAGCTAGCTTCAAGCAGCCTCTGACGACGCTTTGCGTTGTATAGGCCGTGTCAGTTCTCAGATGGTCACCAACATACAGGTGTATTGACGATGCGAGCTGCTTGAATCTTTAACACGAAAGTCTTGAATCAAGTCTGAGCCACAGCTAGGTGACATCCGCCATTTACGGAAAATAACATATGTGGTATCGATGCTGAAACCAGAAAGAAAGCCTGCAGCCCTGGACTCATACAGACCGGTATTAGCGATGTCTTCTTCTCAGCTAGCGAGGAGATTAGATGCAGAATACTTACCTGGTACGTAGAATGGGGCTAGAATCTCCCATTGCGCATTACTCGGTTTCAGCAGCGTCTAAGCGCTCAAGATAACGTGTTGGACCTGCTAAGCGATAGAGAATACTGCAACGAGGATGGTTTCTCGGCACTTGCTGTTTTCATAGATGTCTCGGAGGCATATTTTTGTGTGAATCAAGCAATAATCATCAACCAGTTACATGTGATACGCATCGCCGGTCATCTTTCGCGCTTTATCCGCACATTTTACAATAATCGCAATATCCGCAATTTTTCAATAATCGCCACAATGGAGTTCATCTTGCAGACGTTTTGAGTGACGAAGTACGTATTTTTTGTGGTGTACCACATGGAAGTGTATTATCTCACTCGCTCTTTAACAACGCCGTGGCTAGCCTTCCACGCGCATTAGGCCTTCGAACTTCAGGGAAGATGTCACTCTATACGGATGACATCTTCTTATGGGTGTCTGACACCCTACACCACCGTCTCCCACGAATAGCGTAGGGTGCAGTGAGTCCTATTCAGGTCCACTTGTCAACGCTCGGCCTACCATTGTCAGCGGAGCAATTGCCACTCGTCTTATTTCCAGGGATGAAGTGAAAAGCTACACCCTTGAAGATGAGTTTAGGTGACTGCACTGTTCGACAAATCACCGGCGTTCGACTTCTTGGCATTTCTCGGGACCACAAGCTGCTAGGCGTCGCGCGGTTGACAATGTGGCAGCGTTATCGGCATAGAGGCTCCATGTGCTTCAGTGCATCGCTGGCATATGCTTGGGAAACCATCCGACGTCCATGGTACGGTTACATTCAGCGTTGGTTACCAGCAGGATACCGTGCCAGCTGCCTCTAATATCGCCATCGGAACGAGCGCCTAGAAGCAATACATAGGAAACACACACACACACACACACTATATATATATATATATATATATATATATATATATATATATATATATATATATATATATATATATATATATATATATATATATACATATATATATATATGTATAGAGAGAGAGAGAGAGAGTCTACGCCTGGCACGGTCATTGTCCCACATATAGGTGCCAGAACGCGTTCACATTTTTACGCAGCGCTAAACATGGTTTTCGCATTAAGATGGCGCTGCTCAATACCGAAGAAAGATATAGCCGCCCTGGGCATTTCAACATGTTACCTGCAGCTTAAGAGGAAGCTTTAGCTCGGGACCAACTTCGACGCGGCCTATTCAAATACACGTAAAACGTAAAAGCACTTTTCGGAGATAACCACTGGACCGATTTTAATGAAATTTGTTGCATTTCAGAGGGAAAGGTAAATTCTACTGACTGTTTGAAGCGTAATTTCGATTTAGGGCCTGAATTTTGCTAAAATAATTCCAAAACGTTTGTAAGTAAAAAGAAACAAAAGCACTAAGTTTACAAATCAATACCTCTGCATGAAGGACAGATATCGCGGTTCTGTAAACGGCATCCATCAGATCATTCAAAACAGACAAATTCAATGTGTCAATTTATATCCTACGTGAATTATATACGTTGTGTACAAGGGTTCTGCAAGAGCTGTATTTCCATATTACTATATTTTTTTTTTAGATTCAAGTGTAACGTATCAATTTTGTCTACTTTTGATGTACTATAAATGGAATTCATATAGTTTTGATACCATTTTTATGCGAAGCATATTACGAGGGCTCAACCCAGCTCCTCAGGCGCGGCGGTGACCATGAAATCACGTGACACCGTGACGTCACGACAGAGGAGAAGTGGCTTTGGCTCAACTCTTGCAAGACGGGCTGGGTGGGAATCGAACCAGGGTCTCCGGAGTGTGGGACGGAGACGCTACCACTGAGCCACGAGTACAACGCTTCAAAGCGGTACAAAAGCGCCTCTAGTGAATGCGGTGTTGCCTTAGAAACGCGCTGTTTCTAAGGCGTGCGTCTCTTGCTCAGGCGCACATTTCGTTGCCGCGCCGAACGCTGCTTTGCTCGACGCTCACCGCGTCCAATGCGGGGCGCGTAGTCGCTGCCCTGTAGCCCATTGTCTTACACCCCTTGGCGGGTCGACGGGAACGCTGTCGCGTTCCACTCTTGAAGGCGAAGAAGTAATGCATGAGTTGTTTCTTCGTCTAGCCGAACCAAATATAGCCAAGCAACAGCAGTTCACCAGGCTAAACAGTGGTTCAACAACTAAAATAAAGGCTAGTATGCTTCGCATCCTGGGCTTAACCTTACCTAAGCCACAGCCATTTTTTTTTATTGCTAAGTTACAGAGTTGTGAACTTGATACTTTCGTTTTCGGGAAATTTGTGATTTTGCGAATTTTTAATAAACAATTCATGATATAAATAAAAGATTAGAAATGAAGTGTCACTAGATTTTAAGTTTTTCATTTGAATGCAACAAACCTCGTCAAATTTGGTCCAGTGGTTGCTATGAAAAACGAATTCTCTTTTTACATCTATCTAGATAGGAGCATCCGAGTTAATGCTTGCTCTTAAGCGTGCCGAGACTACATTCAAAGATCACTGTTCGAATGAATCTGTAGAAACAAAAGTCCCTTTAAAAATCTGTAGAAACAAAAGTCCTATAAGAGTACAGCTCTTACAACCCGTTCCTGCGATGAGCGTCGGCGGCGTTGACGTAACCGAGCGAACGAGCGCCGCCAAGAATGAAAGCGAACGCGGAGCGCAGCGGTATGTGAAAGAAAGGCCATAGTGAAGAGATGAGAAGGAAAGCGTGGGAGGAGGGTGCAGCGGAACCATGAGGCGGAAAGCGGAGGAGAAGCGGAGGGGAGACGGCCTGCCCATGCGCTGAATTGCTGGCGGCCACGGCATTCGCAATAGAGTGTCCGCAGCCGTGTGGGCGATCTCATCGGCGCTTCCGATAGGGGGCCAGGATGCAGTAAGTTAGGCAGGGCTACGCTTGACGCGGCGTCTACTGCTGAAGTCAATCCGCAGTACGAGCATGTGTGACAGGGATCACTGCTGCAAGGGGCGATGGCGAGCGGCTACAAGTGACGCTCCCTCGGATCTTGTCGCTGCTGACACTGGGGGCACGACTTCCCCGTGACTAAGGGCCACTCTCATCATTGGTGGGACGAAAGCGGGTGAAGAAAAGCGCAGTGCCGCGCAAGACGGGCTGCGACGATGGCTACGACGTGGCGTCAGAGTAGCGCGCGTCGTCTGTATTCAAAGAAAACGGTGCATCAGCGGAGGTCTGCCTACGGCGGCTGCTGTGAATCGTACCCGCGCGTCACCTGCTCGCTGGCTCTCGCGATCTCCCGATTAACGAGGCAGACGCGCCGCACTTTGCTCCGTTTGGATCGTGCCGCACGAGACAGATTGTCCGCGCCAGCAAATATATCAAGAAATTAAAACACGTATAGAACTGCGCTCAAATTTCGCGTTAGGGAGTATCGTAATCGTCAAAGATCTTTTTTTTTTTTGAGCATTCGAAACTATATTTGTAGAAATTATGAACGGGTGAAGTACGTATAAACTATGTGCGGTGTTTATAGGCTTTAGGAATAATTCTTAATTGTACGTTGTCTTCCCCTACGGCGGCGTTATACGTTCGTAGGATGTTTATTCGCTATTATGGGCGAGCTAATGTGTCAATGAGTTTCACATTGCATGAAAATTAGTATATATGGGTGTTCGTCGAGGGGCGGGGTGGAGTAATGGAGTTGTGTTGGTAGAGATGATGAGCAGGCGAAGTACATGTAAAGTATGTGTGGTATTTATGGGCTTTAGGAATAATTGCTAAGTGCACGTTGTCTTCCCCTTCGGTGGCATCATACGTTCTTCGGATATTTCTTTGCTGTCATGGGCGAACTGTGTCAGTGAGTTTCACATTGCACGAAAAATGGTGCATGTGTCGGCGGGGCAATTGGGGGAGCGGGGAGGGAGGGGGTGATGGAGCTATGCTTGTAGATATTATGAGCGGGGAAAGTACGGTAAAAGTATGTGCGGTATTTATAGGCTTAGGAATAATTGTTAGATGCACGTTGTCTTCACCTTCTGCGGTGTTATTCGCTCGTAGGATGCTTCTTCGCTCTCATGGACAAACGAATGTGTCCATGAGTGTCACATTGCACGAAAATCGGTATATATGTGTTGTCAGGATTGGGGGCTCAATCCCATCGTCCGTGGTCCTTTGCCAAGATTGGAGTACGGCATGAATTCGGAGGTAGCTGGCCCATGCCGTCGTCCAACTTATTTACGCTGAGATCGTTGATGAAGTGAAGAACTATTTCTCATCGAGAACGAGGAAAAGGGGTTTATTTACAGAAATTAACTCAGTCTAACATGACTGCTTGAGAAAAAGAGTATCAGTCCAACATGACTGCATGAGAGAAGTGACTCAGTCTAACATGACTGCTCAAGAGAAGTGTCCTCAGCATTCGCACAACCACAGTTTTTATACACTCGATCCGCCGGTCCTACGACGCGGCGACTGTTCGTTTACTCATCACCAACGCGCCGCTGCTCTGCAGAACAGTTTACGTACACAAAGGCAACCGCGCTCTGATGCCCGACGACGACGTTGTCGGGTGCCGTTCCGGGAACTATCGTTGCCGCTCGAGGGTCGCTCGTTGTTCCTTGCCACTCCGAACCGTGAGAAGCACAAAAATACGTCGTTCCCGCGGCAGCTTGTCCATGCGTGTCAAATCAGCTCCGCGTTGGGGAACTCCGGAATCATTGTTCACGCACCGAACTAGTTCCGTCACAATGTCGAAGGGGCTGGAGGAAGGCGGCGGATTCCAACGCAAAGGCCGCTTCTTTGAACGCCTCCCAGCTGCAGCGACGGAGAGGGAGAGGTGCGCGTCTTGCACCCCTTGTCGTAATCGGGTGGCAAGGTGGCAATCTTGCTTAGCGGCTCGCCATTCTTAACAGCGCCTCCATGGCCCGAAAAATCTCGACTGTCTAGCGCTGACAACCGCTAGGCAGGAAGAGAACGGCTGCTGGTCAGGGGGGGATTGATGTCTTGGCTCGCAGCGACCACTTGTTCATTGATGTCACCGCCCCAAAACATCCAACAAGGACAGGCAACTGCAAAATGAACCCCACAACATGGCTCTGCGCCGAGATGGCGTGCATTGGCTATCACTTTAGACTCGCTAGGCTTCAAAAAAAAACAACATAAGTGGAGAAGCAAACAAAAAATGCTGCATTTCGCTATGCCAATTTCTGAAGCAAATTCCTGCTGACACATTCAGCAATCATGGAGGGAATCCTGCCAAATGAGAGGGGATCTTCTTCGCTTAATAAAATTAACACTAGTAACCCTAAAATTTAGGCGGGACCCCCAAACGCAGAATTCAAATTAGCCTGCTCAAACCATCCGCATTGCTATGCAACTTTCCCTTCTTATATCTAACGGAGAAGTTGTACTCTTTGAGAGTGAGGCTCCATCGGAGCAAGCGGCCGTTTTTGTGTGACATTTGATTGAGCCACGTCAGAGGATAATGGTCGGTCTCGAAGATGAACTTCGCTCCGTACAAGTAACACGACAACTTCTGGGCGGCCCAAACCAAACAAGCGCATTCCTTCTCTGAAGCGCTGTAGGCTTCCTCTCTTACATTTAGTTTACGGCTGGCGTAGAGGATAGGATGCTCCTCGTTATCGTCGCCGACCTGACTAAGTACCACGCCCATACCTCTGTCGCTTGCGTCGCATTGAACTATGAATTCCTTTGTGTAGTCTGGCGCGCGAAGCACAGGGCGAGAAACCAATAGCGTTTTCAAACTTTGAAAAGCGTTCTCTTTGTCCTTATCCCAGTGTACGTTACTCGGTGCTCCCTTTCGGAGGGCGTCTGTTAATGGACTTGCCAATTGCGAGTAATTCGGAATGTACCGTTGATAGTACCCCACAAGTTCCAAAAATGAACGAAGGTCCGTTTTCGGGCGCGGCTGAGAAAATTCTCCAATCGTAGCTATTTTCAGCTCAGCCGGCCGTCTCATGTCCTCACCGACAACATGGCCCAGATAAGTAACCTGCGAACAACCAAACCTACACTTTTCCGCTTTCATCGTTAAGTCGACTTTAAACGTACGAAGCCTCGCATTCTTGTCCTAATAGAATTTGGCGTTCCTTTGAGCTATTTCCGTGTTCCTTTTGACTAGTTCTCGGGTTGCGCTTAGCCGTTCCAGTAAATTTAACACGTATTCAACCACGGTTGGACTCTCCCCTCTTTCCTCCCACATCTCTCTTAACATTCTCAGTGGAGACCGGAGTGTCCTCCCATACACTAGTTCTGCTGGTGAGAACCCTGTCGCCTCATGTGGAACCGTTCGCAAAGCAAACAAAGTTGCCGGCAGACAGTTCTCCCAGTCCTCCTTGTGCTCGTAACAGAGCGCACGCAAAACTCGCTTAAGCACCGAATGCCACCTCTCTACACTGTTTGACTGAGGGTGATAGACAGAACTGTGTATTAACTTTACCCCGCACTTTTGCAAGAATGTGGAAGTCAGTGCGCTCGTGAATACTGACCCTTGATCTGCCTGAATTTCGGCTGGAAACCCAACTCGTGCAAACACTGTCAAAAGCGCGTCTACTACTTCGGTGGAGCTGAGCTCTTTCAAAGTGATTGCTTCTGGAAACTTGGTAGCCGGACACAGCATGGTAAACAAGTACCTGTAGCCTGATTTTGTTTTTGGAAGAGGCCCTACCGTGTCTATTACCAGTCGTCTGAAAGGCTCTGTTATTAAGGGTACTACCTTCAGTGGAGCTTTCCAAGTCTCTCCTGGTTTACCAGAACGCTGGCAGGCGTCGCATGATCTTACAAAGTTTTCTACATCTTTGAAACAGCCAGGCCAGTAGTATTCCATAAGCAATCTTTCCTTTGATTTGTTTATGCCTAGGTGGCCGGACCACCCATTTCCATGACAAAGACTCAAAAGGTCCTCCCTATACTTAGTAGGTATGACTAATGTTTGATCCGCACCGATGGCACCGGCTGTTGGAACCTCAGTGCTGACGCCCGTTATTGCAACTGGGTCGCAAGCCCCAAGGGTAGCGTAGGCCTGGCGGCCTGGGGCACACTGGAAGCATCCGAAGGTCCCAGCAAAGCATGAGGCGACTGCTAACAGAACAACTTGTTTATTCTAGCATCGCAAAGAGCGGGCGGTCAGGTCGACCGAAGTAGAGGGACGGGAGAGCACGTTACTCAACAGCAGAAATCGGAGCCTCTCTCCTGGCGTCCGGGGGGCAGCTGCTCTTATACTCTCGGAGTTGAGAGCAAGAGGGAAGGTCATGGGACGACACCACGTAACAGCGGCGACGGACGGACTGATAGACACGTTGGGACAAGGAGGTGACGCATCAGCCGGGCCGGCGCCGGACAGACCTCCTCGCTTCACACTGGGGGAGCTCCTCTCCCCGGCTGCCGCGCTTTGACAAGCGTGGGCACACACACACGCACGCACACACAAAGACACGTGGCACTGAACATGCCGGGACGCGCTCGGCGGGGCGCGCTCGCGGCCGCTCCGAACGGGCCAAAATGTCCGCCGCTTGGAACGAAGCTCCGGCGTACGTTGCATCCGCGCTGGCTTTACCGCGCGTCGTAGGCGAAACGTAACAGACCGCCCTGCCGGGGGAGGGAGATCCCGATGGTCAGGGGACTGCATCCGCTGTCCGGAGGGATGTCGCTCGATGATGCTCATAACCGAAGTCGGTCGTCCCTCGGCGTTTCTTGAGCGCAGCGCACCGAGAAGGCCTCGTTCTCACGTTCAGGTTCACACAGGACACTGCAAAGTGACTTCAGGAGAGTTGCCATTTTTGTTCTCTTTCCC
The DNA here is from genome assembly GCF_038994185.2 of Dermacentor albipictus. NCBI lineage: Eukaryota > Metazoa > Arthropoda > Arachnida > Ixodida > Ixodidae > Dermacentor > Dermacentor albipictus. The sequence continues at coordinate 52,312,127 of NC_091821.1, forward strand.
AGCAAGCGTTAGAACTGCGCCGAAACTCAGCCGCTCAGTCAGCAAGCACGGCACAACCCTCACTAAGCCCTGCCAGGTTCTTTCCCCTTTTATACTACTGCCTAGTTCCTTACAGTAGTCTATAGCAGCACTCAGAACGCGTCCACAAATTGGAAAATTGCACTAGAAAGCACATCATCACTTTGAAACACTACACAAAAGCAATATGTTAAAAATCCTGCCTCAGGAAGAAAAACATCAATAACAAACAATTTTGAGGCTGATTCCCACGTTAGGGGCTTCGACTTAAGCCATCGGCGTTACCGTTGAGACTCCCCTTTTTGTAACGCACCTCAAAGGAATATTGTTGCAAAGCGAGGCTCCAGCGCAGGAGGCGGCCATATGTGAAAGAGATAGTCTGCAGCCATTGGAGAGGGCAGTGATCGGTCTCGAAGCATGCGAAGCGGAGATCGCAGCGAGCGACCGTACACTAGCTCGGCTGGCGAAAACCCCGTAGCCGCATGCGGCGCGGTCGTCAATGCACACATCACCCCAGGCAGACACAGCTCCCAGTCAGTTTGTTCAAACCACAATGCTCTCAGCACGCGCTTCATGACGGAGTGGAGCTTCTCAAAGGAACTCGACTGGGGGTGGTACACTAAGCTGTGTAACAGCTTTACCCCGCACCTTTCGAGAAAGGCTGTCGTCAAAGCGCTAGTAAACACTGTGCCCTGATCTGATTGGATTTCCGCAGGAAAACCAATTCGCGCAAATATGGACAGTAGTGCATTGACTATCTCAACTGAGCTGAGTTCTTTAAGCGGCACTGCTTCAGGGAACTTTGTCGCTGGGCAGATCACAGTCAAAATGTGTCTGTACCCCGTGGCTGTTACCGGCAGAGGTCCCACGGCATCAATAACGAGCCGTCTAAAAGGCTCCGTAATGATAGGTACCAACTTCAACGGCGCCCTCGCTTTGTCCCCTGGTTTGCCCACCCGCTGACAGGTGTCACATGTCTTCACAAAGTGGTCTGCGTCCCGAAAACACCCTGGGTAATAGTACCCTTGCAAGAGACGGTCCTTAGTTTTCTTAACTCCTAGGTGTCCGGACCACGAACCCCCATGAGACAAGCGCAACAGATCCTGACGGTAGCATTGAGGCACGATCAGCTGATCGAACTCCACTCCCCTGCGGTCTATATACTTCCGGTACAGGACCCCACCTCTTTCCACAAAGCGAGCATTTTTCTTGGCGATACCTTCCTTGACAATGCAGCGTATGTTTTCTAGGCTGCCATCCTTCTTTTGCTCGGCTATCAAAGCCGACCGGCTGACTTTTAGCAACCTATTAAGTCCGTCTGACGTAGGCGCTATGAGCAAATCTGCAGATAACTCTTCTAGCTTTCCCGCATTGGGCATTTCCTCTCCAGTATCTGGTGCCTTTAACGCTACAGGCTCAATTTTATTCAGTTCGGGCATGCTCTGAATATCAGCTTGCTGCGCCTCTGACCCTTTCTCATCGTTTGACAACGTCGGCCCCGCAACTACCGCCTTTGCAGCGAGCTCCCGAACCTTCGATCTGGTTAAGGCCTGAACGCTAGCCTCACCAAACAAAAGCCCCTTCTCGCGCAGGAGGTGATCGGACCTGTTCGAAAATAGGTACGGGTACTGGGGGGGCAGCATAGATGACACTGCCGCCTCCGTCTCAAGTGCTCCGAAAGGTCCTTCAATAAGCACTTTTGCTACGGGCAGACACACGCTATGAGCTTCCACGGCTTGCTTGATCCATGCGCACTCGCCCGTGAACATATCGGGTTCTACGTAAGAAGGGTGAACTACATCCATCGTAGCTGCGGAATCGCGAAGCACTCGGCACTCCTTCCCGTTCACGAGGAGGTCTCGCATGTAAGGCTCGAGAAGCTTCATGTTCTCGTCAGTGCTGCATAATGACAAAAACACTACTTTTGCTTTTGTTTCCGGACACTGCGCCGAAAAGTGACCCGGCTTCTGGCACGTATAACAAACGCGCGCTTGCCTCGTCTCGAACCGCTTTCTGCGTTCGGCTTCGGCTGCCGCCGTCTCCTTACGTTCGGTCGGACTGCTTTCACTCGCATCCGCAGTACGTGTGTCCCCCTTTGCTCTCATGGGCGTGAACTTCGGCCTCTCGAACTTAGAGCCAAATTCACCCTTTTGACCGTCCTTAGCTCCGCGAGCCCGACGCGTCACAAACTCTTCGGCTAGCTCAGCAGCTCTAGCCACCGTACTAACGTCTGGCCTATCCAAGACCCAGTACCGCACGTTCTCAGGTAACCGACTATAAAACTGTTCTAGCCCGAAACACTGCAGAACTTTCTCGTGGTCACCAAACGCTTTCTCTTCTTTGAGCCACTCCTGCATGTTTGACATTAGCCTGTAGGCAAACTCTGTATATGACTCACTTTTGCCCTTCTCATTTTCTCGAAACTTCCGACGGAACGCCTCCGCTGACAGCCTGTACTTTTTTAGCAGACTCGATTTCACTTTGTCGAAATCCTCTGCCTCCTCTCTCTCCAAGCGAGCGACTACGTCGGCCGCCTCGCCGGGTAACAAAGTGAGCAAGCGCTGTGGCCACGTTTCCCGAGAGAACCCCTGCTTCTCGCACGTTCGCTCAAAGTTAACCAGGAACAAACCAATGTCCTCTCCAAGCTTAAACGGCCGCATCAGGTCAGTCATTTTAAACAATACTCGTTCTCCTGCACCGTGTGCCTGACTTCCATTACGAGCGCGTTCCATCTCCACCTCGAGACGCTTCATTTCCAAAGCGTGATCGCGCTCTTCTTTTTCTTTCTCTTTTCGTTCTTTTCGTTCAAGCTCCTGTCTTTTTGCCGTCTCCCTCTCCTCAATGGTCTCAAGGCATTCCGACAGCTCGTCATCCTCAGCTCCTAACTGAAGAATAACCCTTAGCAGTTCTGGTTTTCTGAGTTTGTCTGAGACATCCAGACCCAACTCTCTTGCAAGCTCCAACAATTTCGGTTTGCGCAACGACTTCAAATCCATGGCTGCTCTGAATGCTGCTTTCTCTACTGCCTACTATTGTCTTGCCGCAACTAACCCGGCAGCAACGACAACCACAATTACCAGCTCTGTTTCTGACACTAACAAAAGCCTGGCAAAACTCAGAAGAAGAAAGTCCCGCACTCACCAAACCTCGCAGCCAAGAATTCAGCGCAGTCGTTCCGCTGCAGGCAACCAGTCATCACACAGGGCTCGTTGCACTGCTCCCGGATGGTCGTTGTGCTGCTCAGCATACAGTCAACCGCATATCTTCGCTGCTGGCCTCCGTTGTCGCGATCTCACCGCTGGCAACCAGCTGTTGGAATCCCACCGACGGCACCAGATGTTTGATCCGCACCGATGGCACCGGCTGTTGGAACCTCAGTGCTGACGCCCGTTATTGCAACTGGGTCGCAAGCCCCAAGGGTAGCGTAGGCCTGGCGGCCTGGGGCACACTGGAAGCATCCGAAGGTCCCAGCAAAGCATGAGGCGACTGCTAACAGAACAACTTGTTTATTCTAGCATCGCAAAGAGCGGGCGGTCAGGTCGACCGAAGTAGAGGGACGGGAGAGCACGTTACTCAACAGCAGAAATCGGAGCCTCTCTCCTGGCGTCCGGGGGGGCAGCTGCTCTTATACTCTCGGAGTTGAGAGCAAGAGGGAAGGTCATGGGACGACACCACGTGACAGCGGCGACGGACGGACTGATAGACACGTTGGGACAAGGAGGTGACGCATCAGCCGGGCCGGCGCCGGACAGACCTCCTCGCTTCACACTGGGGGAGCTCCTCTCCCCGGCTGCCGCGCTTTGACAAGCGTGGGCACACACACACGCACGCACACACAAAGACACGTGGCACTGAACATGCCGGGACGCGCTCGGCGGGGCGCGCTCGCGGCCGCTCCGAACGGGCCAAAATGTCCGCCGCTTGGAACGAAGCTCCGGCGTACGTTGCATCCGCGCTGGCTTTACCGCGCGTCGTAGGCGAAACGTAACACTAACTGATCTAAAATCTTACCCTTTCGATCTCTGTAATGCCCATACAACAATCCTCCTCTCTCATGTATCGTTACGTTGCGCCTAGCCATGCCTTCTTTAGCTGTGTCACGTAATTTAGCTAAGCTCTCATCATTCTTTTGCTCAGCTGCCAGTGACTCTCTATCCACGCGTAAGAGTTGATCGAAGTTCTTTGAGGCCGGTGATAATAACGACCCTGTCTCGCTTGTGAGCGCGTCTGCTTGCTCTTCCTGCAGGCTAGAACTCTGACACTCTAGTGCTACGCTCTCATTGAGCTGGTCAGCTGGCAGGCTCTCCTCAACTGTTCTTTTGTCCCTCGGGCCTAGCTCGGATTCGGGTATTAAGTTATGCCCTTTTCTGCTTCCGCTGGAGGAGCTTGAGCATTTTCAGCCGAAAGCGCCGCGATCTTACGAGCTTGGCCTCGGGTCAATGTCTGTACTATGCCCTCTCCCAGTTTGAGCCCTCTGTCACGCAGTAACTGATTCGAACGATTCGAAAAGATGTAGGGATACTGCAGTGACAAAAATTTGGAAACTGCAGCCTCAGTCTCTAGCTCCCCGAATGGTCCACTGATTTTGACTTTGGCCATGGGCAGACACACGCTGTGTTCTTCTACAACCTGTTTTATCCACGCTACTTCTCCGGTGAAGTCATCTACCATCACGTAAGACGGATGGACAATGTCCAGCGTGGCGGCACTGTCTCTTAGCACTCGGCATGGTTTTCCATTAACTTGCAGGTCGTGGAGATATGGACTTAAAAGTTCCATATTCTCATCTTTTTCCTCCACGTAGGAAAAAACTACGCTAGACTTCTCGCAGTTTACAGCTATATGTCCCAGTTTGTGGCATTTGTAACAGCGAATTGGTCTAACAGATTCGAATTTTCTTTTCTGTTCTTTTTGTTCGGTTTTTCCGTTAAGTTTCTCCTCACTCTTTTCTGCGGGCTTTTCCGCCATGTCTACAGGCTCGGATCGTCTAGTTTGCGCACCCTTTTTGAACGGAAATGGTTTCCGCGGTCCATTTCGACCGTCCCAGTTTCCCTCCTCGGCGTTCAATTTTCTGCGGGTTGCGTACTCTTCGGCTAATTCAGCCGCCCTTTCCACAGTGTTTACATTACCTCTGTCTTGCACCCACAGTTTCACAGCTTGGGGGATGGTTTTGTAAAACTGCTCTAGACACATGCATTCAATGATCATGTCTCTGCTGTCGTACGCTTCCGCGCTTTTAAGCCACTCGACTAGGTTGGCCTTTAAGCTATACGCAAACTCCGGATAGCCCTCGCTATCTTTCTTGCCTGTGCTCCTAAACCTTTGCCGAAAAGCTTCGGCTGAAAGGCGGTATTTCTTCAGGAGACTAGCCTTAACTTTTGCATAATCATATGCATCCTGCACACTCAATCTGGCGATTACTTCCGCCGCCTCACACGGCAACATAGACAGCAACCGCTGTGGCCATGTACTCGGGCCGAAGTTCATCTTTTCGCAAGTCCTTTCAAAATTGCATAGGAACAAGCCTATGTCGGTCCCGACCTCAAATGGCTTTAATAGCCTGTCCATGCGGTACGATTCTGCCTCACTTGATCGACCCAGAGCTCCTTCACTTCCTTGAGACAACTCCAAACGTCTGTTTTCAAGTTCAAGTTGCATTTTTCTTATCTCGCGATCTTTATCGCGTTCCTCTCTCTCTCTATCCCGTTCCTCTCTCTCTCGTTTTTCTCTGTCTCGTTCTTCTCTTTCTTTTTCCCGTTTCTCTCTCTTTTTGAGAAGTTCCAATCCCATTTCAATATCTTGCTCACTGGCCTGATTGGAAATTAGCTCCAATAATTCCGATTTGAGCATTTCCTTGCGTACATCTAGGCCCAGTTCCTCACCAACAATCAACAACTCGTCTCTCAGCAGTGTCCTTAACTCCATGACTGCTGCTTTACTGCCTTGATTCTGCTCTCTAAATCTATCTAGGAAAACACAACCTAGCTAACACACAACAATCTAGCTTCCCTACTGTTCTAAACAGAACAACCACAAAATGAAGCCTAGAGAGTCAAAGCAAAACCAAGCACTCACCGCAGATACAGCACCATGTCGCAAAGTCCATCCCACCGCTGCCACCAGTTGTCAGGATTGGGGGCTCAATCCCATCGTCCGTGGTCCTTTGCCAAGATTGGAGTACGGCATGAATTCGGAGGTAGCTGGTCCATGCCGTCGTCCAACTTATTTACGCTGAGATCGTTGATGAAGTGAAGAACTATTTCTCATCGAGAACGAGGAAAAGGGGTTTATTTACAGAAATTAACTCAGTCTAACATGACTGCTTGAGAAAAAGAGTATCAGTCCAACATGACTGCATGAGAGAAGTGACTCAGTCTAACATGACTGCTCAAGAGAAGTGTCCTCAGCATTCGCACAACCACAGTTTTTATACACTCGATCCGCCGGTCCTACGACGCGGCGACTGTTCGTTTACTCATCACCAACGCGCCGCTGCTCTGCAGAACAGTTTACGTACACAAAGGCAACCGCGCTCTGATGCCCGACGACGACGTTGTCGGGTGCCGTTCCGGGAACTATCGTTGCCGCTCGAGGGTCGCTCGTTGTTCCTTGCCACTCCGAACCGTGAGAAGCACAAAAATACGTCGTTCCCGCGGCAGCTTGTCCATGCGTGTCAAATCAGCTCCGCGTTGGGGAACTCCGGAATCATTGTTCACGCACCGAACTAGTTCCGTCACAATGTCGAAGGGGCTGGAGGAAGGCGGCGGATTCCAACGCAAAGGCCGCTTCTTTGAACGCCTCCCAGCTGCAGCGACGGAGAGGGAGAGGTGCGCGTCTTGCACCCCTTGTCGTAATCGGGTGGCAAGGTGGCAATCTTGCTTAGCGGCTCGCCATTCTTAACAGTGTGTGTGTGGGAGGGGGGGTGGCACTATTTGTGTAACTTGCGGGAAAAAAGGTTGCTCTGTATATGTGGCTTAATTGCAGGCTTTATAGAAAATTGCGCACCTTAAATTTTAATATAGCTCTCTTTAGCTCTCTCTCTCTCAATGGCTCATAGTAGCTCCTTATGAATAGCGTTTCTAGATACTAAGGGAACTTGCGACTACGTAGACAGGACCATTGCTAAAGGGTATTCGCAAGCATGAGCGCATAGATGCCGATAAGGCCAATTATAATGAAACCCGAGTACAAATCCTTTGGGAAAGCCTAAAATGCACAAAACCACTGGAAATTCACGAAGGAGTTGAACAAGGATGGCCTATATTTTCATTGCTGTGCACGATCTAGGTTAAGGGAACATGAAGACGAATGGAAAATAGTGAATTGGTTTTCGATTTACCCGACATTTGTAACGGGCAAATAATGCCACAAAGCGCCCCTGGGGTGACATGGTACGGTATGCAGACGGCATTATGCTAAGAGCGAACAATGCAGGATATTTACAGAGGCTTGTGAATGTGTGTGTAAATAAAGAGATAAGTGTTGTCTTATGATTTTAGCATAGAGAAATAGTGAATTATGCTCTTTATGAAGATGCCAGTAATGGGCTGGTATCGACTCAACAGCTAGTCTTATCCACTGTCAATCAATATAAACACCTTTGTGTATGCATGAACGAAGGAAAACGCTGCTCAAACACCCACCAAGACAGCTGAGGATGAAGGGAAAGCGAAACGTGGCTACAAGAAAACATAGAGATTTTGGGGCCTACATTAAAAAAAGGTGTTCCGAGGAAATTGGAAAAGACAGTAGTGATGCAGCGAAAGCATTCGCGAAAGCCATTCTGCGCTTAAAATCATCAAATCTGAGGGGGGGGGGGGGTGTTAAAGCTTCCCAAGCAAAGAACCGTGGGCCGATTGGCATTAATTTTTCCATGGAAACCACAAACAAAACAGCGCAGAGGGAAATTGGTGGGGCCTTTTTCTGAAGTCACAGAAGCGAACTAAAATTAGTTTTGAAGAAGACTGAGGGGCATGAGTGAGAAGAAATGGGCTGCTGAAGTGCACAGACATTTGTACTTCAAAAGCCTGGGCATGGAATAGAAGAAGAAGTGCAGTACAGGTTAATCGAAAGTGCAAATAGACAAACCGAATATATTAATAAATGAAGTGCGAGAGACAGCGACGTTAAATTGGTTTCAAAGGACGGAAACAAACAAACAAACAAAAAAAACCCACAGAGGCTTTTCAAGAAACGGCAAGCAAGAAGTTAAGAAACATGCTTGTACGCCAACATACAAGGCAGTGACCTGCTTTTTGCGACTCGAGATGGCTGCCGGAGGGCAAATGTTGGCCGGAGGACGAGGGATGTGTCTGCTGCAGCAAAAGTCCACAGAGAATTCAGCACAGTTTATGAAAGGAAAAACTGACGTTCACCCTTATGTACCACGAAGCTACAAAGAAAACTCACGCGGGTTTCTCACTAACAAGGCTTTGTAGTTGACGAAAAATTCGTTCTGGTCATGTGTAGCTTCGCGCTACGTACGGGTGGATGTCAATTTTTCCTTTCATCAACCTTCCTCCACCTTGCGAAATTCCGCAGTACTGATCTGCCATCAGCACGTCTTAATACAATGGCAAGATATTTATTTTCCTAGCCAGAACCGTACGGAAAGTCCGCCTTACAAAAGCGCTGGTATTTTAAGCTGATAGGCGCGTTAATTGGTCAGCGAACGAGATAAGCACGGGACGTTTAGATTGCTGGTGGAAAAAAAGAAAAAAGCAGGGAAAAGTTGGGGCCGGGTTTTTATAGGCATATATGTAACATAGCAGGAAAAACTAGAGATAGGAAATATGCTAGGCTGCAATCAATATAGTAAAACCTGATTAGCTCTCGCAGGCCAAGTGACTATTTGCCGTCACCCCGTTTCAAGGGCAATCCCACTATATATGATCATTATCATTGTCTACAGCGCACCTTCTAATTTGGACGGTAGCAGCGTTTTAAGATGCAAAACTTACCTTTGTTGCACTGTTAAGATTAGCGTGCTTCGAGTACGAACAATGGAGACGGAAATACAGAACAGGGGCTGTAGGTCCCAAAGGAAAATGCGCGTTCATTTGTGTTCCTACGCCGAAAGGCTCCAAGCTCTGCGGAATTACTTTCTCCGCTGCTGCAGCTCATAAATTTAGGCAAAACGTGCTGCTCACGTGCGAGCTCTGCGTTACTGCTGCACCAAAATAGCGCTCCATTTCAAGTGGATTTAGCCGCTTAGAGAGCCTTAGCTGCTCAGTCGGTGGGCGGAACGCCTACGCCGTGAGGTCTAAGGCCTAAAAACTGTTCTTTCCAGAGGCTGTGTAACTCTCTTGCACCTCAACACATTTCGTATTAGCCGCTTTCGCAGAAGTTTCTTGCAAGATCAGGGTCCCATTTGTTTAAACGGGAACCAACACTCCTTGCGATCTGCTTGAATAATAGGCCAGAATTCGTAGGCCGTTATTCACTCTGAAAGTTTGGCCCGAGCAGCCCTTGAAAAAGAGGGACACAGCAAGAACACGCAAAATGCCCTGCGCCCGTCGTGTTTTACGTGTCCGTTCTGTATCTGTGGTTCTTGCACACTTCTTGGCCTATGTGTTCCAAATAAAGCAACTAGCCCAAAGCAAAGTCTTATTCATTTCATTTTGGCACTTGGTTTTATTTCGGGACTTGGACTTTGGAAGAGGCCGAATACTTACATCTTTAATTGGCGGCAGATCTCTTCAAATTCCTTTCCAGGTTTTTATTGACAGAATTCTCCTGCATTTAATAACGGCAATGACGAATGATTGTGTATATTTAACATGTCCCTCGTTATTTTGCAGTTCATGAAAATATAGGTGCTCGACTTCAAATGCACAGTAGAATGTTCGTATTGGACCATATTGTTTCATTGGGATCTGTATATTGCGTTATTTCTCTGGTACCTGCGGCACGTTTGAATGCACTGTTTATTGTTTTCTTCCATGTGATTCCACGCAAAGCTTTTCGACACCTCCCAATAGGTTTTCCAAAATCAATCATGTCCGCCATATTCAGGGCTGCCATAAAAACGTTGCAATGCTCGGTATGCTTGACCCTGAAACGCGAAGCCGTCCGTATATTTCCGGTGCCCTATAAAAGTCTCGGGTAGTCCACACTGAAGTGGGCTTTCTGTTCATGTATGTAGCCTTGATATGGCATCTGAGTCAAGAAGCTTCCCTCCTGGCCGTTGGGAGCCGCCAAACAAGTATTGATGAATCCTGTCCATCGTGCAAACCTGCATTTTGGTTGGGTCAAGTTCACAGAGTGGCTCAGTGCTTGATTTTCAGTCAATGAGTTACAGGTGATGGACTTCTAATAAAAGCCGAAATAACGCAATGTCATGACCACTACGATTGCCTCCTGCTCTGTGGTTGGGTAATTTTCCTTTGTATTGGCAAACGTGTAAAAGTAATATCCGATTACCTTCAGCTTGAGGTTAACCTTAGCTCTGGAGTCGATCTGGTAAAGTGCAGTACTGGTTCCGTAGCCACAGGATTCTGCGCAAAGTTCAAATGACAACGTGAAATCAGGAAGACCTTAGTACCCAGTTGGACGAGATAATTCGTACCAGGTCGTTGTATACCTGGTCATATTCTTCTGGCCACATAACAGGCACTCCTTTCATCATATGTACAGTCAAACAATTTCTCTCGTGGCATAGTCTAGTATAGATGCTTGGAAATATCCGGCAAGACTGAGAAAAACAACAATACAAACATTCATGCGAAGACAACATTTCTTTTATAACATTCACTTTTACAATGATTTATTTTCAAGTTCACCTAGCTGAGAACCACAAGAACCTAAATGGAGTGGGTTTGTTGTTATTTATTTGCGATTATATCATAATGTCACCTACATAAACATTACAAAAACGGCCTAAACTACTTTTGCAAAACTCCGTTCATGATTTTCTGAAATCGAGCTCTAGAATCCTTCCAGCCAAAAGGGTGCCTGTTGTAATAATAAATTTCAAAGGGTGCCACAAAGTGGTGAAATGCTTCTTTTCTTCCACGAACGGCATTTGGCAATATTTCTTGCATAAATGAAATCTCGAGAGCCAAGCGCACGGTCCTGTCTCGCTGATAATGTCGTTTAGACGGGGCATCGGAGAGCATGGAAATGCTCTCCGATGGGGACGGACGGACGACGGACGGACGGACGGACAGATGGATGGATGGATGGATGGATGGATGGATGGATGGATGGATGGATGGACGGACGGACGGACGGACGGACGGACGGACGGACGGACGGACGGACGGACGGACGGACGGACGGACGGACGGACGGACGGACGGACGGACGGACGGATGATATGAGCGTGCCCTTTGAAACGCGGTGGTGGGTTGCGCCACCAAGCTGTTGTTATTATTTTGTCTTATGTCCTACCTATCTTTTTGAGAAAAAAAAGCACACGAAGAATTCCCAGCATCAAACTTTCTGGACCACTACTGGGAACATTGTTTTTGTAGATCTCCGTTGTTTGTGGTCTCCCTACTTTCCAGCCACCAAACTTCCAGTCGCCTCTTACTAATCTCTATTGAGGACATGTTTACTTTCCCCCTGCTATCTCTGAACTCAATGACTTCAAGGAGGCAAGAGTAGCCTAAACCGGCCGCTGTGTAGATATATTCACAATCTAATAAAAGATGCTCCATCGTTTCCCTAGCTTTACCGCAGCAAGCACATGCTTCTTCTTCCTTGGTGTACCTCGCTTTATGACTACGTGTTCTAGGCATTCCTGATCTCGCTTCGAAAAGTAAGGAGCTTCCCTATCAGTTATCATAAATTGTTTCTTTACTGATTTCGTTTTCTCCTCTCAGATAGTTACTCATAGCAGGTTTTTTTTCCCCATTGCCTCCACCCATCATATTGTATCGGCCTCTTAGACTTTGCGTTTGACGTCTTTTGTTGGCATGTGGCTTACCATACCGGTCGCATACTTGCTGGTAAGCTTCCTAGTTCTTCTCCTGCACTGTGAGTCAATATTTTTCTTGTAGAAATACCTCAACACTCTCGTAACCCATTTACTTTCTTTGATATTCCTCACTCGTTCCTCAAAATCAGTTTTACTCTGAGCTTCCCCCACTTGAAAACTTGCCCAGCCCATATAAACCTGCACAGCTTCATTTGTAGTCTACCCATGAGCGCCCAATGCGAGGCGTCCCACTGACCTTTGGTTGCCACCGAGTTCTAATTGCACTCCTTAAATCAAGCAAACAACCGCATTTCCAAATGTAAGCTTTGGTACCATTACACTTTTCCACATAGCCCGGAGCTCCTCGTACCTATTGTATGTCCATCGCGCTCTTTGTTTCATTATGGTCACATTTCTCTTCGCCTTTATTATTATTGTTTTTTCCTTCCTATACTGCCATTGCTGTACTATCTTCGTTTATCCATATAGCAAGGAATTTGTATTCTTTTACCGGAGGTATTTCCTAGCCCTGTATTGACACTCTATCTTCACTGTTTTCATTGAATACATAAAACCTGATTTTTTTTTGCGCTAAACTTTAATTCTAAATTGTCACATTCCTGCCTACAGATATTAGCCAGACATAGCACATCACTTTGTTGGTAATAAGCAACACAATGTCGTCCGCGTAAAACAAACCAGGAAGCTGATGTGGTACTATTGTACCCCCCTGTTTGTATGAGAGGTTAAACCCGATATTGAATTCTTCTAGCGCCCATTCCAACCTTATCATATGCATCATAAACAGCAATGGGGATTAAGCGGACCCATGTCGCAGTACCTTGGTGATATCAACGTTCTCCTTGTTCCTCATCCTTTTCCATTCAACGCAAACGGTATTTTCTCGGTAAGTCTCCCTCAGAAGCTGTATACAGTCGTTGCTTACACGTTCTCCTTCCCGAATATCCCTCAACATGTTGTGGTTTCCGTCGTAATACGCTCCGGTAATGTCTAAAAAATGCACATGCAATGGTCCTTTCTTCTCTGTATAACTCAGTACACTGAATGAGAACAAACAAGTTATCATCCGATTCTGAAGCCAGATTCTGAAGCCCTAAAATATCACGTTCTCGTGACGCCTGCGGCAAAACAGACGTTCCACGTCCGCCGCCAAGTTCTGTGAGTGGTGGCGCTGGCTAACACTCCCAGGGTTCTACTAGGACACATAAATACCCGAGAAAGTGGATGGGAAAACGTCGCCGCGGTAGCTCAATTGGTAGAGCATCTCACACGAAATGCGAAGGTTGTGGGTTCGGTTCCCACCTGCGGCAAGTTGTTTTTTCATCCACTTTAATTTCCGTTAATTTATCGTTTCTTTATTTCATTTATTAAGCACAAGTAATTTCCCCTATGTTGTCCTTGGTGCCAGTGTTTGTTGGCTTCTTATGATATGACTACTAAAAATTCGGCACCCTCGGTTAAACCCCCTTTATTCTCGTTAATTACATAGCGAGGCCGGGTCTCGAATCCGGCAACATTGTTGCCTTCAGGTAGCATATTTGGGTTTATTGACCAGTTGCCTTCACCCTAAAAGATCCCGTTCTCGTGAGACCTGCGGCAAAAAAGACGTTCCACGGCTGCCGCCAAGGTCTGTGAGTGGTGGCGCTGGCTAACACTCCCAGGGTTCTACTAGGACACATAAATACCCAAGAAAGTGGATGGGAAAACGTCGCCGCGGTAGCTCAATTGGTAGAGCATCGCACGCGAAATGCCAAGGCTGTGGGTTCGGTTCCCACCTGCAGCAAGTTGTTTTTTCATCCACTTTAATTTCCGTTGATTTATCGTTTCTTTATTTCATTTATTAAGCACAGGTAATTTCCCCTATGTTGTCCTTGAGGTCAGTGTTTGTTGGCTTCTTATGATATGACTTATATATATATATATACACAAGATAGGCGAATGCCAGACAGTTGGCGACGAAGCATAATTAATTTAATTTATAAAGACAAGGGGGACAAAGACAGAATGGGCTCATACAGATCGTTGACCATTATAATGGTCAACGGTCTATAAGAGTCAATCGTCAATATGAGGTAACGTCGAACTCGTTCACAACACAACAACGTGGCTCAAACGTTCTTTCGTAATAGAAATCGCTGTCATATCGTTGTCAGCACAACGCCGCATGTGTGTATCTGCTTGCTCCAATGTGTTGTAAAGTAATGAACGCCTCTCATGAAAGTTCTGGTAATCTAGCGAAAGTATATGTTTAGAATGCTGGAGTATCTAGCGGAAGTATGTTAACGTCCGAGTGACACTCAGCAGCCGACTTAGCATTTCAATTTAGTTTCATCAAGTTCATGCACATAAGGCCCGGTCTCCCGAACAAAACAACCACGAGTGTGTGCAAAAGCAACGTACAGCAGGTACCTCCACGAAACTCCCTTTTGTCGTCTAAACAAGGTCAGCGAAAATACCGAGCATGTAGCTGACTTTCTACGACGAACCAGCTGGTTCCAGAACTCGGGCCGTTGCTTTTCCGATATCTGTGCTGGCAGAAGACTTCGTGCTTGCAGCATTTCTTGAAAAACTGTTGCACCCCACAGTGCAGTAGGTTTTGCGGTTTGGACGCGGACCCACTGCTGTTAATGTGGAGAACCTTGATTCGCACTTGAAATGCAAATGATCCAGAAAGAAAAAGTCGCAGTTTCCCTTGAAGTGCGAAGCATCGATTGCGATAGCAAATTAGTAGACAGCCATACGATGTAAGGATAATAGTTTTATCGGCCGTATAAACTCGGAAACACTCGCTTACTAACTGAATTAACAAGCATGGTGTCAGCGCGCATAGACAAACATTAGCATTTCACACTCGATGACCGCGGACGCTCGCTGTCAAAACGCTGACGTGAGCAAGCGCTGCAGCAGCAGCGAGCGAAGTGACCTTCGTGCTGTCTGTCGTGTCAGCGCAAGTAGCGGCGAGAGAACAAACAGCATGCACAAATGCATGAGCCGTCTGCAGACTGCTTTTCTTGCGCGCCGCCGCGCAAAGAACGCAGTTGCTGGAGGAGTAGAAACCGCCCCCCTTCCCTCCCGAGCGGCCTCGCCACTTTCCTCCGCTTGGCGCGCGATATTCGATCGACAGTTCCCCTTGCATCGGCTCGCTAAGTAACATAGTTGTTGTGGGAACCCAACGCCACCCCCCTCCGCCACTCCCATCCTCAAAGGGCCTCTCGCGCGACGGAAGACCGCGCGTTTGCTTTGCGCCTCTCGCACGCGCCTGATTGAGCCGCGATCGTCGGCTCCCCTCGCGTCCTTTCACTCGCGCATACAGCATACGGCGCGCGGGGATGGTGTTACCACCTTTAGACTTTACACGGAACATCACGGCAACGGCAAGAATGCACCTGTAATGTTCATTTAATTGCTATCGTAATAAAAAGAAAGCGAAGAGCGCACCGGACTCTGCACAATGAGAAAAGTGATCTTTAGGGTATACGTGCCAACTGGGCCCGCTCTGCCGTTGCTACCCTGTCGACGCTGAATCAACACTAACAATGGAAGCTGAACTACTGTAAACCTGTGTATCACATTCCCCTTTTACTTCTACTGTGCATGTTGTTGTTTTTTTTTTTCGTACGCTTTACCACAACGCCTGACGCGGAGGGTTCCTGCAAGGGGTGGCGGAACGACCTGGCGCGTAGCGTGGGGCAAATGCCGCTTGAGCTGCCGCAGAAGAATGAATAATTACGCGTTCTCTTTTTTAATGTGTTAATCGCACGTTGACTTAATGTAAAATATCCATTTGGAGGTTACACTGAAGTTCATGTTCATGACTGGGTGGAGACGACGCACAGCGGGCCTAGGTGAAACGCATTGTAAAAAACGCCTCCCATATAATGACGCTGACGCTGCTGTTGCCGCCACCCTCAAGATATGCTCACGCCTCCACTAGAGGCGCCCGGCTCGAGTTCAGGCGAGTACAGTAGCAGAGCAGCACCTTCCAGGTCTGTTTTATGCTGACGACATTGTGTTGCTAGCTAACAAGCAAAGTGATATGCAACGTCTGTCTAATATTTGTGGACAGGAAGGCGAAAATTTAGGTCTGAAATTTAGCGTTAGACAATCAGGTGTTATGGTGTTCAATGAAATCAGTGAACAGATAGTGTCAATACAGGGCCAGAAAATACCTCGCGTAAAAGAACATAAATACCTTGGTATATGGATAAACGAAAGCAATACATATATGGAAGCAGAGGAAAAAATAACAGTAAAGGGGGAGAGAAATGCGGCCATAATGAAACACAGAGCGCTATGGGGATAAAATGGGTACGAGGTGCTCCGGGGTACGTGGAAAGGTGTAATGGTTCCATGACTTACACTTGGAAATACGGTTGTTTGCTTGAAATCTGGGGTACAATCAGGAATCGATGGCAACCAAAGTTCAGTGGAACGCCTCGCATCGGGTGCTCACGGGAAGACTACAAATGAAGCTGTGCAGGTTGATATGGGCTGGACAAGTTTTTAAATGAGGGAAGCTCGCAGTAAAATTCATTATGAAGAACGTTTGAGGAATATGCAAAAAAGTAAATGGACTCAGAGAGTGTTGATGCATTTGTACAGGGAAAACATTTATTCACAGTGGAGGAAAAGAACTAGGAAGCTTGTCAGCAAGTATGCGGCCTGTATGGTGAGCACCAAAGCAACAAAGAACATCAGACTGAGATCTCATGGGTGGCGGCAACGGAAAAAAAAAACGCCATTAGTACCTACTTAAGAGGAAAAAACGAAACCAGGAAAGAAACAATGTATGACAACTCAAAGGGAAACTCATTACTTTTCGAAGCGAGATCAGGATGCCTTAGAACACGCACCTATCAAGCGAGATATAAGAAGCAAGAAGGAGCATGTGCTTGCTGCAGTAAATCTAAGGAAACGATGCAGCGTGTTTTATTAGAATGTGTGTATATATCCCCAGCGGTTCACTTAGGCACCAATGGCCTCCTTGAAGCCCTTGGGTTCAGCGAGAGCAGGGGCAAAGTAAACGTGTCCGCAATAGAGATTAGTAAGAGGCGGTTGTAAGATTGGTGGAAGTAGGGAAACAACAAACAACGGAGGTGTACAAAAACAAAGTTCTCAGTAGGGGTTCATAAACTTTGGTTATGGGAATTCATCGTGGGGTTTTCTTCCTTTTCTTTTTTCTTTTCCTTTTTCTTTCTTTTGAACTTACGTAGGACATTAGGCAATAAAGTAAGAGCTTGTTGGCGCATCCCACCACCCCGTTCCAAAGGGGACGCTCATAGCACCCATCCATCCATCCATCCTGGTCAAAATCATTGCTATGCAGAGCACTGTTGTTTACTGACTGCTGTGACCACTGCAAACGAAGTCGCGGTAGTTAGCAAACTTTTAAAATGCATTTCAATGCATGTATCACTTTTTCGTGCGCCTCTTTAGATATTTATTGGATCTGCATCTGCTCGTATTTTGTCATGCCATGGACAATTAAACATACTATCAAAGATTATAGAAGAGCAGAATCAGCATTTTGAAGAAGTTTCCCCTTCTCATAAATGTAATCTAAAAAAAACTTCAGGATAGTTATTCGAAGAATATTGCCTTGTCCCATTGGTTTACAGCATCACTCTCAATTTAACCATCGTAATACTTACGCGCTCCGTGTATTGCTAGCGCTGTCTCTAATGCGCAGGTCGTACTATTTTCGCTCATTTCTAGTCAGACATATTAGCAAAATCAGCACTTTATCTTCATCGCCATTCTATTATTTGTGTTGGCACTCGTACCTACATAACTGCATATTTGCAAGGCTAGTTGCAATCTGACGCTCCGTCAAAAGTTTCTGGTTGCACTAATACATTACGCCCCTAGGTTTCGCGGTGGTCGCATGACACAGGATGCCCACGAGCGGTTGTTGCCGCTGTAACTGCGACTGCTTGAAGGCGCAACGCTAGTCACCAAAGATGACGCTGGATATTCCTTTGAAAGTTTATTTAATGGAGCTTGTTGAATGGCAGGTGGAAGAAACAGTCTACCAAAATCTTCCAACCTGACATCTATTCTCACAATGCCTGGATATGAGTTCTGTCGTGGTAAGCTTCGTCATTGCCGTAACAAAATGAAACATTTTTGCTGTTTTGGGATAGCCATATAGACTCACCAGGTAGTCTGCTTGAAGGTGGTAACTAACTGTCCAGGTGAGCATTCAGCCGTTCATTTCCACAGCCATTAGCTCGATCCACACGGACATCCTGTCGTCGGCGCGGAATGTAATTAATGTTCTCACAATTCAAAATGCACTCAGTCTGATTACGTGATGATCATTGTCTGCCAGCCCTTACTTTATCTTTCTCTTCCTTCTGCATTCTCCTTTTGTCCCGTCACAGTGAAACCAAAACGATAACTGTAGCTTTGATCATCACTTCAAAAAGTTTGCCGAAAATGGAGGTTCAAATTTCGAGCAGTTTTTCGAGAGAAATTAATTATTAAGCATGAAAGTTCTTAAGAAAATATCCTTTCTTTTGGTGCTATGATCGAAAAGATGGTGGCAGGAAAAAACGGAAAAACGAAAGGTGCGCATTTAGCCCAAGAAAACAGTAAAATTCATTCGTCCCCTTTCATCTCTGTTTTGAAGGGAACGTGTTTCTTTTGATTCAGTAAGCGTGCCAGAGAATCGGGGGAAAATTGACAAAGGAACTTTTCCGATGGTCTAGTGATTGCTCAGATAATGTTCCTTATGCACTAAAGAATATGGTTATTAGAAAAATGAATTTATAACGCCCTTTGTCATCTATGAATATAATCGACTCCCGTTTGGATGAGAGAACTCACCCGATTGGTTCGAGAAGATGAAGAACGATGTCTTGCGACCGTTCCTTGGGAAGCCTTGGAACGTGTTCATCGACATGCAATAATTTACTCTCACAATGAGGAGCAGCTCTCTGAGAATCTCGGCAGTGTACTTCAAGCACTCAGTGATGCAGAACTCAAGATTAATGAGAAGAAAAGTTTTTCCAGAGAAAAGCTATGTTCCTAGGTAGACTGTGTGATGGCCAAACCAAGACAACGAAGCAGGAATGAGTCGAACGAATCTCAAGAAATTCACCGAGGATTAAGATACTCCCTAATTGCGAAATTTGAGCGCAGCTCTATAGACATTTTCATCAGGCGAGGAGGAAAGAGGGTGTTGGCGGGGAGCATTTCCTCCTCTCTGGCTTGTGCAATCCGGCGCGGCGCTGCTTGAAAGTATTGCTGTCGCGTGCTGCGGAACGATTTCGAGAAGTTTTAGATCGTAAATTGTGAAATTTGCGCAATGTCCGTTCATACAAGGTCGTCAGGCAAGCCTTTCAATGCACCGGTGACTACAGTACGCAGAAATATCTCTTGGAGGCGCAAACATGCGACGCGCATTATATCAGCCACGGTCTGTCTATGTGTTGTGAACTATTTTGCGTATATCGGTTTTACTTCAACGTATAATACCGGCGTCTCTGTATTACCAGCATGAAATGATAAATCTGCTCAATATCTGATCGCTTGGCGTAAGGACTAAACCATAAGAGCGCATGCACGTGTACGGCCAACCTAAGGCAACCACGAAACATCTAAGCGGCAGGCACTATCAAATATTTGCGATACACCGGCATCGTTCTCACGCATCTCAAATCTAGTGGGCTTGAAATCACTATATGTGTACGCTAGCCTCCTGCATCAGGCCGAAGGCCGACACAGAGATCACTGCGGTTAGTGAACCAGCAAGAAACATATACAATCTATGTGCTTGGGCATTGCCTTTTTGCCCTGTAAAGTCATAATATTCGAGATGGATCGGATAAAAAGAATCCGATGGCTATTTTTAAGGACAAAAGTTCCGCAATACGTGTGAGTGCGTCATAGAGAACGGACCGAACACAACCGAAAAAAAATTTCGTTATCATCCTCTTTCTTGAAAAAGAAAGAGAAAACGAGCTAACGACGCAGTGCGACCTCGCATAGTCACTCGCACAGCGGTTATAGATCAATAAAAGTTGATGCCGCATGCTTGGACAATGCGCTATATAGAACAAAGATATCTGTAATCCAGCGCCTACCGCTGCTTAGGATGCTCGCGCAGTTCGTAAATGGTCGCTTTGCCGGACAAGTATAGTTCACACTGTAAGGTATGCTGTTATTGCTAACCAAAACTATTTTATTCATGGGTGGAAGCCTCACTCACCGAACCACGTAATCACGCAATGTTATCTGCAGCTACCAGTTTGAACCCTTGTCACAGTATAACAGCACAGTTCCTATCGTAGCAGAACGGTACCCACGCTGTTACGATCGTCACGTATGTTTCATTGTTCCTAAACCGCAGCTTATAACTAGAGGATAATACTGCAATAAGGTCACATTAGTGAATGGAACTTTCACAAATACACAATTGATCTCTGAGGCTGACTGTGAGCTCAAACATGCGCGCACACGTCGCGCTGTGCGCTCCGTCCGCCTCAACGCCAGCAGAAAGTCCGGCCAGGCCGACTTAAACCACTTCAGTACGTCTCATAGTATCATTTGCCATGTTGAAGATGCCACGTCACACTAAACAGACCGCGCGAGCGCGAGAACAAACGCCAGAGACTACCGCCGAGTGTATACCTGCCATGCAAAACGGAGCGCTCGCCCAAGTGAGCATGCCAACTGCCAATATATGGCGCCACTGCGTAGCAATATGGTGGCGGCCGTGAAAAAACAGTCTATACGTGTTTTCATTCCGCGATATATTGGCTGGCACGGGCAATCTGTCTCGTGCGGCACCTTGCAAACGGAGCGAAGTGTGGCGCGACTGCCTCGCTAATCGGGAGATCGCGAGAGCCAGTGCGTGAGTGACGCGTGGACGCGATTCACAGCAGCCGCTGCCGACAGACGCGCGCTACTCTGGCGGCATCTCGTAGCCAAAGTCACCGCACTACACTCTTCTTCTGACCTTCACGCCATGCTCTCCTCCTTCGCTTTCCGCCTCATGGTTCCTCTTCACCCTGCTCCTCCGCTTTCCTCCTCGCGTCTTTCATTCCCCGCTGCGCTCCGCGTTAATTTTCATCTTTCGCTGCACACGTTCGCTCGGTGACGCCGACGGCGACGATCGCCGCAGGAACGAGGCGGAACCGCATGGCGCGATTTCAGGCGCGATTGACCCGCGGGTTGTTGGACGCGTGCCCAGCATGATCCGTCACGAAATCGCGCCGCCGCGTGCTGCTGCTCGGAGCAAAATAAAAACGCGTCGCGCGGCGCGTCCGCCAATCAGAGTTCAGGTAAGTCACGTGGCACTTGCTCACGTGGCATTTTGGTTTGTTTGGTTTTGCCACCAGATGGCGCTGCTGTCTGCGCATCTCGACTGAACCTCTTTGGCGCATTTTTTTTTTTCTCGGCAGAACTGGCGCGTGCGTCAAAGAAAACACGTGCTACCGTGATTTCGTTCGCGCATCGTGTTCACGCAAAATGGACAAAGCAACCTTCAACGAGGCCCTAATAACCGAAGTGCAGAAGCGTCGTGTACTGTGAAGTTGTAAACAAGCAGCGGCCTCTCAGCATGCGGAAGGTACATAGTCGCAGTTTCGCACAAAATCTTGCTGTTTGAAATGAAGCTTCATAAATACCATTCGGAAAAAAACCTCGCTGTATAATTACATTAAGATTATTTTTATTGTAGTGTTCTGTAAGTTTGAGAGCATATTATATATACGGTAGCAGAGACAATTCATGTCGTTGGGAGTTATGTTGCCTGGCAACCCGGAAAACGGGACGCGAAAGCGCCGCTCCCTTTTTTCGTGCGGGTGCTCGCGCGTCGGCGGCAACGCGGGCGTTCGCCGCGCATCACGTTTTTCGCTCGCGGAAACATGCCATGCGGTTCCAGCTTAAGAGCTGCGGTCTAAAATGCAGGAGTCATATGACCTACACTATTTTCGGGTATTTCTCGACTTTGCGAGGCATGTTCGGTCATTCATTAGAGATTATGTGACGAAGACAAAGTGCCTCACAGAAATAATCAACAAGAATGTGCCATTTTGGTGGACAGCAGAGTGAGATTCCGTTTATCATAGCCTTGTGAGCACCATTTTGTCTGATGCGATTCTGAGGCTTCCAGACTTCAAGTTGCCCTTCGAGCTGAACGCCAACGCCTGGTATCACGGCACGGATGCAGTGCTTTGCCAGAGGCACACCAGAGGCCACACGGAAGTGGCAACAAAACGTCTTGGAGTATTATTCGTATACATTTTCAAAACGCAACTCAATTACACGACTACGGAGAAAGAAGGTTTGGCAGCCCTAATGGCAGTACGCTATTTTAGACCTCACCTGGACGGCAGGAGCTTCACGCTCTTGACCAATCACCAAGGCTTAACTTATATAATTGAACTCGCAGAGCCAAGAGGAAAAATCGCAAGGTGGGTGAGTGAATTCCAGCAGCTGTGTTCGGGGTCCATCGCAGACCTTGGGAACACCTCAAGGATGCAGACGCACTTTCGAGACTCGTCGTAGCCCCAGATCAAGAGAATATTATTGTTACTGTAGAAAAAGAGGACAAGGTTGTCGACGGTGAAGACGACGAAGTGGCAACTCGAAGTGGCAACGCAACTCTTCAGTGGGAAGTAATTGAAGAATTGGAGTTCCACGATGAAAAGTTCGTAGTCCTGGAAACAATTGTGCCTCGAATCATCGAACTTTATCATGACCCCCCCGGAGTGTTGCGGGCACGACTGGTTCTGGCGAACTTATCGCAAGATTCTTCAGCGTTTCCAGTGGAAACACATGAAGGATGATCTCCAGCGATATATCCACTGTTGCCATCAATGTCAACTCCATAAAGCCAAGTACCTTCAGAGAACAGACGAGATGGTCCTGCCTCAACATTGTGGTACACCGTTCAAAGTCGTTTAGGTGGATATTGCAGAGCTCAAGAAAAAGGCTACAGGAGTAAGAAAAACACAGTATTTCCTAGTGGCAATAGATCAGTGCACTAGAATAGTGACTGCATGACCGTGAAGGGAAGACGCAAATAGTGTGACTGCCCTTTTGAGCCGAGATATGTTTAAGAATACTAAAGTTGTAATATCAGACAATGGACCAGCATTTGTAAGCAAGCATCTGCAAGAGTGGGCGAAGGAACAAGGAGTTATTATGCGACGCTGTGCGCCCTAGCATCCTGCAGCAAAGGATACGGTAGAAAGAATCACGAGACTTGAAACAGTTTATTTCCATTTAACGAAATTTTAAAGGTGGATGGAACTGCTGTTTGGAGACTGCTGTAGTTCATCACAATCGGTCACAGACTGCGACTATCGGCTGTAGCCCGTATTTCGCAGCAGTTGGAAAGGCACCGGTGATCCCCGCTGATCAACAGCTCGATATTGCTGACCGCCTGCAATTGTGGGAGAAGCGGAAAACTGCGAAAGCTTACCAGCGATACCGCGAAGATATTAAAAGACATTTTGACCACCACCACAACATGCGGATACCCCGTACACAACTGAACGATTCAGTACTCGTCCGAAAAGGTCTTCCCGGTAGGAAGAAGGTGTACATGGGACCATATCGCGTGATACAAACGGCAGTGCAAAAAGGTATTCTTAAGAGAGTTGGTTACGTCAACGATGACGGCGTGCTTGAGCTTGCAACCAATGGGAACGTCTTTATATGTTATCCCAGGAGGAATGAGTCCCCAAAAACTGGGAGTGTACGTGCACGTTGTGAAGAAATTACAGACGGTCATAACGAAAACGACGAAGTGAGAGTGGGTTCGGAATAAAGGTGGCTGACACCATAGCCTAGCCCATAGCCCATAGCCTAGCATAGTATGATTACAACACGCACACAGTAGTGCGCTAAGACATGAAGATTGGTTACTATATTCAGATTTTTGAATTTTGCGAGAAGAATTTGGGAGCTACAAGCCTTCAGCTAATGACCATAAGCCGAGTATTTATTATTATTATTATTATTATTATTATTATTATTATTATTATTATTATTATTATTTATGGCTGTATCATACTTGGCCACCACGGAAGCAGAAGAGCTGATAGCAAGCGCATCCTTCTTTCCCCTAACCACTTCGGTGCATGCGCCACCCTCTCGCACGACGCTATAAAAAAAGAACCCAGTAAAGAGACAAGCAAGTTAATGCCGAACCACCGAATGTGTAGTCTTCCTCAGGCGCACACGATACAAGGTGTCAAAAGTGTCCGCAGCAGCTGGCAGGAAGCAAGACATGTACGCCTTAAGATTACCCTCTCCACTGCAGTTGACCGGCTACGTCAGAAGGAACTGGGAATTCTTCAAGCAAAAAAGATGGGACCTATTCCTGACGGCTCCCTGACAGAAGCGGTCAAGGCGGCTATTCTCCTGAGCGCCGCAGGTGACGAAGAGCTTGAGGTCTATAACAACTTCACATTCGCCGAAGGTGAGCTCAAGGATGACTACGAGGCACTAGTGCGGAAGTTTTACGCATACTGTATTCAGTAAGGGAACGAGGTTTACAAATGCCATGTGTTCCGTAGGCGAGTCCAAGATGAGGGAGAGCAATTCGAGCGGTTTGCACGTGACCTGAGGACACAAGCCAAACTTTGCAATTTCGGCACCCTTGAAGAGTCGATGATCAAGGACCAGATTGTATTCGGGACTACTGACAAGACTACCCGCCGTGGTTGCTCAGTGGCTATGGTGTTGGGCTGCTGAGCACGAGGTCGCGGGATCGAATCCCGGCCACGGCGGCCGCATTTCGATGGGGGCGAAATGCGAAAACACCCGTGTGCTTAGATTTAGGTGCACGTTAAAGAACCCCAGGTGGTCAAAGTTTCCGGAGTCCTCCACTACGGCGTGCCTCATAATCAGAAAGTGGTTTTGGCACGTAAAACCCCAAATATTATATTATTATATTATTACTGACAAGACTGTCAGAGAGAAAAATGTTGTGGGACAAAACCTTGACTCTACAAAAACATGTGCAAAGCAGCTGAAGCGACGGCATGACAAAATGCGGCATGGGCCAACGAACGCATGCAAGTAGACTTCTCTCGCCAATATTAACGCCGCAAAGAACAAAGGTCGGTGCAAGCACTGTGGCAATGGCAATGCCCAGCCTACGTAAAATTATGCTACGGAAGTAGAAAAGAAGAATCACTTTTCATCGTGCTGCAAGGACCCGCAAGTTCGCGGAATTTCGGAAGATCATTAAGACAGCTTTGATGTCCATGACGTCAGCATCTGTGACGTAAGCGCAAAACCAGAAAAAGACTGGACAGTGCGTGTGGCATGGTCTGTCACGAGATAGAACCGAAATTCGATACGGGTTCGCATGCAAGCCAACTTGATTCCGCTTAGCATTTTTCAGCGCATCTCGAACGTGAACACGTTGCGCAAGAGCGCAGCAGTGCTGACTGCCTAGAACGGCTCCAAGATCAAGCGTCTCGGTGTCGCCACTAAAGCACTAGATATGAACGGTACAACGAGAGATACTGCTTACTTTATTGTCAAGAAAGAACGCCAAGCGATCATTGGCTTGAGCACATGAATCCAGTTCAGCATTGTCCCCGAAAACATCGGCTCAGTCAAAATTAAATTATGGGGTTTTACGTGCCGAAACCACTATCTAATTATGAGGCACGCCGTAGTGGATGACTCCGGAAATTTCGACCAGCTGGGGTCCTTTACCATACACCTAAATCTAAGTACCACGGGTGTTTTCGCGTTTCGCCTCCACCGAAATGCGGCAGCCGTGGCCGGGATTTGATCCCGCGACCTCGTGCTCAGCAGCCCAACAGCATAGCCTATGAGCAACCACGTCGGGCATTGACTCAGTAAGGCAAAGCGAAAAAGCAGGGCCAGAAATAGAATTTGCACATCCGTTTCGCGAAACGGGCTGTGTACAAAGAAAGTACAAAAGGGTTCTGCGACCAGATGCGGTTCCAGTCGTACAACCTGCTCGGAAAGTACCTTTGGCACTGAAGCAACCATTGCCTGACGAGCTGGCATGCATGAAGGCGTCCATCATCGTAAAAGTAGAAGAAACCACCGAATGGGTAAGTCCCCTGGTTATGGTACGAAAAAGAACGGCGCTCTCCGAGTATGCATGCATGGACCCTGGAGAAGTAAACAAAAACATATAACGTGAGCACTAAAGCCCCTGCATCTACGCGCCACCGCCGCTTTCTTAAGTAGCGACAACCTTTGTTGTGCGCCGCCTTTTCCCCTCACACCAAATCCGGTTCCGGCATTTCCGCTTCAGGCATTTCCGGTTCCGGCGTTTCCGCTTCCTGGAGTTGCGCTGCGAGAATTTCCGCTCCTATTGCAGACGATGATGAGACGCCCGTGCTAAGCAACCGGTGCAAATCTACGAGTTGCTCGCACTAGCCATTCCACCAAGCGTCATTCGTGTGCATCTAGTCGTTTGTTTGCGTACGCTGCGCCCGCACGCTTTGCCTGTCGTCCTCTTTCGCTGACAAAGTGCGGAGAGCCATGGGCTGAGGCTGCATCATCGGCTGCTGCATGTGTCCGGCATGTTGGAAATCACCCGCCCCGGCGCCTCTCGGCGATAACGACCTGGAATGACTCACCTTTCACTAACACACTAACACAATTCGCAGTGCGCATCTGCTCGCGTCATCCACACAATCCGCCGTACACCTTTGCACGCGTTACAAGACGTGCGCACGCACCAATTCACTGCACACCTCCGCTCATATCACACAAGAAAAGCACACTTGTTTTCACCATGTCACTGAATGCCCTCAACGCAAATTTGAACTTGTTGTATTTCATAGCTTCACGTCATTGCAGTTCTTCACGTAGTGCACGCACTTGAGACGTTCGTTACCTTCGATCTGCCGTACGAGACAAGTTCAAACTCGGAATCAACAGCATAAACTCTATGCGTCTGCCGTACAAATTGGCGTCGCGAACTACTTCGCTAAAATCCCCTCCAGCCAATTCGTGCTGGCTGGAGGGGATTTATGCTTCAAAACAAAAAGAATTCAAAGGGGACAAGCTGTTGTATTCCGCTGAAGTAGTAGTTTGCGGTCGCTGTTTTCCAAATGCACGGAAAACGGGAGCGGTCTCCAAGCACCCAGGCACTACATTCCACTGTACGTTGTCTCTCGTGGCACAAGCCGTCGCAGGTTGACGCGAAGCATCAAGCAGCGAACACGACCAGATCGCCGATTACGATAGGCGGTGGTTCTTGGATGGAATCGCATTAACAGTTTCAACCGCAGCTCTCTATCGACGCGAAAGCAAACAACGCTAAAAACCATAGCGTCACTTCCATTCGGAACAGGAAGCTGAAGCTACGTAAGTTCCGCTTGACGCCGGAAGTTAAGGGGGTGAGAAGGAGAGGAGCGTGGAGGAGGAGGGTAGGTTGGCGGTACTTAACCTGGCCGGCGGTGGCGCGTAGATGCAGGGGCTTTAGTGAGCACTACCCAATGCCTACCCGCGAAGATATAGAAATTGAGCTTTCAGGGACTCGATTTTTTTTTCCGACTTGATGCCAACTCGTGTTTCCATCAGATAGCCCTTGATGAAGCTACATTGCGGGCCTGCACGTTCGCCACTCCTTTCATGCGCTATCGGTTCCTAAGGCAACCGTTCGGCATTTCGTCTGTTATTGAGGTTTCTTTTCTCTCTTTCTTTATTACACACACATACATTCTGTTGTGTCTTCAAGTACGCAGCAGCCTACTTGCAAGAACACATGTTTATTGCCACTTGCAATACAACGGAAAAGAACCACAAGGCACTTACGTGGCCGTCTTATATAGCTATACAGTGCCACTAATCAGTGACATCACAGACACACACACAAGCACGTGCGCTCTAAGATACACAATTCAAGACTTAAGTGACGTCAGAGTGCCACTACAGGTTCTATCTAAGAGGTGATGACACAACACATTCCATTATACAAGATACGCACAATCTGTATGGTCCCATAGCCGATGGCTAGTACGGGGCCCATTTCAATATATACTTATAACTGCTATAAAACAAATCTAATAAAAAGTTTTAAATATATCAACAAAGAATACAAAAATATAACACTTTGCAATAAATAAAGGAATAATGAATAATAGTAGTACATGGATTAGCAAAACGAAAACTTATTGTGTAGGTATTATTATTAGTCTTCTTTTCGAAAAGTCAGCAAAGAGAGCAGGAAAATTGCAACACTTCGCAATAAAAACAAGAAATACCTGATGAAATAATTGTTGTACATGGTTTAACAAAAAGAGAACACAAGAATCAGTTTAAGAAGCAGAGAGCATAACTTCAAAATAATACTTTTTAATTCCTCTCAGCAAGTTCTTCGAGTTCTTTATGTAATGCGAATTACCATTCCATACCTTCGCTCCAGCATACTGTTGCAGTCGTTTACCATAGGCGTGTTTTATTGGCGGGATATTTAAGTTAGCAAAAGATTGGTTCGTAGTGTGGCGTTGTGGGATGCGGAGTAACGAAATAGGGAATGGCTCGTTGTATCTTATAACATTGTTAATACATGTGGCTAATCGTAATTCCCGTACGAAATCAAAAGCCAAGATTTTTAGCATAGAACACAGGGGTTTGCTTGGTTCATAGTATCGCGAGAAAGTTATCGTACGTATAGCTCGTTTTTGAAACCGTCTGGTTCAAGGTTGGAGTTATATGTCGAACGCCATGGTTCTACATAGTACAAAAGGTGGCAGTTCATTAGAGTATAAAATACGGAATATTGAAACGTCAAAGTATTCACGAGCTTGCACGAGGGCATAACAACTTGAAGCTAATTTAGGGCAGACAGCATCTAGCTGAAGCTGTCAATTTACGCAGCTGTCTAGAAGGACACGAAGGTAGGAGAATGAGTCAGTACGATCGAGGGGGAAATTATTAATACGTAGTGTTATATCATTAAGTGGAGTAGTATTATTTCGGGAATGGAATACCATGCGTTTAGTTCTATTAGAATTATTGGCATGCTTGTTAGCAGTAAACCAATCAGCAATTTTCACTAGTTCAGTATTCATTTTTTTTATATCTGAAATATTTTCACCAGTAATGATAAGGGAAGTGTCGTGAGCATACATCAGGATTTCGGCAGTGGCTAGTACTTGTGGTAAGTCATTTATGTATAGCAAGTAAAGCAACGGACCTAATACTGAACCTTGTGGCACACCTGTTCGTATGGACTGAAGGGAAGAAGTAATCTTGTTAATTATTACCATTTGTTGACGACCTTTAAGGTAACTCTCTATGCCCCATAGTGTTGCGGAAGCCATATTTACGTAATTTGTAAAGTAAGATTTCGTGGTCTACGGTGTCAAATGCTTTTTTGAGATCAAGAAAAACTGCTACAGCGAATTTGTTATTTTGAAGGGCGGCATTTATAGTTTGACTCAATGAGAGCACTGCTGTGTTTGTAGGACGCATTGGTCGGAACACATGTTGATGTGGACATAACACGTACTATTTGTTTAAAAACAAGTGCTTTTGTTTTGCGATTATTTTTTCAAAAATATTGTTAAGAACACTCATTACTGATATCGGGCGGTAGCAAGAAGGGTCGGACCTGTCCCCCTCTTTATAAATAGGGGTAACTTTGGCTATATTAAATGTTGATGGATATATTCCGGTACTTAGGGAGTGGTTGAATAGATCGTATAATATGTGTCCCAATATATCAATATTATCTTTTATAACGCGCTCTGGAATCTAGCCCGGTCCCGGCGCTTTGGCGATTACCAGCTTACATAAACTGCAGTGATTTAGTCCTTAAAAGACACTGACTGATTTCGTTAAAGGCATTCCAGGAATGCGCATTTACGTCGACGACGTCCTCATTTGGGGTACTGACAAAGCTCAGCATGAAGAACGTTTGCGTGCCGCGCTAGAAAGGGCAGAGAAAAACAGAACTCTCGTTTAATCCTGAAAAACGTTTGGTGTGAAGGAGATAATATTTCTAGGTGACGTAATCAATGAAGGCGGCGTGCTCCCAAGCCCCGAATTGATCGAAAGCGTCCGTCCGAGCCATGCCCGCGCCGAAAGACAAAAATGCCGTGACAAGAATTATGGGTGTCGTTCACTGTTTTGGAAAGTGTGCGCCCAGCTTAGGCGATAAAACGGCGCTGCCGCGAAGCCTCGTCAAGGATGATACGGTTTTTGAGTGGACTATACAACCCATGGGCGCAAGTGGCATGACGTCTGCGGCGCACATCTCCGCCGCTCCTGGCATTTTTTGATGAAAGTAAAAAAACAAAGATCTCGGCAGGCGCGTCAGCTACGGCATTGGCGCATCACTATTGCAACCCAGTCGTGTACCCCACTTGAACGCTGATATCAAAACTCGATATTCGCAAATCGAGAATGAAACGTTTGGCACAGTGCTCGCCTGAGAAAAAAAATCCGTCAGTTTACTTTTCATTACTGCTAAATATCGGCACAAAGAAATCCTGTGGCCCTCACAACATTCCAAATACTTTTCTGAAGCGGTACGCCGAATAGGTATCGAAGTACTTACTCCTTATTTACTCAAATCCCTAGAAACAGGCCAGGTAACCAACGATTGGAAAATTGCAAAAGTTGTGCCTGTGTTTATATCAGGCCACCGCTCCAATCCTTCAAACTTTCGTCCTATATCTCTAATTTGTTCTGCATGCAAAATACTTGAGCACATTATCCTCAAGCACGTTTTAAGCTTAATTGAAGTAATGTAACATGCTTATGCCTAACCAACCCGGTTTCAGAAAGGGTTTGTCTACTACCACATAACTACTAGAATCTATTCATGACCTAGCATCAATTATTGACAAGCGCGCACAAATTGACATGATCTTCCTTAACCTATCTAAAGCTTTTGACAGTGTATCTCACCCTAAATTGCTATATAAGCTTAACAACCCTCTGGGTTCAAACGCTATTACAAACTGGATAAAATCATACGTATCGGGTCGATATCAGTTTGTTCAATATGAAGATCACTGCACAAAACTATGTCGAAGCTTCCTCCGGGGTACCCCAGGGTACAGTTCCTGCACCGCTTCTCTGCCTCTTGCATATCAACGACATACCACTCAACATAGATGTCACAGTTCGCATGCTTGCATGCAGATGACTGCATTAATTATAAAGAAATTAAAGATCATAACGATCACATTATTATAAACAACGGAATGTCTTGTATTGTGGACTGGTGTCACGGCTGGCAGATGACCATTAATTTAGAAAAAAAAAACAGTACTTATGTCAATGACAAGGAAGAAAAAAACCCTTTATTTCAAATATACGCATTAATCCAACAGAAATAAAATCTGTGGATGAATTTAAATACCTTGGCGTTATTCTTTCTTCCGACCTAAAGTGGAGCAAGCAGGTCTCTTGCATAACAAGTAACGCTCTCACCCCGCTCTTTTCGCTCAAACGATCTATATCCTCCGCATGCCCTACTACTAAGTTACTGGCTTATACATCCCTAGTTCGTCCGATAATTGAATGTAACATTATCTGCCGGTTTCCTCATACAAAAAACTTAAAGCGAAATTGGAAGGGGTCTAGAGGAGGGCAGTTCGACTCATTTATAATAAATATCGAAGACAGGTCTCTCCCAGCGATCTTCTTAATAAAGCTGGTCTTACCACTATCAGCAGTCGAGCCCATTTCTTGCGCCTTAAGTTCCTCTACCTACTTTTGAGTGGAGCCCTTAAAGTTGACATAAACCAATACCTGTCACCTTCATCTACAAGAAAGACGTGCACATGGCACTCTAAACCTTTAACACAGTTAAGATTTCATTGCGATACATTTAGTTATTCTTTCTTTCCGCTAGCAGGCAGGGAATGGAACGTACTAACATATGATACAGTCAACAGCCCGTCACTTTAAGCTTTTTCTATCCACTCTAAAGCCTGCTCGTCCCTCTTGACTATTTCCATGTATTAATCTTTGCTTTTTCATTCGTGTAATTTTTTTCGTGTGTGAATATACGCCACAAACGCCTTGTTTTTGTATTTACTTTGTATAACTCGGATACTGCGCCTTTTCTACCCTGTACGATTATTGTCACTTAGTATTCAAACTCTGACTTGTTTTGTTGGGGCTATGTCTTCTCCTGCGTCTTTCTTTAGGTTGCTGAGCCTTCATTTGTATGTTTCTGCTTTTGCGTTTCATTTTGGCCCTTTCCTGTAACAGCCTCTGAATGAGGCTAACAGTATTGTCCAAATAAAATAAAAATAAATAAACAAATACTTATGACCGCAAGGTCCTCATAGAGACGGACCACCGAACGTTGTTGGTCATCGCAAAAAAAAAATACATCAGAGAAATGCTACCGAGGCCACAGCGTTTCTTTGTTCACCTTCTAAAATACGATTATGACTTGCAGTTCGTTCTTGCAAAGGACCTGCTCCTGGCTGACATTCTCTCCAGTGCGCCCGCCCTTTCACCAAACCCGGAAGCAACGCAGGACATTCAGGTTTATGCAGTTCGTGTCGTCTCGTGCATGATAACTCCATCGACAAAACGTCGCCTTCAGGACGACACACAATTGGATTCCTATCTAAGTACTGTAATGCATCAACTGTCACGTGTAACAGCTGTTGAAGGGGAATTACGTCCGTTTACGGCTGAGCTATCCTAAAGCCCCTCCCGGTCCACGCGCCACCGCCGACCAGGTTAAGTACCGCCAACCTACCCTCCTCCTACACGCTCCTCTCCCACTCATCGCCTCACACACTAAACAAAAATAACTCGAAACGGGAGTAAAGCGCTCGTCCTGTATCGCATTCCCGTTTCTGGGTTTTTTTTACTACGTACCAGCCGAGGTAAAAATTTACTACCATGCTGACCAAGGTTTTTGTATGTAGAAACGAGAGTAATTTTTTAATCTGCGGGAAGGTTTTTAGGGACGATAGTGGTACTATATTTTTACTGCCATCACGAAGTTCTAGCGGCTATTCCTGAGAGTTATTTTTCAAGCCCATTCGCGAGTTTCTTGGGTCTGATGTGGGAGTATTTTTTTACCTCTTTCATTAACTTTTCTCGGCTTTATCTGATAGTAATTTTTCAAGCCCATTCTGGAGTTTGTTGGGGGTGATGTGGGATTACTTTTTTACATCATTCATCCAGTTTTCTAGGCTATTCCTGGGAGTTATTTTTAGGCCTATTCTCGAGTTTGTTGGTACTGATGTCGGGGTATTTTCTTACCTCGTTTTTCAAGCCCATTCTGTGGTTTGTTGGAGCTGATCTCGGAGTATTTTTTTACCTCATTCATCAGGTTTTCTCGGTTCTTTCCGAGAGTAATTTTTCAAGCCCGTTCTGGAGTTTCTTGGGCCTGATGTGGAAATATTTCGAAGACAATTGAAAGATTACAAAGATAATTTCATGGATCCCAAGCACGAGTGATTGTTTATTAGTTCTGACATGTTTCTCATAAAAAAGTCAGGCATGAGTCAATCATCACAAAACTATAGCCTTATAAAATGCTGTGATAAGCATAATAAATATTTGTACTAACACACAGACTGGGGGCTGGTAACTGCCCATTAGATCTCTCATAGCAAAATAAAATACATCACAACACATTCAATGTGCAATCCCACTAAAGTACAGTGAAAACAAGCAACATACAATAAAAATCTAACTGATAAATATACAGTCAGTACTAGAGACGTTCACATTAAACCCACTGAATATGCAGGTCATTCCTTCAAACAGGCAGTTGTCGAGAACATTGGTGTGCAGTGCATTCAATGGATTAGTATGAACATAACTATGCAACATAAAAATATTGCACTTAAGGCCAAATGGCATCTGCTGCTAATGGCCATTACTGCGCCAGACAAAATGAAACAACCATGTGGTAAATACAGCAAGCATTCATACTATCACATTAGTGCCGGCCACTGCCCACCATATCTCTCACTGCAAAAGGAAAACTATCAATGCATTCACGATGTAGTGAAACTAAAGCACTGGGAAAACAAAATGACACACAATACAAAATCTAACTCACAAATACACAGGCAGTACTAGAGATGTTCACATTAGACACACTGAATATGCAGATCATTCCTTCAAACAGGCAGTTGTCCAGAACATGGGTCTGCAGTGCATTCAATGGATGATTATGGACAAAACTATGCAACATAAAAATATTGCACATAAGGCCAAATGACATCTGCTGCTAACGGCCACTAGTGCCTCAGACGAAATGAAACAACCATGTGGTAAGTACAGCAAGCATTCGTACTATCACATTAGTGCCGGCAACTGCCCACCACATCTGTCACGGCAAAATAAAAACTATCACAACACATTCAAGCTGTAGTGAAGCTAAGTCAGTAGTAGAGATGTTCACATTAGACCCACTGAATATGCAGACAATTTCTTCAAACAGGCAGTTGTCCACAACATGCGCGTGCAGTGCATTCAATGGATCATGAACAATACTATGCAACATAAAAACATTGCACTTAAGGGCAGCTAGCATCTGCTGCTAATGACCATTAGTGCCCCAGCGAAATGAAACAATCGTGATAAATACAGCAAGCATTCATACTATCACATTAGTGTCGGCAACTGTCCACCATATCTTTCATTGCAAAAGAAAAACTATCACAACACATTCAAGATGTAGTGAAACTAAAGTACAGTGAAAATAAACAAGTGACACAATATACAAAATCTAACTCTTCAGTATTGCAACAAGCAAATGAGAGGGCACTAGAGATTATCATTAGACCCATCGATAGCATAACGACCTTCAAACAGCTAGTTGCCCAAGACATGGGTGCACAGCGCAATGAATGGATAGTTAGGAAGAAAACTGCAACAACCATGAGCAACATGTTCTATAAACTTTCAAACTTTCTAAAAAATGACCTCGCTCAGATAAGAAAAGTGGTGATTGCTAATACACACGACAAAACATATATGTGAAAACAGCCATTAACTGATACTAAAGCCCCTCCATACCTGTTTCCGCCGACCAGATTAAGTACCGCCAACCTACCCTCTTTCTCCACGCTCCTCTGCCACTCACCCCCTTAGCTTCCGGTGTCAAGCGGAACTTCCGTAGCTGCAGCTTCCTGTTCCGAGTGGAAGTAACGCTATTGTTTTTCTTAACATTGTTTACTTTCGCGTCGATGGAGAGGCTTTAATTGCACCAGCTGCAGTTTAAACTGTGAATGCGATTCCATCCAAGTACCACCGCCTATTGTAATCAGCGATCTGATCGTGTTCGCTGTTTCGCGTCAAGCTGCGACGGGTTGTGCCACGAGAGACTACGTACAGTGGAATGTAGTGCCTGGGCGCTTGGAGACCACTGCCGTTTTTCGTGCATTTAGAAAACAGCGACCGCGAATTACTACTTCAGCGGAATATAACAGCTTGTCGCCTTTGCATTCTTCTCATGGTGACTCCTACAGCTCTGCTAAGCACGCGTGGGCGTCTGACCATCGGCAGTCAAAGCGGAAATTCCCGCAGCACAACTCCAGGAAGCGGTAACGCCGGAACCGGAAACTTTTAAACCGGAAATGCTGGAACCGGATTTGATGTGAGGGGAAAAGGCGGCGCACAACAAAGGTTGTCGCTACTTAAGAAAGCGGCAGTGGCGCGTGGATGGAGGGGCTCTAACTGATACCACTCTCCCTTGTGCTCAAAGAAAACATATGCAGCCCTTTTTCCACACAAGAGGAACATGTTGCACAACTGTATTGCAGCACTTATGGGTACAAGCGAGATTTCAATTTCGTTGCCTAAAAATTGTAGTGCTTCTTAGATAGACTAAAAGGGAATTGAGTGTGTTGCCCTTGTCTGTTTCTAGGCATGCAATTGTGATGGATGCCATATGCTTGTGTGACAAATTGAACATAGTGCTATAGGTACGACTACAAGGATGTATATTTGTAGCTGCCCTCAAACCCCTTCATGTTGCCAGTCAGCATCTATGGTGTATCTTTGTATTGCTCATCTAACACTGTTTACACACAGAAGGCATGTCTGAATACCAAACCACCTTATTCTCCACAGTTACTTTAAAGTGAATGCGTTGTGACAAAGTGTAATGTGAGAAGTCCATGATAAAGAAAAAAAAGAAATAAAAATAGCTAATTCAACTCCCCCCTCAATTACCAATTTCTGGGCCATTAAGTTTTGCATAATACACTTGTGGTGATTAACACAGAGCCACATTGGCCTAACCCTAGTGGCACAGGACATCCTTCAAGTTATCAGTTGGTACAGAATCATTGAGCATGCTGCTGGCGCTTTTGCCCCCGCTGAGAATACCTGTGGCATACTAACACACATTTTGTTGCTGAAGGTCCATTACAGAGATACTAAAGAGAAACAGTAAATCATTTTACACTGATAAAACAATTTTTCAGAACTGTATTCATGAACATTGTGGCAATAAGCGGATTAATAGATGAGAAAATGAAGATTTAACTTTCCTTTTTCAAGTTTTATGCAGTGCCCGCACATCAGTGTGGAGTCATACTTCAACTAAGTATATTCTTTGACACCTTTAAAACAGAATTCATCAATATTGGGCAGTAGAACATTAGCTAGACCCGAACAGACACCGTCAAATTCCATATCACAGCGAGCTGGTGCAGGAACTATAAGGTGGTGATGGCGACACCAGTTTTCGTTTTTGCAAGTTATCTGGCTTATCAAGCCAATTCTCATGGTGGGAGCTCAAATAAATTTTCTCTTTCGTGTCCCTTTAAAGCAAGCACTGTGCTACATGGCTTGGGCAACCTGCCAGCCACAGAACCCACGAGTGCTTTTGTTAGGCAAAATAATTTTTACAGAAACTTTCTTGAGGATATGCATCTGAAAATTTTTTTGCCTAGCAATAGTTCTTGTAAAAATTGAGTAAATCCAATGCTTTCACCTGCGGCTTTGTGTAGCAAAAATCCAGAAAGCAGTGCTCAATAAATGTCAAAATCCTGTGGGCCTTTTTCGTAGGTAACGTGGAAGACCCAGAACGAAGCGAAAAGGCAGGCCAGGCCTGCCAGCAGTGAGGCTGTCACAAACAATCGCTGTGCATCCATGTGTACCGCCTCCCTTCAACCTCTTCTTTTGTAAAAGGAGCCTTAAGGAGGCCCCCCGCGAACTGAAAGCCCGAGTTGTTAGCATCCAGGCGCAGCCTTTTCAGCAGGCCCTTTTCAACATATACACCATCGCCGATGTCTAGCTGTGAAACAACAGAACAAGCACAGATTAATTTTCTACACTTTTGATCAAGGAAAGGTTAGGAAATAAGGTAAGGTTTGCAAAAACGGAAGTAGCTGCTTCTTGTTGATACGGTTTAAAGAACAAAGTACTATTACGTATACCATACATGCGTTGTGCTGAGCTGTGTACTTTCACCTAAGACTAGAAAGTATTGGGAACTTCAATGCGAAAGAAAAACATTTATCTGCCTAGCTCTAAGCAAATGCGTTCCACCCCTTGGCACAGAATGAAATCTGGTGCTGTTCTAGCGATTAGCACACATTGAAAGCTTCAAGCCTGATTTAGTATTAGGCCAAGGGTCAAGCTGTGCTCGATTATAGTCAGATACAACTTTAGAAAAACGGGCGTTTACTCCTCCGAGGCGGATGCACACGAGCATCCACTATCGGGTGCGCACTCTGGACTGACGACATGCGCCAGACGGCCGGTGGCCCGCCGTCGTTGAAGATGGCCGCCCGCGCTTCGAACTGGGCCAAGTCGCGTCAGCTGTGCGTATCAATGCCTCGTCACAGTGAATTCCCAAACTGTTTGTCATTGTCTATCATGCCGGAAATATTACTGCAAGCTTACAATGCGGCATCTGTGCCGCATGCGTTTATTCTAAGCCGTGATCCGGCGAAGAAACATTGCAGCGAGCATCGCTGATGCTGCGCTACGCTTTGCCTGAAAACAGGATGCCTCGGTGACTGCTGCAAACACACATCCTGCCTGTTTGTTTCATGTCTTTTCTATTTCGCTCCTGAGTGAAGTTAGGACAAGAAAAGTTTGCCAAAGTCTGGTGCCTGCTGTCAGCGGCGGGTGAGTTCGTGTACCGTGTCGCTGCATTTTTCGTCGGACGGGGTAAAGTGATGGAGCAACACCATTCTGAGGAGAAATTATAAAAGCGTGCGCGCGTGAAACAAACCTACGAGCGTCTCAACAGAAAATATTTGACAAAGAAGCCTCCAATGCAAAGATTTGTCGCCGTCAACTTAGCGTGAGTGATCGTTGTCAACAGTGATATAGCCGAGCGTCTAACAGCGGTGTTCGAGCGTTGTGTATAGCACCGTCGATTGATTTCTTTCCACCAGTGCTCACCACGCACGCAAGCTGTAGAATGCGTGCTGTGGCACAGTCACGCATAAGTTGTGTTGCCAGCGTTCCCGCTTCCATGCGTGTTTGCACTTACTCATATTTGTCCTTTTATGTTATATTAGCATTTGTTTTTGGTAGTTTTCTTTCAGCAAAGTCCTTACACATTTTCATTAGCCAATCTCATTCAAAGCACTAACTCCTGTACACTGCAGGACTGGCCTCTTCCATCTCATTAAAACCTTTCTCACTGGTCTACCTCGTCTTCTCAATCTGCCTACTCGCTGCGTTTTCTGTCCTTGTTTCTTGTGTTGTTGCTGCAATGTGATTAACCAACTTGCTCAAAACAAATTTTGATCGCCTATCAAAACAGAAAGGTTTAGAGATACATTTTCTTAAAAGCGTCATGTGGGTTGCACAGTAACTTTGCCTCTTACCTCTGTTCATGTTTATGCGTCAGTGCATGTGGCAGCTAGCCAGAAGTGCACATGAAAGGCTGCATATTGTGAAACACCTTGCTATGCTGTTGCATTTTTCATGCATTCAGTCTTAGTAAACAAACGGTTTCGCTGCCTATCACATATGATGGCGAAAATTTTCAGAACGAATAACAATGTGCAGTGGGGTGTGATTTCTGTCCGACGCTTTCGCCGTTGCAAAGACATTCTTCAGTGAATGGAGCCCAGCAAAGCAGTGCACTGAGAGCTTTTGCAACTTTCACCATTTATTACTTCACAAATGACATTGTCTGAACCTGGCCATTGATCGACATGCCGATGGCTTGTAAATTAAATAATTGCCTCAATAAAACACATTCAACTTCACTCAACATTTTTTAGCACAATGCTAGCAGAGCTATTCAGGGTGAATAATTGTGCTTACATTGGTGTTACTTGCCCGGTCGGATAAACAAATACAACAATGGCTGCGGTATGACTGTGATTTGACGTGCAGACTGCTAATGGTGCCTTTCAAGCGTGCCCTTGACTACTGCTATTAATAGCTACCCGCCTGGGTATATTGGGCCTAACTAAGCTAATGATGTTTGATAATAGTTCTCTTATTCGCATTGCTTGCCTGGGCCAGGTAACCAAAATAAACAATGCCACCACATGAATGTGTGTTTGCATGCAAGCTGCCAACAGTGGCCGTCATTCTCGCATTGATTGCTGCCGTTTCACCAACAGTGGTGACGGCTTGACTGGGCTTTGATGTGCAGACTGCTAAAGGTGCCTTTGAAGCGTGCCCTGATGACTTATTTCATCACAGGGCCCGTCATGCTCATAGGTGGCTGCCCAATAGAGTATTTTGGGCCTTCTGACATTGGCATTATTCATTTCAACGGGCTGGAAAAAACAGTAGGGGCAGCACAACTGCATGCAAAGCACAATGTCCTTTGGCGTGCAGGCTGCTAAGAGTGGCTGTCAATTTCATTCACGTTGACTACTGCTTTTTCGTGTGAAGCTGGACAGTGGCTGCCCGAATGAGCATTTCGGGCCCCACATAGTTATTCAGAGTTAATAACTGCATTTGCATTCAGATTTTCCGGCATTTCATCACGTTTCCATGCCAACGCTTATATTGAGCACGATCTGTGCAGGACGTTGCTTTTTCAGAATTGGGCTTCCATTACAAGGAATATGTCATCAAATGAACCGCTTATTTATTTGAGAGGTCACGGGAGAATGCTTGGCTGCTGTGCTTGACACACAGTACACCGCTTCAGTGATGGGAGATCCATTGTTGCATTTGCCGAGGTATGTGTGGCTGGCAGGAGGTCTGGACCTCGCTTCACGCAGAGTCAGAGACGAGGAGAGTTTTCTCTGCGAATAATTCTTTATAGAATGTTTACATGTTGTCGTCGTTATCAGGACAGAGACCAACAGAGCAGCTGCAAGCTGCTTAAATAACACCCCTCAGTCCAAAGATCCCCCAGACAGTCCCCAAGGATGAAACAAGGTCGTGAGAGAGAGGGTCCGGGCAGCCTCCGAGGTCATAACACCGCTCTCGGTAGCCGGCGCTTCCTTGAACCGCGCTGCGGCGTCAGGACGATTTGGCGGTCGGTCAGAATGGTGCGCCGGGCAAGTTTTATGGCCCGCATAGGACCAAGGGAACCAACTGCAAGGCACCGGGTCGAAACACAGCCCTCCTTTGGAAACTGTCCCAAACACAGCGGGAGTCATTTGTGGTGCGGGCGCCGCCGGACAAACGAGGGGGGGGGGGGGGGGTTGCATTGCTGCCGGGACGGGGAGGGGCCGAATAGCAGTCCGTGATCTGGTGGCTGCTTCTGTCGTGGACGCCGTGCAGCCGGGAGGAAACTCGAGCCGTGCACGTAGTCGTGTCCGAAGCAGGCAGGCACCATGCGGGGATGAATGCGGCCTCCACAGCCGACAAACCATAGCACTGGCCTTCCGTCAGGCAAATCCCAGGGCACAAACATAACACAATATACGCTTTGAGAACTCGTTAGTGATCTTCTCGATCGTCGGTATCTCATTGTGGTGAAAGAAATTGTGCACACGACTTCAGCGCACACGTGTCCTACTTCGTGCTGCTTCTTCTTTTCTCCACATTTTGTTGGCGTTTTCGCGAGGGCGTCGATAGTTTGCCACCCAAAATATGCGAAGCTTTGACCTCCTTCCTCACCTTTAACACGGTGCTTTCGCTGACACTGAGCATCTTGGGTTTGTAATGGTTGCGATAAATGCATTGTTTTATATAAGTACTTGTTCAGTAGCAACTGATTCATTTGAAGCTCGGAGCAGGAGTAGTAAATGTGCCGTGTACATGTAAACAAGCACAAATGCCATGCAGAGTTGCTCTTTCTACTTTTGCCACTTGCAATGAAGCTAAAGAGCAGACGACGGGCAGCGTTGTGGAAGGCACGGGGTTATTTTTCTGTCGCGATCTGGCATGTGCTGTAGCACATGAGAGCTCTACTAAACCAGTCATCAAAGTCTTTATTTATACTGAGAATTGTGTGTTTCCTAAGCACGATTTTTTGAGCGGGATTATTTTAGTTGCAGAGGCAATCGGACGCCGCGCTTCATTCACCTGGGCGGGGCCTCCCCTTTTTTCTAAATTTGTATCCGAGTATAGTGACGCACAAGTGCTCGAGAACTATTGAACAAGACGCAATTGTTTTCGATTTACTGACTGCACTTGGGTGTAAAGCTTTTGTCTGAGAAATGAATAAACCACATACACAAGCAGCATTTTCTTAGTTAGCACAGTCTTTAATAGGTACTGATACCTTCAATTTAGAAAGCCCTGTATATTGGGCCTCATCAAACTAATTTCATAAAAGGTTTGGCAAGGTAGAAGCATAGAATTTTAGAGTCATTAGAAGACAGGTGAAATGAGTTATTTATTGCAATTATTACTCAAAATTAAAATCTAGACCACTCATCCCAATGAGAAATTGATGCAAGCAGTTTGTACATGCCACATAAGCATTTAGATATCAAAAATACGGATTAGAGAAAACCTTTTCTTGGAGGTTCATTATTGCAAGCAGTCATGCTCTCGAGGAGAAATAACTTCTTTTTCTGTAGGCAGAAATGAGGCTCGAGTATTTTATTGGACACATATATATGCCCATGCATATATGTTATCTCTTTATATATCTCTGTTGTAAACCTTTTTTTCATGTATATGCAAGGTGTGTGTGTAACATCTCATTGTGCACAAAATCAAATCCATATGAACCCGACAAGAAGCTAAACAAACAAGAGAGCAATCCCAGTGACAAGCCATGTTAAACCAACGAGGTAGCCATCCCAGTAACAAACCGTATCAAAAATTTTACTGACATGAATTCTGACCTATGAAACATAACATGTGTATACGAATACTATCTACATTAGAGCAATGGGCAACTTTAAGCAATGGCTACGCCAACATCAGAACGATGTGGATGAGAAAAAAGTGGCATCAAATGCTTTGGCAGAGCATGCCGCAATGACTAAACACAATAGTGACTGGATAGTGTCTAGCATAATCGGCCAGGAAAGAAATTGGAAGCCATGCCTGTACCCAGATTCCCTGGAGATGCAATCAACAGGACACATGTTTATCTGAAACCAAGGAGCCCACGCCCATCTTATGCTAAAACTTACTTAATTAAATATGCACTTCCACTTTTTTTAGCCTTATTGTGAACAAGGCTTCCATATGGAAGCCAAAATGTATTGCTTTTAATGTTGTATTTGGTTGGTCTATGTCTGTCTTTGTCATGTTCCATACCGACCGCACAGGCTTCTCTGAAACTCTTGATGATACAACTTTTGTGCGAAAGCATTGCTTAAGGCACTTTTGCGTAAACCATGTCTTTAGGTGGTACAACGCATTTTTCTAGACACTCTAGAGCACATTATTCAAGGCACGAAACCTGAATTCATGGTTCTTAAAAAGGCATTTTGGCTAGATTAATATAGTATATATGGAGTATATAAGGCATAATTACTCAAGCGCCCAATTATATTTAACTCAGAGGAGGCTACTTTAGGTAAATTCATTAAACTGAGGGCACTCCACCAAAACATAAAATTCATGATCAGTTACTAGAAATCCTGAAAATGGCAATACAGTAAAATGATTGCATATAACACAAATGTATCCTACAACTCAAAAGGCAGCGCCAGTTTTGTACGCACCTTTGAGAAAGCACACAGATCACGTGCTTTATTGTCGTGCTGTCCAGCTTCCAGCAGTGCAGCAGGTTCCTGCTCGATGTAGGGATGCCTCCAGAATACGCATAGCCTTCAAAAGTAAGAAATGTTTAATTTATTGCGCTGTGAACCTGGGAATTTGTGATTTACCAGTGTCATGTGAAATTGTAAAGAGAACCTCACACAGCAAGCTGCATGAATTCGCGCCTGGTTGCACAAATGTCTGTTTGTTATATCTAAGGAGGTTACACTGATATTTTGTAACAAGTGAAGTTTCAGGAAGGAACGAAATCAGCAACAACAGGCTACCAGGACAATCAAAAACAAAACTCATATATGCAGTAAAACGTGGCGCATTGGATTAAACAAAAATATATAGTACATGAAAAGCATTCTGAAAGCTAGATCACGATTTTGTAGCGATGCTATTCCTTTTCGTTATTCGTTAGTGGTCTGACCGCCGCCCCGGCCCGTGCTACGTACTGGAACAGCCGGCCGTTTGCGGTGGCCGACAAGAGTGGTATAGAATCGAGGGGTAAGTATCGCTACAAAATCGCAGTCCTTACTTTATTACGCACTGCCGTATAACCTGCGATTGCAAGAGCTGGCATCCCGTTCGTAAGAATTGGTTGGTCTATGTCTTTCTTAAAGGCCGGTGTCTGAAATGTCTCGATTAAAAATAAACTTCGTTACTGTAATATCGGCCTATGTCGGGTTTGCAACATAAAGACAAATACGCGAAGACACTCAAGAACATAAACAATACACAGGTTCTCGCGACGTGGTCCTCCAAACCAAACTGTATACATACAAAAATCTTCATACAAGCTTCTATCCGCTTAAGCGTCAAACATAGGAATCGTGTGCCAACGCGCGAAGCCCATGATACATCGACGGATACATTACACATGTACTGTACTTGCGGGAATGCATATATAACGAATAACTTCTTGCCAGAAAACTACCGAACGAACAGCAACTTTCAGTGTTTTCATAATTGTGTGCCCATTCAGGCATAGCAATCAAGGCGGGTAGCATATATTTTACAGCAGAATGCAAGTACGCTTGTAACATCAGAGGAAGCCTTCGTGAAATTGCTTGCTAAATGTGCACAGCAAGACGGCCAACCTACGATCAGAAAGCGCTTTGCTCTAGCTAATTACACAACGTTCATTACGTAAATCATAAGTTCAAGAATGCGCGCAAGGGCCAAACTTGCTTACCTTTCAAAAAGACTTGGCCAACGCTCCTTCGTCTCAAAGGTACCGAGGCACCGACGTCTTTCTGGCGCAAGCACTGTAGAACTTCCGATGAACTCCAGCTCCACAAAAGCACAACCTTCAACAGCCTTCCATACACTACGATTCGAAGCTCCAG
Source organism: Dermacentor albipictus (assembly GCF_038994185.2). Lineage (NCBI taxonomy): Eukaryota > Metazoa > Arthropoda > Arachnida > Ixodida > Ixodidae > Dermacentor > Dermacentor albipictus. The sequence goes on from NC_091821.1 coordinate 52,356,443, forward strand.
TACCAGACTTTTCACGGGAGCTCGGCAGAACAAAGGCAGCTCGGACGGGCGCTGTTGTAAGACACTCACTGTCGACACTGGTAGATCGCACGAAACACACGGCGAACTAACGGCGTTACACGAGTCCGGAGGGTTTGCGATGGTTACTGCACATGACAAGGAGCACATTTTGTCTAGGCACTTCTAAAATATAACTCAAATACCGCCTTACTGTAATGTGCATTTACGAAAACCAACGTGGTATGTCGACCAAACAAATACTGCAGTGGCGCCACTCTGCGGTTTTTGGAAAAATGTGTCGTAAATGAGAAAATTACGTGTTTCTTCCTAACAACAATCGGTAGGGACACTTTAACAAATTTTTTGGGTCCAAAAGTGTTAACTTTGTATAAATATGCACTTTTTTATACGAAGTTTAAGAAAATGTACTGTATATATAAAAAAATAACAAAACGGATGTCGCCTTCAAGATTCGCAACCACTTCAGTCGCATGCAGTTTGCAAAAGCACGGCCTTCGAAATCAGACTTTGTCGCTCAAACGAAACTGTAGCTGGAAGGAGGGCAGGGATGTAGGCCCCAATTGTTGGGTTTACAGTGCCTAGGTAGGCTTCCTTATTTATAAAGAATATACAGGGACTAACGCCGAACCATGAGCGAGCTTTAAGCAGGGGACACACGGTACGATTCGGCGTCCGATCCAACGTGCGTGTATCCGAACGGTCGAGCGGCGCGTAAGCTCCGCCCAGATCCAGCAACCTCCCCCCCCCCCCCCCAGCTTGAGTTCAGGTTCACGTCGAGAAACGCAATATAAAAACTCTGCACAACACTGCTTCGCTTTACGTGAACACTGTCAATAAAATTATGCCCCTGCAAGTGACAGAACACTTCACGACGGCGCGTTGTCCACTGACGGCTCCGGTAACAGCCAGCGATACGGCCGGCAGGCATAGCTAGGCGGACGCTGCGGCCGACGGCGCTTGATTCAGCCCGAGCTTGATGAAGAGGGCTTATTTTTGCCAAAACAGTTAACGCTGTGCACTTAGGTAGCCCGTAATCAAATACAATTGGTTTACTCGACGCAGTCGTTGCGAAGGGCAAGCGTGCAAGCGAAGCGAGCAGCCTCGCTCGGACGGTCGGTGCATAGAGATCGGTGTGTGCTGTTTGTCCGCGGAAAGGCCCTGGCGTCGCGGCTCCCGATTTCGACGGTAGCTTAGTGCTAGTGTACTAGGCGCTGTTTTGCATAATAAGCACATGTTTGAGATAACTTTATTGAACTGGTAACTATTTCGTGTCGGCAACAAACTGCAGCAGGCAAGGGAAAAAAAAAGACGGCGAGAAACCGGCTTGCCAGCGCCGCCTCTGTGGAGGGAACGTCAGAGAACGTCACATTAGCTGCGGTCAAACGACGGTGCGGAGAGTGCGGGTTGTCAGGCACATCCGACGATGAAAATTTGCCCGGTTTGTCGCACGCCGGACGTCCGATCCGGCGCTTCGGCACGGCAAAACACCTCGATTCCGGCTGCCGTTCAGGCGCGTCGGACGCCGGATCGGACCGTGTGTCTCCCGCTTTAGTTGGCGAACACGAGCCCATCAGCGCGCCGTCTGTGCAGCTCCGTTTGGTTGCAATGGTGGATGGCCTACGGGCTTCTTTGACGCCTACTGAGCACAAATTCATGATCACCGCTCGTATACACGCTTCCTACAGCGCTAGCTGTCGTGTTTACGAGATTATGTGCCCTCACCTTGAATTGGTGAGACCGCTCGACATGATCGCATCTATTTCTAGTGCATGAGGCTTTCCATTGACTGTCACTACAACTAACCAACGTTTTGTTTATTTTGTGCTACAGTGGGTCGTGACGATTCCGTTCACAGCTTCAAAGTGGACAAGAGACAGTCGTTTTCTCGCTCGTAGAAGCATGAAAAAGTGGGCTTGTGCTTGGCAATGAACTTTGACCGACACGCTTGCTTCCGGCCGGAGCAGCAGACGCGACAACTCGCCGTTTGTAGGCTGCCGGCCGATGGCGGTATCCCTCGCGAACGGCAAGATATTTACCTGCCGAAGAGAGGATCGGTCCAGGAACGATTCTTGAGGCGATTTTTGTCGCTGAATGCGAGCATGGCCACGCCGGTTCGCCGTGCAGAGCGGAATCGGAACATTATTTTTCGATGAGTTCGCACTGACGCAATGCAGTCGATTGGCTCGTCGGTCGTGCAACGGGCGGCGCGCCGGCAGGAAGCCGCGTCCACTTGAGACACCTCTTACGCGACGTATGTAGTACATACGTTCCAAGTTTCCAACGTTCTGCCGTTCCGCTGGTGGATGCACCGCCACGGCATCGATCTTTGCCATTCCTGCCGCGGCCGTGCCTGTCGCCGAGCGTAGGCTTAACTGGATTGGGCGGAGCTTGCAACCTTGGGGAGTAAAGTGGTAGTATTTAATCACGTGATCTTCAGGTGGATTCCAGATCACGTGGTTTTAAACTCTCAATAGATGGTTTTTGGTCACGTGATCTAAAACTCTGTACGTGGTAAAGCCGGCTCATGACATCCTTTTACTACGTTTCTCAGAGATGGTAGTAAAACGATGTAATGTAACGCATTTTACTGCCTCATGCCAGAGTAATTTTCTGGTGCAAGGTAGTCTTCAAAGCTCATGAGCCGCAAAAACCCCAATGTCGGCTAACTTTTGTTTACAGTGCAGCTTCCGGCGTCAAGCGGAACTTACGTAGCTTCAGCTTCCTGTTCCGAGTGGAAGTGACGCTATGTTTTTTTAGCGTTGTTTACTTTCGCGTCTACGGAGAGGCTTTAATTGCACCAGCTGCGGTTGAAACTGTTAATGCGATTCCATCCAAGAACCACCGCCTATTGTAATCGGCGATCTGGTCGTGTTCGCTACTTCGCGTCAACCTGCGACGGGTGGTGCCACGAGAGACCACGTACAGTGGAATGTGGTGCCTGGGTGCTTGGAGACCGCTCCCGTTTTTCGTGCATTTGGAAAACAGCGACCGCAAACTACTACTTCAGCGGAATACAACAGCTTGTGCCCTTTGAATTCTTCTTGTTTTGAAGCATACATCCCCTCCAGCCAGCACGTATGGAGGGACTTTAGTGAAGGAGTTTGCGACGCCAATTTGTACGGCAGACGGATAGAGTTTATGCTGTTGATTCTGAGGTTGAACTTGTCTCGTACGGCAGATCGAAGGTAACGAACGTCCCAAGTGCGTGCACTGCGTGAAGAACTGCAATGACGTGAAGCTATGAAATATAAGAAGTTCAAATTTGCGTGGAGGGTATTCAGTGACATGGTGAAAACAAGTGTGCTTTTCTTGTGCGATATGAGCGGAGGTGTGCAGTGAATTGATGCGTGCGCGCGTGTTGTAACGCGTGCAAAGATGTACGGCGAATTGTGTTAGTGTTGTGACGCGAGCAGATGTGTACGGCGAATTATGTTCGTGTGTTGTGCCCCAGCCCATGGCTCTCCGCACTTTGTCAGAGAAAGGGGACGACAGGCAAAGCGTGCGGGCGCAGCGTACGCAAACAAGCACGTAGATGCACACGAATGACGCTTGGTGGAATGGCTAGAGCGAGCTACTCAAATTAGCACCGGTTGCTAAGCACGGGCGTCTCACCATCGTCTGCAATCACAGTGGAAATTCTCCCAGCGCAACTACAGGAAGCGTAAACGCCGGAACCGGAAATCTTGAAACCGTACATGCCGGAACCGGAAATGCCGGAAGCGGAAATGCCGGAACCGGATTTGGTGTGAGGGGAAAAGGAGGTTGTCGCTACTTAAGAAAGCGGCGGTGGCGCGTGGATGGAGGGGCTTTAAGCTATCCGTCATTGAGGGGATAGTGCTTAAAGGATGCAAACTTGTCATACCAAAGTCCATGAGGAGCGAAATGCTAACAGAGGTATACGCAGGCCATCTGAAAATGAATAAGTGTAAGGCAAGAGGGCGCACATTTATTTTTTGGCCTGGGCTAGACAGTAGCATTGAATCAATGATTCGTTCATGCAACTCGTGCCAAAAATATGCGTACAAGCAGTAGTCTGAGCCCCTGGGAGTACAGATAGTAAAGCGTATCATGAAAAAGACCACTGAATCTTGCGACAATTTTTCAGCCAAGCTGTATACCTCTACCCTCCAAGGAAATTTTCGTGTCGTTGTAAGCAAAAAACTCCCTATACCTGGGCCGATCCCGGCGATAGTGCAATGCCAGGTCTACCCGCGGCGGAGGCGAAGCAGGCGTTATGCACTATATATCAATGTCTTCATATGTATAATAATAATCATCCTCATTTACCTGGGGCCGCAACGATGCAAATTTGCTGGCAGCATTTACTGTATTTGCTGTATCCAATGGCTTATGGCCTCGAAATAGTTTTTGATAATGTTCGAAAAGCGCTTCAGTTATTAGAGTTGGCTCATAGGCATGATTCCACCATACTCTATATACAGTATTTGTTTAGACGGCGCGTGTCGCTTCTCATCACCTAGGGACCTACTGCAAGGCGGTTCTTCCAGCAAACGCTGCTCTCGCGCGCACACTAGTGCACCTCTGCATTTTTCTGTGTACAAAGTTTGTAACTGCGCCTTGTTACTGTGAATGTAATCAAGATATTGACCCGGATGTAGACATGCAAGCTCATGCAATTCACTCGGAAGTCTATACTATGCCTTGTAATTATTATTTTTTTTTTCAAAGGCCAATATTGACGATTCTTCTATAGCTATTATTTTAACTTCCTGTTTAAATAATAACCACACAGCAAAGAGTGGCAAGTCATTGCAGCATGCCAAACGAGCTATAATCTCAGTAACATGCTTTAGGAAGCACTCACAGCGGACTGGCTGTGATAGATACAGTGGACTGGCTGGGCGCCCTCCCCCCCCCCCCCATCTCTACCCTCCCCCCGAAGCCTTGCGCGCAAACGTAAGGTGGCGCGCTTTCTCGCCGCTTTCCGCTATTGCGTGCGCGCGATTGAGCCGCGATCGCTGGCTCAGCCTCGCACGCTTTCACTCGCACGTATAGCATACGGCACGCGGCGGTGATTTTATCGACCGTGGACTTTATACGGAACCTGACGACGCCGTTGACGCGGACGGCACAAATGCGCATGGAGTGTTCATATAATTGCTATCGCAATAAAACATTATGTAGTGACCATATGGAGATACTTCCCTATAATGTATTTCATGTAACAACCTCATTCGAACTTTTGCAATGGTACCATAATGAAAGCTTTTTACCGAATACTCTTGATGCAATTGCTGCGGCAATAAGGCGAATAAAGCTCTTTGCTAGCTGGCACATATGTTGGGATATTGGGTTCTTCAATCCCACTGCAGCCATCAATGCTGCGATTTTGGAGGAGATATCCCAGAGGCTACTACCATAGGCGCCGACTACGGGGAGGGGCTCTGGGTATCGAGCCCCCTCCGGACATTTCCGGTGCGGGCTGAACCCCCCCTCCCCCCGGCAATGCCAAAGCCTACCCCCCTCCACCTAACGAGTCATTGCCAGAGTTTTGTCAATGACACCATTTGAGGTTTCTTTTGACTTGCCTCGACCTTTTCACTTAAAATGTTATTGTGGTTAATAGCTTACTGCATCATTGCTGGCGCGGACGTGCACGAATATTAATTCATACTTCGCTTTATTTAAGCAAATCCTGACTTTAGGAGAACAAGTGCATTAGAACTTCCAGCGGCGGCTGCCTCGTCCGTATTTTCTCACTTCAACATTGTTTTACATTTCCACTCTACACACTATGCGCATACACAATACATTTAAATATATACACAGTAAAAAGTTTATGAGGTTTTTGAAGGAGAAGGAGGTAGCGAATCCACAATTATTTCTAAATGTATGGATAGCTGATGCCTAGAGAATGAATATGTTGCTGTAAGCTCACCTCACCTCAAAATGCTTTTTGTGCTTTTTTGGCCCTGCAAAAAACCTGTAGACTTTAGTGACCCCTTCGGTAGAGTATTTTATCAAGGGCGTGTGAAATGCACGTGAATTATATGTGTCTCAGTCTTGCTTTTCTTTCCAATCGATTAGCCATATACAGCTTGGCTGTAAAGCATCGTGATCGAGCTAGTGCCTCATCTGCCGTGCCTCGGCCGAAGTAACACGTCGCTTTCGGTGTTACTTGGAAACATGCCGTAATAGCTGTTGTCTTAGCGCAGATAAAGTGCACGGATGGTTCTTCCTTTTTTGCCACAAGACCTATCACCACAAAAGCGAATTGACAATGTCAGTGCAAATGTTTAAAGTTGCGTTTTGTTTCGTCCCAGTTGCCATTTGTTTCTCTAAATTTACACCGGTGCTATGATCGGTCCCATCTTCTTCAATCACATTCCGTAGCGGACAGCATTGGATGGACGAAATACTGGAAGGAGTGGTGGATGAGTTTCTCAATAAAGTCCCGCCATCACGTCTTCCACTTCCGTGGTATCAGCAAGGTAGGGCACCAGCACACAGCAGCAGCCGAGCACGAAACCGGCTGGATGCGACTTTTCATGCGAAATTGGCCAGCCAGGCCACCTGACCTCTTTCCACTCGATTTCTTTCTTTGTGGGTATGTGAAAGATCGTGCTTACATGATCGAGACGGACATCAGAAAAGATCAAGGCAAGGATAACGGATGTCTGCCGCGAATTCCAGCCTCGGTCATCAAGAAAGCCACTGAAGATGTGATAAAGCGAACTCAGCACAGCGTAGCTGCAGAAGGAGACACCTATTCTAACATGTCCTCTAGGTAGCAGCTGGTGTTCGACGGCACTTACGAATTCAGAGCTAATAACGGCACACTGAAGTCTGATGTATTTTTTAGTTTGTCTTTTGTGCAGGCCTCCCGATTGCCAATTCGGCTGATTTAGAAGGGCTATATTTACTTTTTTGAACGCATAGGTTTTGCCTTTTCTCTACACGTGGGTTGCTTCCCAGTCTGTTTATTTCGCTTTTATTTTTTGTCCAAGACCCTGTTTTTCCAGCACGTATACACTCTCATGAAAAATAAAGCCGTCACTTTAATTTGGCTTTGGTCCGAAGCAAATTTTTGGCGCGGAATATAACTGCGCGCGCACTCTGTCTATTCGGTGCGAGCAAAGCCGGGATTTTGAAACATGCTATGCGTATTACATTGCTTTTCGCGTTTCGTGCGGGGTCAGAGCGGCGCTTCGACCGTGTTATCAAGGGGCTTTTGTTATCAATGGGATCAGTCGGCCTTGAGATACGGATAATAAGTGCGACGCAGAAATGAGAGGAATGCACGAGTCGAATCTGTTCGTGTATTTTTAACATCTTTTGTATTATGCCTAAGGACATGCTTTCGAATTTAAAAAAAATGAGAGGAAGGAATAGCTGCAAAGCCGCGAAACCTGCTGTTGGTGCTCCTTCCGTACCATAATTAAGGTGATCCACTGCCTCTTCGTATTTGCGACAGGCAATGCAGTTGCTTTCAATAAGCTTATTTCAGGGCGCTGCTTTATGATGCGGATGGGAGCGTAGCCACGTGGTATTTTTCATATTTCGTGAGGTTTGTTTGCCAGTCGGAAAAAATTACATGCAATTAGTACGTAGCTGAAAACACAGCAGTTAGATGTCATTCGGGGGTGCCGGGGGGTGCCTACAAATGCCTCATTGACATTTTGATAATTAGAACAGTACTTCCCGAATTGTATAATCAATTATAATTGTCAAATTAAATGTCAGGAACGAAAGGATTAATGGCGGCTACTCCACTGTACTGGAAACAATATGCAGTAGGTTTTCTTCGAGCAACGCAACTGCTCTTAATTTAAGTCTTGGTGCATGACAGTTGTGACACCCTGTATAGCTCACTCAGTAACTGAAATGAGGCCAAGCCGGATTCACTCGAAATCAAAATCAGCAGCAATCACGCGCAGCAGCGCTTATACCGGACTCATAGAATGAAAATGAAGGACAGAGCGAGGCTGCAGTTTCACCGGAAACGTGAAGCAGTATTGCTGATAGTGAAGTATACGACAATTACGCGAAGGAAGATTACACCACCGAGGGACGCCAGATTCTAAGCGGTGGGAGAGCACTCAGGCTGTGAAATTGAAATGTCTCCTACTATGAGGTCTTCTAAATTCTCATATAAGGCCGTCACTTCAGTGAACAATTATTCGAGGTCACACGAAGCTTCTTCAAGGGCAAGAAATGTAGATATTGAGAAGAGGTTTATTTGCGGCTCCTTATGCAGAAGCACAGCGACAGGGAACGGCGAGACAGCCCGAAAAAAGGAAGGAAATAAACTTTTTTCAGGTCCTGCAGGCCACGAGAGCTTTGGGCTCTCATGGAGTGGGCGTCTCCCACGACGGAACCGGGAGGTTGAGTTTCCTGGCGGCGTCGTGGACCTGCTGGACGGCCCAGAGTTGGGGAACGAGTTCTTCGCTCCGGATTGCTTCTTCAAATTTGCGCTTGTCCTGTTCGTAGTTTATGTGAGCTTGCGAGCACGGCCAGAGTAAATGATATACGTTAAGGGATGTATTGCAATTGGTGCAATAAGACTTGTCGTAGAGCTCAGGCATGTAATGGTGTAATCTGTTTTGCGTGGGGTATGTGTCTTTTTGTAGCATTCTGAGTGTAACCGCTTGAGCTCGAGTGAGCGTGCGGTGTGGCGTGCTACACTTTCTGCGTTGTAGGTAGTAGTGTTTAGTGATTTCATTGTATGTAGTGGGCGCGTCCTTATTCTCCGAGTGGTTGGGTGAAGCCGCGCGGTCTGTAAGCGCGCGCGCATCCTCGTGTGCCGCCTCGTTAAGGTTGGGGACGTCGCCGATCTTTGGTCCTAAGTGTGCCGGGAACCATTATATGAAGTGGTTCTTAATCTCTTTCTTTGAAACAATTCTGGGAGCCTGTGCCCAGACCGTGCCCTTTTGGAAAGCTCTGATAGCGGCTATGGAGTCGCTGTATATATGGGAAAGATTGTCGTGGGTGAGCGCAACAGCGATCGCAACCTGTTCGGCCTGTTCAGGCTTCCTTGCAATTACCGTTGCTGCATATCTTGTGGATCCGCGGCCATCCACAACCGCCACTGTGAAAGCTTTGTTTCCCGTGTGTGCCGCCGCGTCCACAAAAGCTGAGCGTTCACGGTTCGCCAAGGCTTGCCTAAGAAGGAATTGTTCTCTCGCTTGTCGTCTGCCCCTGTTGTTTTCGGGGTGTACGTTTCTGGGTATAGGGCGGACCGTGATCTTGGCACGGATGTCCCGTGGGAGGTCCGCAAAGTCTTTTTCAATGTCTCCTTGAGCAAAGCCTAGCTTCTCTAGGATCGTGCGCCCCGGAGGCGTCGTCGAAAGCCTAGCAAGCTCGGCGCGCTGCTGGGCTTCGGCAATTTCTTCCAGGGTGTTGTGCATGCCCAGGTGCCACAGCTTCTCGTTGCTGGTGCTGGTTGGAATGCCGAGGGCTTGCTTGGTGACCTTTCTGATTTGGGCATTCAGTCTGCCTCTTTCGGATCGTGTACAATTGATCATTGCCGCAACGTATGCGAAGTGACAGGTGACGAACGCGTGTATGAGTTTGATAAGATAAAGTTCCTTGAGGCCCCTGTGTCTATTGGCAATTCTTCTGATGAGCCCAATAGCGTTGTTGGTTTTGGTGATGAGCTTCTGAACCGTAGAGGCATTGACGTCTTTAGTCTCTACGATCATACCCAGGACCCGCCGTGGTTGCTCAGTGGCTATGGTGTTGGGCTGCTGAGCACGAGGTCGCAGGATCGAATCCCGGCCACGGCGGCCACATTTCGATGGGGGCGAAATGCGAAAACACCCGTGTGCTTAGATTTAGGTGCACGTTAAAGAACCCCAGGTGGTCAAAATTTCCGGAGCCCTCCACTACGGCGTGCCTCATAATCAGAAAGTGGTTTTGGCACGTAAAACTCTAAATATTATTATTATTATCATACCCAGGACTCTGATTTTGTCGACGCACGGTATGGCGTGTCCCGAAGTGGTTCGTACGGTAATTTCCTGATTATAATCGAAGTCTGACGAGTATGGCCTGCGGCCCTTCTGCGTAGGTCTGCGTACGAGCATCTCCGACTTGGTAGGTGAGCATATGAGTCCTGTGGGAATTAGAAATTCTTCTATGGCGTTCACTGCTTCTTGCGAGATGTCCTGCACCATGCCCGGGGTTCCTTTGGACACCCACATGGTGATGTCATCTGCGTATATGGTGTGCTCGAGCCCGTGGATCTGTCCTAGTTTCTCAGCAAGTCCCGCCATGGCAAGGTTGAAAAGCATAGGGGAGATGACCGAGCCTTGGGGGTGCCCCTGCTCCCCAGCGAGAGTGTCTCCGTGGAGAGGTCGGCAAATCGGAGCATAGCCGTCCTGTTATCCAAGAACGACTTGACGTACGAGTGGAATCTAGCTCCGAGGTTGAGTTCGAAAATGGTGTCCACAATGTATTGGTGAAAGAGGTTATCGAACGCTTTCTCTAGATCTAACCCAAGAATGGCCTAGGCGTTTCTAATGGGGTCATCAATGATTTGGTGCTTGATTAAAATCATGGTGTCTTGAGTTGATATACCGGGTCTAAATCCGATGAGGCTGTGTGGTAACGGTCCCTTGTTTTCGAGGAATCTGGAGATTCTGTTCTGAATAGCGTGTTCCGCCGCCTTACCCACGCACGACATGAGTGATATGGGTCTGAGGTTCTCGACGCCCGAGGGCTTGTTGGGCTTCGGAATGTGAACCGTGGTGGCGTTCTTCCATTCCGGTGTGACCCTGCCGGAAGCCCAGACCTGATTGATTTGATCCGCTAGGAACCGGAGGGAGTCTTCGTCCAAGTTACGAAGGGCCTTGTTACTAATACCGTCCGGACCTGGGGCTGATGTGCCATTCAGGTTTTGAAGGACGGTCCTGATTTCTTCTAGGGTGAAGGGTTCATCGAGGTCGGGGTTGTCCGCTCCCTTGTACGGGGAACCGGGTGCCTCGGCCTCGTTTTCGTGGCTGCTCGAGAGTGGCATGTATCTTTCGGCAAGTCTTGCCATAAATTCCTGCTCGTTGGAGTTTTTGAGTTGACGTTTCGCTATCTTGTCAGCCGCCTTGGTCTGGGAGCTCTTGGTTCGACCTTTGTTAAGAAGGTGTTTGAGTAGGTTCCAAGTTATCGCATATGTCATGCTGCCATCGGCCCTTGCACATACTTCGTCCCATTGTTGGTTGGAGAGTACCACACAGTGGTGCTCAATGTCCTTGTTCAGTAATGCAATCTTTTTCCTAAGTCTTCTATTGAGTCTCTGGGTACGCCATCTCTGCAGCATGGATCTTTTCGCTTACAGCATGTGAGCGAGCTTAGCGTCCATCCCGATTGTCTGGACATCTGTTTCTATTTCTTTGGTCGCGCTGCGGGCGTCCTCCTTTAGTTCTTAGTTCTTGCGTCCACTGTTATAGTGTAGCGGGCTTGTCGGTACGTTCCTGTCTTATCTGTCTAAACGCATCCCAATCCGTGTATCTCCACTTTCGTAGTGGTTTCAAGGTGATTGCTATTGACGTTTCCACAATGTAATTGTCGCTGCCGAGGTCGTCGCCGGTATTATGCCAGGTTGCCCCCTCGGTGTTGAGAACGAACGTGAGGTCTGCGGTGGTATCCCTCGAGACCGAGTTGCCCATCCTGGTAGGGTAGAGCGCGGACGTGATCAGGTTGCGCCCATCTCTTCCGCATCGGTGGCAAGATTTCTGCCTTTGGCGCTGGTGACCTCGTAGCCCCATTCCCATTCAACCCTAACCCCATTCAACGTCCCATTTGGGGCGTTGTAATCTCCGGCAATAATCAGTGGTTTGTCACCGGCTTTGTCCCTGGCCTTCTTCAACAGTCTTCTGAAACTTTGCGTTCTGTGGTTCGGGCTGCTGTACATGTTCAGTGCTAGTATGCTCTTAGCCTATTTGCCTTTGGGAAAGATTTCGATGAACAAGTGCTCGCATTTGCTGTCCGGATTACTTCTGTCAATTTCGGCCCATGCGAGCCTGTTACTGACAAACGTCGCTACGCCGCTGCAGGCTTTTGTTGGTGGAACGGCAATTGTTTCATATCCCGGAAGTGTGGGTGTGTCGGTGTTGGTCTCTTGAATGAGTATGATGTCCGGCTTGTCTGTAGTGTGTCTCATGTGTTGTTGCAAGACCGATTTCTTGTTGCGGAACCCGCGACAATTCCATTGCCAGATTATAAGCTTGCCTTGATTGTTCGTTTGCGCTTGGTGCCTTTCGGCTGGTTCTCGCTTATTTGCTTTCTCCATGTTTGCTTTCTACTATGGTTGCGGACTTTACCGCCATTTTGGGTGTGACGATATCGCTTGTTGCAGTGTTCCTTCTGACCATGGGGGAGGCGGGGGAGTTGACCGGTGCCGTGGAGTGAGTAAAGACGGTTCTCTCGAGGCCCTCGACTCTGGCGCCGAAGCCCTTCTCCATCACTTCTACCCTGCTCGTTAGGCCATCGACCGCCTCTACTAGTCTGTCGTGCCCCTTCTTTAGTGACTCGACATCGAATTGTAGTTGACCTAGGGTACTAAGGATCTTGTAGAATTTACCGTCTATGTCCTTAGCAGGCGTGTCGCATTCCATGGTCTTGGCCTTGCGTTTCTTGGTGGCTGGTGTGCCCGCTGGTGGGCTTTGACTAGTCGTTTCTGATTCCACTATGCTGGAGGGATTCGTACTAGGTGAAGTATCCATGTGCATGTCCTGTGTCTGTGCATTTGGTGAGCTAATTTGCCTTTTAAGCAATCTATCCTCGTTAGCCAGTTCTGTCATTGTGCGTCTGAGTTGAGCGGTTTCGTGCTCGAGTGCTTTGATTCTCTCTAAAATGTCATTGTGTACATTATTCTCTGGCCGCGCTTGCAAGCTCACCTGAGATTGGTCCCTCAGTGGCCCGCAGTTAGTGGGCAGCGTCCCTGCCGTTGCCGAGGCCTGGCATCCCGTTGTCGCCTTGACTCGCTTGGCTCAGCTGTTAGCTCCGGCCACGGGTGCGAAGCGCACGCCAAGCGCACGCCAAGCGCACGCCAAGCGCGAGCCAAGCCACGCGTTGGCGATGCGGCTGTGCCGCGAGACGCGTCTTCTTCTTCACAACCTCCCCCCGGACAAAAAGAGCCATCCTGGTGCCTTACGAATCAGGAGGCAGAGGGTCGTGGTAGGGCCTGAGACGCGATACGTGGACAATCTCACGTCCACGCCGGCGCAAGTCGCCAGGTGGTCACAGTGGTTCAATAAGAAAATTAACCGGGGATGTTCGCTCCAAGACTCGGTAAGGCCCTTCGAAGTTTGGGACGAGTTTCAAGGAAAGCCCCGGTGTTTGGAAAGGGACAGACAGCCACACAAGAGCGCCTGTAGCATAGGTGGTGTCTGAAGCGAGTCGGTGTGGTTTTCTTTCTGACGCTGCTGTTGCCCTGTCGTAAAGGAGCGCGCTAGCTGGCGGCATTCTTCGGCTTATCAGGCGACGTCGGACAGAGGTAGACACTCGGAGGCGTCAGGACGGTATGGAAGGAGCGTGTCGATGATATGCGTTTAGGCTCGCGGCCGTACAGGAGGAAGAAGGGTGAAGATCCCGTTGTGGCCTGGATCGTGGTGTTGTACGCGAACGTGGTGAATGGAAGGATGCGGTCCCAGTTACCGTGATAAGATGCCACGTACATCGAGAGCGTATCTCCAAGTATGCGGTTAAATCGCTCTGTGAACCCGTTAGTCTGGGGATGGTATGCCGTACCTGTCCGATGAATAATGTGGCATTCCGAAAGCAAACCTTCGACGACTTCAGAGAGGAAGGCGCGACCTCAATCGCTCAGAAGTTTTCGACGTGCGCCGTGCCGAAGGACGAATCGATGTAGGAAGAAAGAGGCTACATCCCGCGCTGTACCACTTGGTAAAGCCGCAGTTTCAGCGTAGCGTGTCAAATGGTCAACAGCAACTACAATCCACCGATTGCCGTCTGGTGTCATAGGAAGCGGGCCGTATAGGTCGATGCCGACGTGATCGAAGGGTGTGGCAGTGCACGGGAGCGGCTGCAAGGCACCAGACGGGCGTAAAGGCGGCGATTTGCGGCGTTGACAGTCAAGACAGCACCAAACAAACTTTTGTACAAAATTATACATGCCACGCCAGTAGTAGCGGTGGCGAATTCGTTCGTACGTCTTGAAAACTCCGGCGTGGCCACACTGCGGATCGTTGTGGAAAGAGGCACAGATTTTTTACCTTAAGCTGCAAGGAATCACCAGAAGTCACCGGCGGCCTTTAGGAGCGTAATTGTGTCGGTGGAGCAGCTGGTCACGAATGGCGAAATTAACTGCTTGGCGTCGGATTCTTCGGGATACATGGATCGTCGATGATCCAGATAGATAGTCGAAAAGAAAAATTGGAGGACGCTTAAGCTTCGCCTTCAAGAGTGGGACGCGACAGCGTTCCCGTCGACCCGCCAAGGGGTCGACAATGCGCTACGGCACAGCGATCACTTACGATGCGCCCCGCATCGGACTTAGCGCCCACCTATCACGCGGTGAGCGTCGAGCAACGCAGCGTTCGGCGCGGCAACGAAACGTGCGCCTGAGCGAACGGAACGAACCAAAGAACTCGGTGTCTCGGAGGGGAAACGATCTAAGCCAGCCAAACGTCGTGATCGGCACGGGCAGAGAGATAGATAGTGATCTAAACCGGGAGCACGGCGAAGCGTCGTCAGGGGAGAGGGAGTCCCGCCGCGCCTGGCAGCGGTCCCAATGCGCGCGCGGCGCGCCTCCTGTCGGGGCAGCGCCGTACATTGAGAGGAGGGGGTTTTCTGTGTTTGCCGCAAGATGGCTCTGCGTGTGCGGAAAGCGCAGAAGAAATGCAGCGGAAACGCACTTCGCAACTCGTGTAATTGTGACTTCTGTACGTTACATGGTCATAATTACCGATATACACCGCAGTATAACTTTCCACGGCTAGTTTCGAAGGCAACACCGCATTCACTAGAGGCGCGTTTGCACCGCTTGGAAGCATCGAACTCGTGGCTGAGTGGTAGCGTCTCCGTCTCACACTCCGGAGACCCTGGTTCGATTCCCACCGGGCCAATCTTGGAAGTTGCTTTTTATTTATGAAGCGCCTGCCGTGATTTATCGCTCACGGTCAACGCCGCAAACGCCGACACCGACGCCGACGACACCGGCTTTTCTGCGACACGAGCTCCTTAACGCTATCGCGTTAAAAACGATTCACGGGTCACGACGTTGTGCGGTGGCAAAGGAGTCCATGTCGAGAGATGACACGGAGTGTGCGGAAATTGTTCCGCAGGCCGAGTCTGGAGGTAAAGGTGAACGAGACAGGGCGTCTGCGTCTGAGTGTGTGCGTCCGCTGCGGTATACCACGCGAATATTGTACTCCTGGATGCGTAGTGCCCAAGGGGCTAGGCGGCCAGTGGGATCTTTCAAGTTGGCGAGCCAACAAATAGCGTGATGATCTGTGACCAAGTTGAATGGGCGCCCGTACAGGTATGGTAGGAACTTGCCAAGTGCCCATACTAAAGTGAAGCACTCTTTTTTGGCCACGCTGTACTTGGCCTAAGGCTTCGTCAGCGTGCGACTCGCATAGGCAGCCACGTATTCGGGGTAGCCGGGCTTTTGTTGGGTGAGGACGGCGCCGAGACCGACCCCGCTGGCGTCTGTATGTACTTCAGTTGCAGATGACGGTTCGAAATGGCGAAGAATAGGTGGGGAGGCGAGAAGACGACGCTAAGTAGCAAAGATGGAGTCACATTCAGGGGACCAGGAGGAGAGGGCAGCGTCACCGCGTATAAATTGAGTCAATGGCGCCGTGATCGATACGAAATTCCGAACAAAGCGTCGGAAATATGAGCATAGGCACACAAGGCTTCGAAGTTCTTTGATGGCCTTAGGCTTCGGAAACTCAGCGACTGCTCGAAGTTTTGCAGGATCGAGTAGAACGCCGTGTTTGGACACAACGTGGCCTAAGATGGTGAGCTCTCGCGCGGCGAAGCGGCACTTTTTGAGGTTGAGTTGGAGGCCAGCGTTCGTTAGATAGGTCAAAACATGTCTGAGGCGGATCAGATGAGTCGGAAAATCAGGCGAGAAAACCACGACATCACCGAGGTTAAACAGACAGAAAAACCGCTTGAGGCCACGCAGCGTGTTGTCCATGAGTCGTTCAAACGTCGCAGGGGCGTTACTAAGCCCGAAAGGCATCACGTTAAATTCATATAAGCCGTCCGGCGTAATGAATGCGGTTTTCTGGCGATTGGCCGCAGCCCTCGGGACCTGCCAGTACCCTGAACGCAAGCCGAGGGACGAGAAGAATTCTGCTCCCTGAAGACTGTCAAGGGCGTCGTCGATGCGCAGCAAAGGATAGATGTCTTTGAGCGTTACCTTATTTAACCGATGGATGGTAGTCGATGCAAAAGCGAATAGACCCGTCCTTCTTGCGAACGAGGACGACAGGAGATGCCCAGGGACTGTGCGAAGGTTGAATAACGTCACGGCGCAGCATATCTTCGACTTGGGTGGTAATGACATGACGCTCTTCGGCAGAGACGTGGTACGGTCGTTGACGTAACAGCTGATGCGAACCGGTGTCAATGTAATGCTGCACTTCCGAAGTGCGGCCCAGTTGAGGTTGTGAAGCGTCGAATGAACTTCTAAAGTGGTGCAGGAGATCAAGAAGGTGAGCGCGTTCGGCAGGTGTGAGGGTATCGGCGATGGCACTCGAGAACGCATCCCTGGACGTCTCCTCAAGCGCGGAAATCGAAGATGGTTGGCCGGAGTCGACATGAAAAGTCTCCGGGGACGTCAACCGAAGACGAGGAGTCGAGGAGTTCCACGAAGCCAAGGCATTCACCAACGAGCAACGTAAATAGGTGCACAGAAGGGATTGCAGAAGTATATATTGCTGCAGCTGCCGGCGATGTCAAGCGTTGCGAAGGGTAGTGGGAGAGATTTACGGCTCATGAAGCCGTCGGACGGTGTGAAGAGGACCGCTGCATCAGTGATGACATCGCAAGAGAGGGGTACGAGGGTGAAGCAGCCAGGCGGAATATCTGTGTCCTCGCGCACGGTAAGTTTAGAAGGGCGATCACGATCTTCGTGCAGTAGTGCGTACGTAACACAGAGGGGGAAATTCCACTTCGGCGCGTGCGCAGTCGATCACGGCTTTATGAGGGATAAAAGCCCCATCCGAGGATGACGTCATGCGAGCAGGCGGGAAGAACAATACACTCGATGACATAAACAATGCCGTGAATAAGCACACGTAGAGGACAGGCTGCGTGCGGAGGGACCTGCTGCGCGCTTGCCGTACGCAGCGACAGTTCAGAAAGCGGTGTGGTCACCTTGCGCAGTGAACGGCCCAGTTTCGCGGCTATCACAGAAATGGCTGAGCCGGTATCCACAAGAGCGAATGCAGGCACACCGTCAGAAAGTTCGACAACATTAGCAGGACAGGCGCGAGGGCTGAATGGGGCGCAGTTCTTGCCTCTTGAACTGCAACGTTTAGTTTTCCTAGTCAGATGGACAGATGGAAAGGCCGAGAGGCTTCGCCGAACGCTTGAGGGAGATGGCGGCAATATCGGGCGACGTGTCCGGGAGTGCCACAAGAATAACAGACGGGACGATCGCCAGGCGTCCTCCAAGGATTAGGTCACGGTGCGGTCCAAGACGCAGCATGGGCTTCCGGTGGCACCGGTTGGGACTGGGCCGAGAAAGACGCCGGTGGAGGCCTGCGCTCTGCCTGCACATACGTAAGAGGCACAGTGACAGGCCAGACTGGCTGCACATAATTGAGAGGCTTGGCGACAGGCTGCACTGCCAGCGCAGAGTTGAGATTCGCGGCTGCAGGTGGCTGGTGGTGTGCGGAAGGGACTTGAGCGACCTCTTCAGAAATGAGAGTGTGGAGCGTGTTTGGAAAATGGGAGGTGGGCTCCTGAGTGAAGGGGGCTAATGAAAGTTGGCGGGCAACTTCCTCACCCACGAAGTCCTTGACCCGCTTTAAGAATGAGGATGGGGTCGTACATGCTGTCAAGGCTCGGCAACGAGTCGTTGCTTCCCGTAGCACGCCGAGTCGAAGCGCGTTGCTTCCTTAACTCATCATAATATTGGCATAGTCTGATGACTTCGTAAACGGTGCGCGGATTCCTGGCCAGGAGCATCTGGAATGTGCCGTCATCGATGCCTTTCGGAATATGGTGAATTCTCTCAGCTTTGGGCATGGCGGCGTTGACCCGTTTACAAAGGTCCACGACGTCTTCAACGTAGCTCGTGAATGTTTCTGCCGTCTGCTGTGCTCGGGCGCGCAAGCGTTGTTCAGCGCGCAGCTTGCGAACCGCGGGTCGACCGAACACTTCCGTAGAGGTTGTCTTGAAGACTGACCATCTGGGTACATCACTTTCGTGGTTGTGAAACCAGAGTTAACTCTGGTTAATTGGGCAGCAATTGGGCAACACCAGCCAGATAAAAGATGACGTGGGTTAATTAACTTCGCTGGGTCATCCCATTTGTTGTGCGCGCTCACCCGTTCGTATGACGCGAACCAGTCTTCTACGATTTCGTCGTCCGCACCGCTGAAGATCTTGGGGTCCTGTTGTCGTGGAACGCTGGTACAGGTGACGGACTATGGCGTCGGCGCCGTTTGGGATGAGCTGTCGGTCATGGCGGCCGGTAGCGTTCTTGATCGCAGCTCCGGGGTTTCAAGCGACGGGGTTTGAATCCCAGCACCTTTACCAATTGAGAAGAGGTTTATTTGTGGCTCCTTATGCAGTAGCACAGCGACAGGGAACAGCGAGACAGCCCGAAGCACTGTCCAAAAGACGCCAGCAATCAACAGCGCGGGCCGAGCCGAGCCGCGCTTTGGCGAGGCGCCTGTGCCGCGAGACGCGTCTTCTTCTTGACAATATATATATATATATATATATATATATATATATATATATATATATATATATATATATATATATATATATATATATATGGACACGGCAGCCCGGCCGTGACTATGTCGACTGACATACCATTGTTCTTGCAGGTCTTTTCGGCCTGCGTGCTCTTCACTGCAGCTGGCCATCTACATCGCGCGGACCATGGCTCCTGCCCGCTGGAGTTTGCGTCCGTCCAAGCACCGTGCTTCCCTGCTTTGGAAAGTGAAGACGGCGGATCCCGTCCGGATCCTGATATCTGGATGGTACCGCTGCTGTCGCACGTGTACATCAACTACCGCGCAGCATTTGGGCGCAGGATGACGCCAATGGACTCTGACGTCGGCACACGCCCACCGCTTATAAAAGGATCTTCACCGGCTCTTTCCTTCAGTGGACACGGCAGCCCGGCCGTGACTATGTCGACTGACATACCATTGTTCCTGCAGGTTAGTAAAAAAAATATTGGTTTCCGTAGCAATTTGCTCTGTTTGGTCGTGCTGCCGTGTCCACACATCCTTTGGAATTGCTTATGTGATTGTTTGTCAGTGGTGAGGATGTTGCTGTTAATATTCGGAGACGTCGAAGAAAACCCTGGTCCTCTGACTGACGAGATACTTAAGGAACTTCTTGAAACGCAGAAGAAAATCCTGCTTAAGCTTAATGACATACAAGAAAAGCAAGCTTCGTCTGATGCTAGTTTGCAACTTGTTGAAAACAGGCTATCAACGATAGAAAATAAATTGCTGTCTCTGGATGAAACACGTGACAGGCTCACTAAAATTCAGAATTTAGTTATCAGGAATGATGCTAATTTGGCTGAGCTCGGCCGTAAAGTTGATGATTTAGAAAACCGATCTCGACGAAATAACATAATTGTACGCGGAGTTGTGGAAGAAGGGCAAGAAAGTGAGGAAATGCTAATTAAAAAAGTAAACGACGACATATTCGAAGGTATACTCAAGCTCAAGTTAGGCTCCATCGAGAGGATTCACAGGCTCGGAAAGAGGATTCCTGGTGTGAACCGCCCGATCATACTAAAGCTCGTAGATTTCAGGGATAAGAAAATAATACTACAAAATTGTTCCAAACTCAAAGGCACACAGATTAGTATTAGCGAAGATTACTCTAAAAGAATTGTTGAATTACGAAAGAAGCTGCGGAATTCTTGCTCTGAGGAAAGGAAAGGTGGAGCAAAAGTGGCATTGATCTTCGATAAATTGAAAGTTAATAATGTGATGTTCAGTTGGGATGAAGATAAACATGAAAGGGTCAAAGTTGCGCAACCACTTCGCGCAACAAACACCTGACATCCCCGTACAAAAGAGGCAAAGTTTAGTATTATTAATGTCAACGCCAGAAGTATCCTAAATAAGTTGGAATCCCTAGAGAGCATTGTCTTGGAGCATGAACCAGATGTTATGGGTATAACAGAGACATGGCTACGTAAGGATGTAAATGATTCGGAGGTCACACCCGCTGGGTATTCAATTGTCAGAAGAGATCGGGAAGGTCGAGGGGGTGGCCTGCATTCTTGATAAATAACGGTGTACCATATGATATTCTCGAGACCGAGAAAGCGATGGAAACGGTCTGGCTCAAAACAAAGTTGGGTGAACATCAAGTCCTTATTGGCTGTATTTAGAGGGCTCCTAACTCACCCGTAGATGTTATTTTGCATTTAAGAAAATTTATGGAGTCGAACATGCATCAAGGCAATAACATTATACTTTTAGGTGATTTTAACTTGGCCGGCATTGATTGGCCGACACTTTCACCGGGACAGACTGAGGTTTCAAGTTGTGACCAGCTTTTGGAGCTAGCTTTCAGTTTAGGCCTAAACCAGGTAGTGACAGATTATACAAGAATCTGTGAGACTAAGTCATCAATACTTGATTTTATTTTTCTGTCAAATTCTTTAATACCATATCTAGAAATATGTAAAACGGAGGATGGTCTTTCGGACCATAAAATGGTGCAAGCATTTCTAAACTTATGACCTGTACCATACCCATGTGCTCTTCATAAAACATTTTTGAAGTTTTCCTCTGCCAATGATGTTGGTGTGTTAGACTTTTTAGAGCGTTCTTTCGACCATTTTGTTCATCTCTTTGAGTCAAATACTAGTACAGATAATTTATGGGACTACTACTTTGCAACGGTCATGGATTGTATTAAAAACTACATACCAAAGTGCTATAAAAGAATTAAAAGGAAAAATCCTTGGATTACAAGGGAAGTTATACATCTAAAGAGAAGATTAAGGCGAAAACGTGGGGACTGTTCGAGGAATCCAACCCCCGATAAGAAAATCTCAATTCAACACATGAGCCATGACCTGAAATGCCTTATAAAACAATCTAAAGACAAGTTTTATAATCTGACACTTACGAAGTTCCTTAAAGAGGCGCCGCAGAAGTTCTGGCGGTACGTCAACCCATCCACAAAACCGTTATCCTCAGAATCCTGCAGTACTGCTGCAATGCAAGCTGATAATTTTAATGCTTACTTTGCATCCGTTTTTACTAAAGATAATGGTCATACACCTCATGTAGCCTACACAGCTGCTAGACCACCCATTGCAGACATTGAAATCAATGAACAAGGCGTTTTAAATCTTCTCCTGAATATTGATGTTAAGAAGAGCCCTGGTCCTGACGGCATTCCAAATGAATTTTTACGTAGATATGCAGAATGGAACTCTAAATACCTAACTAAAATTGTTCAGTCCTCTGTTGATAGTGGTTGCTTCCCGGTAGCATGGAAACGCGCAAAAATCATACTTATACACAAAAGTGGCAGTACAGCGGAAGTGGTAAATTACAGACCAATTTCTATTACAAGCGCGTGTTCTAAGCTCCTTGAGCACATTGTTAATAAACAATTAGTTTCTTACTTGGACAAATACAACTTGTTTTTTCCTGGACAGCACGGTTTCCGAAAACGGCTCTCAACAACCGCCCAACTCATTGAAATTGTACATGACCTCTCTGAAACGTTAAACTCCCGTGGTAAAACAGACATAATCTTCCTCGACTTTGCGAAAGCATTCGACAAAGTGTCCCATCCGAAGTTAATCATAAAAATTGATTCTGTATTTCAGAGCCCCGCAATCACTCAGTGGTTTTCATCTTACCTTTCTTCTAGAGAACAATACGTTGAATTCGGTGGGTGCACATCACGCCCTTCCCGTGTTGTGTCCGGAGTTCCGCAAGGAGTGTCCTAGGTCCTCTTTTATTTCTGATCTTTATAAATGACTTGCCCAGTAATATTAGTGTCCCTGTCGGACTGTTTGCTGATGATTGTGTGATGTATAATAAAATTCGGGATAGCAATGATCAGGCCAATTTACAGTCTAGTCTGCAAATAATTAAAATATGGTGTGACGACTGGCAGATGGAACTAAACGCAGCTAAGTCTGTTGTTATGTCCATAACGAGAAAGAAAAACATTTTGCGTTACCCTCACAATATAAATAGTACAACTATTAGCAGAGTCGATAAACATAAGTATCTGGGAGTAACGTTCACTTCTGACCTCAGATGGAATCGAC
Source organism: Dermacentor albipictus (assembly GCF_038994185.2). Taxonomy (NCBI): domain Eukaryota; kingdom Metazoa; phylum Arthropoda; class Arachnida; order Ixodida; family Ixodidae; genus Dermacentor; species Dermacentor albipictus. The sequence continues at coordinate 52,378,902 of NC_091821.1, forward strand.
ACATTGATGCTGTATGTGGTAGGGCCAGCAAAGCGCTCTGGAGCCTAAGACGGAATATAAGTGCGTCAACACCTGAGGTCAAAATTTTAGCCTATAAATCCTTAATACGTCCTATCTTGGAGTATGCTAAAGCTGTATGGGATCCCTACACTAAATCCAACCAACAGAAGATTGACAGAATCCAGAGGTTAGCATCAAGGTTCATATTTAACAAGTATCGCTACTGCCAATCCCCCACTGCACTTTGTAAGCTTGCCGACTTACCTCCGCTAGACTTACGTACCAAGTATGAGCGACTGAAACTAATTTACCTTATCATTAATGGTCATTTGCTTGTCGACAAACACAACTTCTTCAAAATCCCGACAAATGAAATATCCAGACATCGTCATAGCCAGTACATCACACCCCCTCAGGTCAGAAATGACTGTTTTAAGTACAGCTTTGTCCCGAGAGGCATTACGGAATGGAATGCGCTCCCCGACTCTGTCATGTCGGCCTCATGCGTTGAGGAGTTTTTGCAATGTGTACACGTTATTCTTTTTGCCGCTAACTAATATGTATATCATAACTTTGTCAAAGGTGTATCTGTTCATTTTGTTTCTTATTTTGGGGGTTCTGCAACAACGGTGTAGGATGCAGAACCACGAAACACTTCAGCTGCAAAATCAATACGGAGCACAGCACATGTAATGGGTATCAACGGAGAGCCATGAAGTGGATTCCTGTGGCTCACTGGCCACATCATACTATAACTGGCAAAGAGGCAGAAATACTTCCAAAGAAAACATTCGGCGAGGGACCGGTGCACACGACAAATAAAGCTTTTTCTACATTTATCTTGATTGACCAAGATAGCCTGCATGAAGAAGGACATAGAGATGTGCATTTGAAAAGCTAGAAAGGCGCCCCTTAATTAGCCGTAAACAAAACTCTCGGTTCGTAACCAGCAAGCAAATTGCAACAGAAATGTATTGTGATATACAAGGATTTCCTTATGGAAGCAGGATCATTGTTCGACTAGTGAAAGAATACAGGCAGCAGTAACGTGCGAACAACAAGAGAGGTTATAAAAGCAACCGAAAACGCCAGGCGTGACACGTGCATTAGAGCACCTTCGATTTAGTTGTCAGATGAAGAGCTCTGCTTTTTCAGCCACGCGCAGATGCAGGTTAGCCAGGGCGGCAATAAAAAAGAAGCACGTTGACGCGTGGTCATTTCAAGCGTTCTTGTTCTCATATGAAATTTGTTTGTTTTCATTTGCGCTTTTTCTCTTGAGGCAACTGCTAATGTTTCCCTCTCCCCCACTTCTTGCTTGCTTCTTGCTTGTGGGCGAAACTAACATATAGACGACTGAAAGTTAGAAAATGACCAGAATTTATATGCGAAGCACTTACAGGCACTTGCTACAGGCGAACACTAGATCTGACGCATAGCTGAAGGCGCATGCTATCGCTCCTACGTGCAGAACACTCGTGAGGGGTCGGGAGCTCGGTTCTAAAGCGTCGGTTGCTCCTCTCAAACCACTAGACGACAAATCACGACACACGAACGACCTGATACCGTAAAAAGCGATGTGGCATGCACAAGATAATCACCTTGTTTCTGTGTCCACAACGTCCAGAACGGTGCCAGAATGAAAAAAAAAAGGAAGGAACCGGCGAGCTTAGATACCGCCTAATATGTTTCCGCTCGCGTCATGCCGTTAGCGGAATCTTCTAATTATGACAAATTAGCTAATTGACGGTGGAACGTGAGAACGCGAATCCCTTCGCTATCCACGCCACACCGTTCTCCGAAACGTAAGTACACAGGCAAAGTGGCAACAGGCGCAGGACAATGTGGAGCGCAGTTCACGGTGATTAAGGAATGCAATAGCATAACGGGCGCCCGAGTGAGACATCGCGTCCACTGACCTGTATGTGTGACACAACACAACCTAAAGACTGCATTCATGCTGCATTCCGCGAACCCTTCAAAATGGAGTGTCGGAGAGGCGAGAGGCAGCAATTGTTTTCGCTCACGAAATTTAGCTGCCTTGAACCCTCCGCGTGTGCGCAAGCTCCACAAGTTGATATACGAGGTGATCATTTTTAAGTTTTACAAAGTTTTTTTAAAAAATCCCCTGTGGCTGATAGCATAATTCTAATCGTTGAGCTGGATTATTCAAAAAGGCGTACACTTCTCATACGAGAAAACCAAACACATATTACGTAAGTAGCCATAATTCACTAATGAACTTCCTAATTAATTACTTTACTGCACATATTGTAGTTTGAGAATAGTAGCCGGTTATTTTACAAGGCATATTCACTTGGAATAACTTTCCAGGATGACACCGCTTTTTAGATATTATTTCCCGAAGTTGGCGACAAAATACATGCGTCCCAGTTAAATTGTGGTTCAATGCATAAAAGAACATTTTGTTAAAAACGTGAGTGGAACAACAGTTTGTTTTTGCTGCGAGTTTGATGACGCATATCTCGAAAGTGGTGTCATCCTGGATATTCGTTCCAAGCTGATACGCCTTGCAAGCTCGCCGGATAGAATTCGTAAATTTCAATGTGTGCCATAAAGTAATTAAATTAGAAGTTAATTAGTCATTTTTCTCAATTAGTTGAACAGGTGTATTCATTTCTCGTGCAAGTAATGTCTGCCTCTTTGCATAATCCGGCCCAAGGACTACAAATGTGCTATCTGCCCCAGGTGAGTTTTCAAAATTGTGTAAAACTGTAAATTTATCGCCTCTTATATAATTGCATCGTATGGCAATAAAATCTAGCTGCAAGTCAGCGCTTCGTCCTTGCCTCACCTGACGTCGTCCTTCTGACTGTGCGCTGATCAACTGAATGTATAAAATACGGACACAAAGGATGTTTTTCCTTTACGTTCCTCTCACGACTATGTCTTGTTCTCCTGCCTCTTCGTGCAATACAACAGAAGTCCTGATCGCGCTCTGTCATAAAGCACTCTCTCCCCATCTGCGACGGGAACAGTTCGCGCCAAGTGGTGATAGCTTCGTGTTCGCTGTGTTTTCGCCGCTTAGTTCACCTTGAAGCGAGAGGCTGCACGAAGGTCAATTCGCTCGCTGCTGCTCCCGCGCTTCGTTTTTAAACCGGGAGCCAGGATTTAAACAACTTTTTTATTCTGAACAAACATGTTTTATTTAGCTTGGCTAAGTACTTGAAGTGCAGGAAATGGTTCATTTTATTCTTTGCCAAGTAATTTTTGTCATAAAATGTGGTAAAAGTGCTAGTCGCGCCAGTAGTGATAAGTTAACTAATGACTTGCTGAATTCAGTAAAACTTTGGCATTTATGTCGCTAAGTAGGGGACCTGTGCAACGAACTACGATGAATATTAAGATAGTAATGTTCGAAACGCTAGGCAAAGTGAAACAAATTGCCGATTCAGACCAAATTTATTTGCAAAATGATCTGTAAATGCAAAAATATTGCATCAATTTCTTTTTTTCTAGTTCGTTGAACATATCTATGTGACGAATGAGCGTGAAAAATTTCATATCGAAATGTTCATTAAAAGAAAGGTTGCAATGTTTGCGTATTCATGAGGCGGGGCAAAATCTTGTTTTGAGAAAAACGCAAACAAATCTGGTGAAGATTCTTCAGTGCCGTCACATGTGTGGGGCCAGGCGATCTCGCGGGAATTTTCTTTCTCACGGAGGCCTAACTGTCATTTATACGATGTGTGCATGCATCGTGTTAATTACAGCTAGGTAATATATCTGGTGCGTCTGTATGCGCCCAGACCGCTCAAGCGCCACAAATACGCGGCATCATATAAGAATCTTTCAGCAAGGTCACGCAAGGTCGTTTTTGAATTTTTCGGTTCACCTTAAAAAAAAATCATCATTTTCTTTCTCAAATGGGGCAAAATAATACTGCAGTCTTAAGCTACACCTAATTATGTCCATAATACCGAAATAGTTAATTAGTGAAAGCTAAAATGAAACTAAATTTCTTGGTTTTGTGTGGAGCGGAAAGTAATTAGCTAACTTAGGAGTTTGGACATAGCCCTCTGTATTATCTGTGTAGTAAGGGCTCGCTTAAGATGATTCACGTGACCATACGTACGATTATCTGGGGGCCCTGGATACTCTGGGCACGAAGACCACATCACCCACAGCAGATAGAAGCTCCACCACCTTCACGCGCTAACGACCCGGCTACCGCGCCACTGGCGCGTACCTGTGGTGGAGGCGCGCTCTCATTTGTGCAATGATTGGACACCGGGCGCCGCTCGCCACCCTACGCAGTTGCTTCTGCTCTCGCGAGGACTTATCTCGACCACAGAAAGTGAACGTTGCTTCTACGTGATACGCCAGAACAGCCGGGGATTGGCAGCGCTAGCCTACTCTAATGGAAGAAAAGAAGCGAGATCGTCTAGCTCGTAAATAAGCAAATAAGGACCCACTGTATAATGTTTCGCACAACGATTGTTTCCCCTAACGGCCGCATTTTTAAAAATTATTTTTACCTGATACTAGGTACTTTGCGGTAGGTATAGCATACGTATAGATCGGTAGGGAACATAGATGTAGGCTTCTGTCGCGCCTCGTACGGGCCTATTCAACAAAATAAACAATTTCTTGGCCGATGGCGACTCCGCCATCAGCCAAGCCCGATGCTGTACGCATTACACTATAAAAATGTTTACACGGCTAAGGGTGTTTTCTTCTCTCGCGGATAACACCCCTACTGTTAGGGCCCTACAAAAATTTATAGAGGACGACAACGGAGTTCTCACTAGACGTGCGATGACAAAAGACGTAGGTGCAAACTATGTAATCATTTTGATGGCCTTGGGCGCACATAAATGTCCGGCAGGAGAGTTTCATATCTATCCATGTTGCCTCGACGGCTATAGGATATGGCGCCAGAGTAGCGCACGTCGTCTGTATGGAAAGAAAGCGCTGCATGAGCGGAGGTCTGTCTGCGGCGGCTGCTGTGAATCGCTCCCACGCGCTGCCTCTCGCGATCTCCCTATTAGTGAGGCAGAAGCGCTACGCTTCGCTCCATTTGGTACGTGTTGCATGAGACAGATTGTCCGTGCCAGCCAATATATCCCGAAATCAGAACACATAAGCTGCGCTCGAATTTCGCATTAGGCGGTATCCCAATCGTGAGGGAATTATTTTCTAATAGAAAGGCTATGAGCGTGGCGAACGTGGCGCTATTACAGAGGAGTTCCTAGGTACCTTACCTCTAATAACATGTTTCAAAAAACTAATTAACAAACATTTGGAGGCAATTTGGAGGCAGTCACATTTTAATGCAACCACGTTTTTAAAATCTTGACCATCGCACCTAATTTCAGATACTCGTAATCAAATTTCAAATCTAGGCAACATCGAAACTGAGCGTGCCCCTCTGCTACGTAAGATTGAAACGTCCCGTGACGAAGTGTGTGGCGAATTTTGAATGGCGGCATGTCATGACAAATACTGATCCGTCGCGGCAGACACTTGCCAGGGGAAAACGTGCCGTATAATCATCTGCCGGGACTGGCCACATACGTTCAGTTTCAAGACTGGTTGGGCTCTTTGACACGGCACCTCTCCGTTTATGATAGCGGGGATTCCTTTCCTGCGCTCCCGGCGTGCTTGTATAGTCTCAGACGATGTAGTGCCCTATTGTAATACATGTTTTTGTATGCCATTTGCTGTTCTTGAGTTTCTTGAGCTGTTCTTGGGCTCTGTATGTGTTTTCATGTCGTGATATATCGGGTGATGCGCACAATCTCTCTCGTGCGGCACGTTCCAAACGGAGCGAAGCGTGAAGCGTCTGCCTCACTAATCGGGAGATTGCGGGAGGGAGCGCGTGGGTGATGTGTGGGTGCGATTGACAGCAGCCACTCCTGACAGACCTCCACTCATGGAGCGCTTGGTTTCCACACAGACAACGCGCGCTACTCTGGCGCCATGTCATAGCCATCGTCGCCGCACAGCCAGTTTCTCGCGGCACTACGCTTTTCTTCTCACGCTTTTGTTCCACCAACGACGAGAGTGGCCCTTCGTCGCGGGGAAGTCGTTCCACAAGTGTCAGCGGTGACAACACTCAAGGCAGCATCACATCAAAGCTTACTCGTAGCCGCTCGCCATTACCCCTAGCAGGAGCAGTGGTCTCCGTCATGCACGCTGGTACCGCGGATTGGCCTCAGCAGCAGATGCCGCGGACGAGCGTAGCCCTCCCCACCTCATGGCACACTGGCGCCCCTCGGAAACAAAGATGAGATCGCTCACGCGGCTGCGGGTACCGTGGCCGCCGGCAATTCAGCGCATGCGCAGGCCATCTCATTTCCGCTCATCCTCCACGTTCCGCCTCACGGTTCCTCTGACCCTCCTCCTGCGCTCTTCTCCTCCTGTCATATGGGGGCGAGGAGTTACGGAGTCGCCATCTGTCGGAAGCGCCTCCGTTGCGTAGTATGAGGGATCACGCGGCACGCTCCCCATAGGTTTAGCTTATGGCGCCTAATAAAAATACCCCCCGGCAGCCCTCCTGGACATTTATGTAGGTGCTCTCAAAACGAAGGAAGTTTTTGACTGTCGATATAATAATCTTGGGCAAACTGGAAAGCACACAATCGTTTACAGACGCTATCTCTTTACCGAATACGTACAGTGGACGCCACTGCGCGCGGTCGCCGCGATGGAGTCTCCCGAACCGGCTTCTTGCGTGAAAGGTAGGCAAACGCTGAGAGTAAGCTATGTGAAATATATTCTTATAGCGTGCTGTCTGTATAACCAAATGGGGCATAACAGAGTGAAGCCTCAATGCAGCGATCGCACGGGTTCGCAGCGACCGACTGCGCGTCTGCAAGCATGTCCGCGCACAATGTTTTGCTTTCGCTGTGAGCGCGTTTTCGACCGTGCCGTGAGCTTTAGGCCACCGCATATGAACATTTGACAGCATACTAGCAACCACTGTTGCGTGGACGCTATGAGAACTGTTCAAAAATAATTTCGTTACAGAGACTTCGAAGCCTACGGCAACGGTGATGTGCCGTCGCGACGATTCAATCTTTTTTTGTCTTCTAAATTTTTCGACATTTCAATACTATTTTTCAAGTTGCGTCGCACTGTATGTTTATCGGTCTTCTGAGCGTGCGATTTCCCTCTGCTTCTTTTTCGTAATCCTGTGCATTAATTCATAACACAAACATGACCATATGCCATGCCTTTTTTTAATGCGCTTCTTACCGCTCCCATTCCAATCCAGTGAACTTGCCAGAATCTAGTATCAACAAGTTCATAGAACTAATAAAGCGTCATGACATAGCCGGGCAGCGGGCGCGGAAGAGCGTCTCAGTGCGCGGTTCCTGCTACTCACCGAAAATCGCGCAGTCCCGGCGCCACAGCAGAAGTCTTCCTCGCGTCTGTGCTTGTTGTAGTAGTAGCCGATGGCTGTCTGCCGGTTCTAAGTTTCGACAGCCAAGCTTCACGCTGCTCCTTGTCCTGCGGCTACGTGTGAATAAGGCTGACACAGGGCTCCGTTGCGTACTTCCGGCCCTGCGGCACCGAGCAGTAGCCTACCATGCTGCACGCCTCCAAAGGCAGCCACTTCCTATTATAGTACTTTCAAATGTTGACAACCAGACACCCAAGGCGGTAAAGCTTCACCACTCAATCAAAACCGCGACGCAGGTGGAACTTTAAAGTTTCGTTTTCAGCTCGCTTCGGCGCTTCCGAAGCAGCCGACGCGGCTTTTGTGTCCACGTGATCCCTCGTGCCAAGTCACGCCGACGGTGGCGCGAGGTTTCCCAGTGGTCGAGCTCACCCCCAATGACCTTTCATCTACCGCTGCGCTCCGCGTTCGCTTTCATTCTCATGATGCTCGCCATGCTCGTTCGCTCGGTTACGCCGACGCCGCCGACGCTCGCGGCAGGAATAGGCTATTCGGGTTATAGCTGAGCGGGTTTACGGGCCAGCTGGCGAGCTGACACGCTACTGCGCATGTGCGGTACGCTGGGCCGGCCAGCGTTATTATGGAGCGGGCCACTCGCTCGCTGGTCGTGTCTCTGCAGCGGAGTACGCGCAGAGGACCAGCGTTTTTGCGAAACAAACACGGCGACCGCTCGCACGAATAGCGGCACGTCGTCAGCGTCGTCTCAAACGCGGTGGTGGCTCTCCTATAGGCGAAAAAGCCTCGTAGCTGTTTCGCCACTGAAGATGACCTCTGTATCTGGCGAGAGTTTTCAGCAGCGAGGCCATCTGGCGTCAACTTGAAGTGGATCACCGCAATCGAGAACCTGAAGCGAGCGTACTCATATTTTCACCGTAACGGCAAACCTTGTTCGACAGGTGGCACAGCGAAGCGCACTCCGCTCGACCGAGTGTGCTAAAACTTCGCTGAGCTAAAACTTTTCCTTTCGTACGGCGCTCCTCCGGCGTCTCCACTCGCCCGCTGGGGCCGCTGGCCCGTAAACCCGCTCAACCATAACTCTGAAAAGTCTGAAAAAGAAACTAACCTGTACATTACTGCAAGGAATATGGCCACATAGTTGTGGAATAAATGCTTCGGTATGAATACCTCCGGTGCGCCACTATGCTATTTCGGTGCATCCGAATGGATGGCCAATGGGGAGCCTTGATACGCCTCGTGGCTTTGACAGTTCTGAAGGGAACTTATCAGGTAATGAGGGTGCAGCTAAAGCAAAGCTGTTGGTTCATCTTACAAGTGTTCATAAAAGGCGCGAAAGACTAAGACGACAGGAACACATACGGCAGGATGGGCGCTGTCCTGACATATGTGTTCCTGTCGTCTTCGTTTTTAGCACGTTTAATGAACCCTCTTTGAAGCTTTGGGTTAGCTGGTGTTACACACCACCAATTTCTTAGGATTAACATTTATTTGCTCTAATTGAACGAGAAAATATTTGCGCCCAAGTTGCATTTAATTGAGCCTTTGATGAGTAGCACGCGATGAGTTATGCGGGTCGCCTAATGGACATTTAATACCAACCTCTACGCGACACAGCATCCATTACCTGTCCTACCCGTGCAACCATACTTGAGCTGGGGTGACAGGTAAAAAAATTTGTCCATGCAACCTGAGCTCTCCGGTTCTCAGCTTTGGGCTAGCAATTAACGAGGTTGTGCTGGCACCGCTGTCCACCTGCCAGATTAATGGTCGGTTGTCGTGCTCTCCATGTGACCCATGTAAAAATCTGCAGCACCTTTAGTACTAAATGATTAAACAGCTTACAAAATTAATGATGCAGCAAATCGCGCATAATACGACGTGGAATACTACGCTGTCTTTATTGCAGG